>NC_079195.1:214366787-214692204 GCF_029499605.1 Hyla sarda | reverse complement strand
GGCAAAGAGATCATAAAAATCCTCAGTATTTTTAGCAAAAGTACTGTATGAATACTTCTGCACAAAGGGATGGAGGTCATAGGAAGCCCAGGACACACAACGAATTGGATTTGGACGAACACAACCAGATGACATAAGGTCTGGCTTCATGGACCACTAGAATGAGAAGCTAAGGGTCATCAGTCCCTGGAAGCTTCTGCTAACATCTGTTCAGTCTTGACCACCCAGATGACAAGCTGATTGAGATTGCTGATTGCATGAATTGATTATAAGGCAAAAAAATTACCAAATTTGGCGGCCGTACTGATTGCATGTTAAGCCGGTCTCAGTCTCGCAATGATTTCGCCTAATATGAGAAACACACAAACAGTTATTACTCCTCGGGAAACGTATCCCACGTGTTATTCCATAAATTCCACAAGTAAATTAATTACTCCACATCTGACACCTCATAAACCATAATCTGATTATGAGAGTAAACACTATTTTACTGCTGATTTATAGAGAACGAGACCGAGTCAAATCTAATTGACATCATCTGGGTTCTCCGAAAGTGTTTGCCGATTGATATTTGCATTAACCCCTTAGAGAAGCTCCAACAAACATGGGAGGTTTAGTGAAAAAGACAGAAATATTTGTAGTAAACACAGAAGAGGCAGATCTGGGTTTGTCCGGGGGGTTATTGGCAGCCAACTATGAGAAGAAATGTCTCCCTGATGATCTCTGTGATGGAAAACTCCCATAAGATACTTCATAGTTCGGCAATTGTTTCATAATCATTCTAGGTAAATGGGCTCCTAGACTAGGTCCATAATGCTTATGGTGCTGTTAGAGTTATTATATCACAAGTCTGCTGGGATAATAAGTTTTAATTAGTGTTGGGCGCGTACATTCGCATTTCGAATTTTTATCGCGAAGATCGCAAATTCGCGAATTTGCTAATATTGCATATATATTTGCTATATATTCCAAATTACGAATTTTCACTTTTTTCCGCATATTCGCATATTCCTTCTTTTCACTTGTGGGCCAATTAGAATGAAAGGTTATCAACAACATCCCTAGCAACCAATAGTAAAGTTGCTCACCCCCTCACTGTTTTCTTCCTCGAATTTGTGAATATAACAGATATGGGAAATTCGCGAATATAGGACGAATATCCGTCTATATATTTGTGAAATATCGCAAATTCGAATATGGCCAATGCCGCTCATCACTAGTTGTAATACAGATGCAAACATTAGCCCAAATAAACTTGTGTGAAGCCCTCTCCAGGGTGGGGTCTTGTAAACTACTACTCGGGTCCATGCACCCTACAGATGTTCCATTCTAAATTAATTCTGAGCGAATTTTGCTTGCAGCAGAATCCCATTGATCAAAAAGACTGTCCAGAGTAGGAGCAAATCCCCATAACAAATCTTCTCTGCTCTGGACCGTTCCTGACACGGACAGAGGTGGCAGCAGAGAGCACTGTGGTCCGACTGGAAAGAACTACAAAACTTCCTCTGGAGCATACAGCAGCTCATAACTACTGGAAGGCTTAAGGGACATATGTCATGCCAAAAAACGTATCTGCTATAAGTTTTAGATTGCGGGGGTCCCAGAGGTCTCCCATACGGAGCCCTGTGCTCCCCAGGAATGAAGCATCATGAACCTTACCTGAAACAGGGGCCGCCCCCCCCCCCCATATATCTCTATGGGAAAGCCGAATATAGCCGAACGGCTCTCCAATAGAGGATACGTTTTTCAGCATGAGACTTCTTTAAGATTTTCCTATAGAGGTAATTTACAAATCTGCATAACTTTCTGGCACTAGTTGATTTGAAAAAAAAAAATTCCCTCCGGAGTACCCCTTTAAGTCAGTGTTCTGTATGGGAGCACCGGAGACACACAAGCGCTGTACCCGGGAATCTCTGTCACTCCCATAAAGACTACATGGAGCCTGTGCCAACTACATGCTCCATGCCGCAGACATATTAGGGGCCCCATTCTGGAAAACATGGGGGTCCTAGAGCTCAGACTCTTCATGTCAGATACTTATGCCCTTGTTAAAATTAGTATATATTCCAAAACTAATAAAAAACTAATAATAAAAACTGTCTTTTCTGCCCATAGCAACCAATCACAGCTCAGCATTCATATCTTAAAGGAGTTCTGTAGTGAAATATCGCTTATCCCTTATCTGTCGGAACGGCTGCTTCGGGCAGACTGCCGGAGCCCCATTCAGGAGATCGCGGGGGTCCCAGCGGTCAGACCCCCCACAATCTATATCTTATCCCAAAGGATAGAGGATAAGGGGATAAGTTATATTTCACTGCACAACTCCTTTAAAGGGGTACTCCGCTGCATAGCGTTTGGAACAAACTGTTCCGAACACTGGAGATGGCGTCGGGAGCTCGTGACATCATAGCCCCGCCCCATCATGATGTCACGCCCCACCCCTCCAATGCAAGTCTATGGGAGGGGGCCTGACGGCTGTCACTCCCCCTATCATAGACTTGCATTGAGGGGGCGGGGCGTGACATCATGAGGGGGTGGGGCTATGACGTCACGGGCTCCCAGCGCCAGCTCCAGCGTTCGAAACAGTTTGTTCCAAACGCTATGCAGCGGAGTACCCCTTTAAGCAGGGTTCACACCACAACTTGTGCCTCCGAGCAGGGTCGCCATCAGGGGGGTACAACCAGTACTCGAGTAAGGGGCCCTGGCCCCGGTTGCACCTCCCTATAGCACCCCCAGCACAGAAGCAGAAGATTGCTGTTAAAACAGCAGCCTCCTGCGTCCACTGGCAGATGCAACTAATACTTACTGCATCTGTCCTCTCCTCCCTGTACGAGCAGAGGTTTCAGGAAGCAGCACAGTGAACAGTGGAGCGATTTACTGCCGAACATCGGGCTGTGTATGGGATGGAAGAGGTCCTTAGATGGTGTCATTACCATGTGATCAGTCATGTGACCGCTGTGCTGTGGAGGCCCAGAAAGAAGTTCCTGTATAGGGGAATGTGTTTATCATGAGAAGGTAACCTATAATACATTCACACTCACACACAAATAACTATATCTGTGTTTTTCAAACAGGGTGCCTCCAGCTGTTACAAACTACAACTACCAGCATGCCCAGAGCTCCAACGGCTGTCTGGGCATGCTGGGAGTTGTACTTTTGCGACAGCTGGAGGTACATTGTTTGGAAAAGATTCGCACACACTGCATTTAACACACCCACCAATTATTTTATTTTAAAAAATGGGAAAAGGGGGGGGTCCCTTTTCCCATTTTTTAAAATAAAATAATTTAAAGGGGTACTCCGGCGCTAAGAAATCTTATCCCTTATCCAAAGGATAGGGGATAAGATGCCTATTGCGGGGATCCCGCCGCTGGGGACCCCCGTGATCTTCCACGCCGCACCCCGTTAAAATCAGCCCCCGGAGCGTGCTCGCTCCGGGTCTGATTGCTGGCGATCACGGGGACGGAGCATAGTGACGTCACGGCTCCGCCCCAGTGTGACATCACGCCCCGCCCCCTCAATGCAAGCCTATGGAGGGGGCGTGACACGCCCCCTCCATAGGCTTGCATTGAGGGGGCGGAGCCGTGACGTCACTATGCTCCGTCCCCGTGATCGCCAGCAATCAGACCCGGAGCGAGCACGCTCCGGGGGCTGATTCTAACGGGGTGCGGCGTGGAAAATCACGGGGGTCCCCAGCGGCGGGACCCCAGCGATCAGGCATCTTATCCCCTATACCAGGCATAGGCAACCTTTGGCACTGCAGATGTTTTGGACTACATCTCCCATGATGCTCTTACAGCCAAAATGCTGACAAAGCATCATGGGAGATGTAGTCCAAAACATCAGCAGTGCCGAAGTTTGCCTTTGCCTGGGATAGGGGATAAGATGTCTTAGCGCCGGAGTACCCCTTTAAGAATCCAAATGTGGTATCGCCGCGTGCGTAAATGTCCAAACGATTACAACATAAGTCCACAATTACTAATTTTAAGTCATTTTATATACAATAAAAAATTTATAAAAAGCGATCGAACAGTCCCATAAAAAAAAAATAAAACATGGTACCAGTAAAAACTACAGATCAAAGCGCAAAAGGTGCGCCCTCATACATTCCAGTATATGGGAAAATTCTAAAGTGTTAGGGGTCAGAAGAAGATGATTTTAAGTACCGTATACAAATTTTTGTACAAAAAGTTATTTAAAAAAAATAGTAAAATTAAACAAAGCCTATAAAGATTGGTTATTGGTGTAATCCTATGGAATTACAGAATAAAGATAATATAATTGTTAATGAAAAGTGCACTGGGTAGAACCGGAATTAAGTGGCACGGGGGGGGGAGGGGATATAAAGTGGCACAGGGGGGGATCAGAGGAGGGGCAAATGATATAGCACAATGGGTTGATCAAGGGGGGAGGGGATAAAAGTGCATGGGGGGTAGCAGCCCGATTTGTAATGCTGATACTGGTATCATGTTGTATGTCGTAGGACGCGCAACGTGATATGTGCAATTGGCGGTACTGTGAGGGGTGTCCAGGGGGCCCAGGCCTGAGCTGTGTAAGGGGCCCCAAAATTTTCAATGGCAGCCCTGCCTCCGAGGCACATGTATGTCGGGAAACTATGATAATAACATGCCGAAGTATCTTCTATATGCTAATTACCCGAATGTAGTCATTAGCTGACAACACTCGGCTATTGAAATTATAAGGGCCCGTGCCTGTCTGGGTAAGGATACATCGGAACCTTGGAGGCAAAAATCGTGGTGTGAATGAGCCTTTAACCTGCTCTGGTAAAATGAAAGCTGCGCTCTGATTGGTTGCCATGGGCAACAAACACTTTTAGTCTTTGAGATAGTTTCATAACCAACGGCTGTCCGGGCATGCTGGGAGTTGTAGTTTTGCAACAGCTGGAGGCACCCAAGGTTGGGATACTCTGGTCTATAGACTTCTGTGGTCACCCTGGGTTACCCCATTACCGATTTCTAATACAGTGGTCCCTCAAGTTACAATATTAATTGGTTCCAGGACGACCATTGTAAGTTGAAACCATTGTATGTTGAGACCAGAACTCTATGGAAACCTGGTAATTGGTTCTGAAGCCCCCAAAATGTCATCCAAAAATAGGAAAAAGTGAGGATTAAACCAAAATAAGTAGATAACTAATAGAGATAAAGCAAATCCCTACATATAAAAGTAATAAAGATCTGCTGGGAGATGTAATCACTGTCTGTTTCAGTGTATTCCAACCAGGTTGCCTCCAGCTGTTGCAAAACTACAAATCCCAGCATGCCCGGACAGCCGAAGGCTGTCCGGGCATGCTGGTAGTTGTAGTTTTGCAACAGCTGGAGGCACCCTTGTTGGGAAACACTGGTCTATGTAGATGACAAAAGCTTCTTCAGGGTCCTGTACAGTAGACAGTGTCCTAAAAAAGAAAAATGGAGCCGCCCTCACCTGGTGTCCAAAGGAGCAGCTAATCCTGGCACAGGTAAAGTGTACAGAACATGTAATACCTCCCTATACTGTAAGGGGCGCTACCAGACACCAGTCAGTGCATGAACTTCAGTAATACAGGTAAATTGTACAGAACATGTAATACCTCCCTGTACTGTAGGGGGCGCTACCAGACCCCAGTCAGTGCATGCACTTCAGTAATACAGGTAAAGAGTACAGAACATGTAATACCTCCCTGTACTGTAGGAGGCGCTACCAAACACCAGTCAGTGCATGCGCTTCAGTAATACAGGTAAAGAGTACAAAACATGTAATATCTCCCTGTACTGTAGGGGGCGCTACCAGACACCAGTCAGTGCATCCGCTTCAGTAATACAGGTAAAGAGTACAGAACATGTAATCCCTCCCTGTACTGTAGGGGGCGCTACGAGACACCAGTCAGTGCATACACTTCAGTAATACAGGTAAAGTGTACAGAACATGTAATACCTCCCTGTACTGTAGGGGGCGCTACCAGACACCAGTCAGTGCATGCGCCTCAGTAATACAGGTAAAGAGTACAGAACATGTAATACCTCCCTGTACTGTAGGGGGCACTACCAGACACCAGTCAGTGCATACACTTCAGTAATACAGGGGTTTTACCAGTAAAATGCCAATTCTGATTGGTCGGTTCTTCCGGCCATTGACAAGTTTCACAGATCTAGACTGGCTGTACATTGTAGTTGAGTCTGGTTTCAAGTTACAATGGTCCAGAAAAGATCATTGTATGTTGAAACTATTGTATGTTGAGGCCATTGTAAGTTGAGGGATCACTGTATAGCTGTATGCCTGATCCCAAGTGACAGGCGACTGTATATATACACACACACACACACATATATATATACTGTATATATATATATATATAGTATAGCTCTGATCACAGATTTACAATAAGTCATTTCACGTAACCACATTCTGTAGCTACAAAAGAAACAGCAACTTCTTCCAAGGAGCAGACTTCCTCCGACATAAAATTAATTTGCCTTAAAGAGGGGCATAAATTATTATTTTTAAATAGATATGCAGTTTTAATATGTGGAGTTGCGGAGATTTATTGAGTGACAGGACTGTCTGGCCGGGTATTTATTACCCAACTTACTGTTTTATGATACTTTGTCTAAGCTCAACCAGTTAGCTTAAAAATCACAATGGGAGGAAGGCATGCATAAGTAATGAGGTATTTACAGGAAACTCGTGTTCGCTCCTAGTCAGGAGGGTAAATCTTTCTGCTGTTATTCCGCAGATGAATTAAAAGACGAGGAGAGCGCGAGCGCCAATATGTGAGCACTAAATAAGGAGATAAAAGGAGGCGATAATTACTGCAAAGTCCTAATAAAGTACCCTGTAAATACCCTCATTATATAGGGCAAGTAAACTTCAAGGACGTGTAGAAAACAACTAATGGTCTATCTGTCTCATATCTATCTATCTATCTGTCTCATATCTATCTATCTATCTATCTATCTAACTGTCTCATATCTATCTATGTATCTATCTATCTACGGTATCTATCTCTCTCTCTCATATCTATCTCATATCTATCTATCTCATATCTATCTATCTATCTGTCTCATATCTATCTATCTATCTATCTATCTCATATCTATCTATCTATCTATCTATCTATCTCATATCTATCTATCTCATATCTATCTATTTATCTATCTCATTATCTATCTATCTATCTATCTATCTATCTATCTATCTATCTCATATCTATCTATCTCATATCTATCTATTTATCTATCTCATATCTATCTATCTATCTATCTATCTATCTCGTATCTATCTATCTCATATCTATTTATCTCATATCTATCTATCTATCTCGTATCTATCTATCTCATATCTATTTATCCATCTATTTCATAACTACCTCATATCTATCTATCTCATATTTATTATCTATTAATAACTAACTATCTCATATCTATCTATCCATCTCATATCTATCTATCTATCTATCTGGCTCATATCTATCTATCTATCTCTCATATCTATCTCATATCTATCTATCTCATATCTATCTATCTGTCTCATATCTATCTATCTATCTCATATCTATCTATCTATCTCATATCTATCTCTCATATCTATCTGTCTCATATCTATCTATCTATCTATCTATCTCATATCTATCTCATATCTATCTATCTCATATCTATCTCTCATATCTATCTATCTCATATCTATCTATCTATCTCATATCTATCTATCTCATATCTATCTATCTTGTATCTATCTCATCTATCTATCTATCTATCTATCTCGTATCTATCTCATATCTATTTATCAATCTATTTCATAACTACCTCATATCTATCTATCTCATATTTATAGTCTATTAATATCTAACTATCTCATATCTATCTATCCATCTCTAGCTATCATCTATTTATCTCCTATCTATCTATTTATCTATCTATCCATCTCATATCTATCTATCCATCTCATATGTATCTATCTATCTCTATCTCATATCTATCTATCTATCTCATATCTATCTATCTCATATCTATCTATCTATCTATCTATCTATTTATCTATCTCATATCTATTTATCTATCTCATATCTATCTATCTATATATCTATCTCATATCTATCTATCTATTTATCTATCTCATATCTATCTATTTATCTATCTATCTATCTATTTATCTATCTATCTCATATCTATCTATCTATCTTCAGCAGCCAAGCAGAGCATGAAAAAAAAAAAAAAGTGGAAAAAACAGCCAAGTCCTAAGAGTCAGATTATTGACTAATAAACATAAAAAAGGTGTGATTACTTAATTATTGAAATATATACATTCTAAAATTATGGCAAATGATCTGCTCTCACATTTAACCCCTTAAGGACATGCAACATACTTGATTCATAGATTGCTGTTTTTTAGACATGTCTATTCTTTCTGTGGATTCTGCTCTGAAATGCATTGCCGTCTATGTGTGGAACATCCGCCCCGGTGGACATTCCGCATATTTTCAGCCTAATAGCGTAATCTGAGATTAGTGAGATTTTCTGAGATTTACAATTTGGCGCCTAATTCCAAAAGTGGCGTGAAAATGAACTCTCACATCATTTCAAAGCAGAACGAGGGACCTTTCGAAATGTGAGAGAAAAAGAAAAATGTGATATCCCTGTAACACAAATGACGGTAGTTTTTGGATATGTTTCCCAATGTCTTGGCAGCTGTTCAGAACAGGCAGAGCTGCAGTGTAAAGCCCCGTTCACACTACATAATTACTCCGTTTTCGAAGTTCTGTCAGAAAATCGGCAGTAAAACAGCAGTTACAAAATCCTATATGGCCGTTACAAAATCCTATTATAGTCTATGGGATTTTTCTAATAGCCGTTTTACCCCGTTATAGTCCGTTATTGATAACAGACGTTATTTTGTGACGGATGATAGTAACGGGAGAAATAGTTCATGAACTATTTCTCCCATTACTATCTTCCGTCACAAAATAACGTCCGTTATTAATAATGGACTATAACGGATTAAAACGGCTATTAGAAAAATCCCATAGACTATAATGGGATTTTGTAACTGCTGTTTTACTGCCGATTTTCTGATGGAACTTCGAAAACTGAGTAATTCTGTAGTGTGAACGGGGGCTAAAGCATGAGGGGAGAGACAGAGCAGCAGATGCCATAACAATGCATTGAAGGATAAGGGGATATGGTCAAATAAGAAATTTCTCTAGTTAAAGGGGTATTCCAAACAAATATATATATATATATAATTTTTTTTTTTTGCAAAGTTAAAGGGGTACTCCGGTGAAAAAACTTTTTTTTTGTTAAATCAACTGGTGCCAGAAAGTTAAACAGATTTGTAAATTACTTCTATTAAAAAAAATCTTAATCCTTCCTGTACTTATTAGCTGCTGAATACTACAGCGGAAATTATTATATTTTTGAAACACACAGCTGTCTGCTGACATCTCTGTCCATTTAAAGAACTGTCCAGAGCAGCATATGTTTGCTATGGGGATTTTCTTTTACTCCAGACAGTTCTTAAAATGGACAGAGATGTCAGCAGAGAGCACTGTGCTCGTGATGTCATCAGAGAGCTCTGTGTTTCAAATGGAAAAGAATTTCCACTGTAGTATTCAGCAGCTAATAAGTACAGGAAGGATTAAGAATGTTTAATAGAAGTCATTTACAAATCTGTTTAACTTTCTGGCACCAGTTGATTTTAAAAAAAAAAAGTTTTTCACCGGAGTACCCCTTTAAGATTTATTGAAAAAAAGTTGTTGTTTTTTTGTTCAAAAAAAAAAAAGTGTACACGTCACATGTCACAATTATTCGACATAAACAGAAATCAATATAAAACAGGGGAAACAGGAACTGCCCAGCTAGGATATGCATGTCAGCTACATAAAAGGTCATCAACACTAGTCAACCTCTCAGAGACTCAATTAGGTAAGAAATATAGTGCTGAAGTTTGCCTATCTGCGGTGGCCAGAGTTGGTAGAAGGTCGGACATTGCCGAAGAGGTTAGTCAAGCAAGAGGGAGGTTACATATCTGGAAGAGCGTAGATGGGGCTTCTGGAACGGTCATTGGAGAGGGATCAGGCAAGGAGCTGGCTACGCGTTGCAATTAGAGATGAGCGAACTTACAGTAAATTCGATTCGTCACGAACTTCTCGGCTCGGCAGTTGATGACTTTTCCTGCATAAATTAGTTCAGCTTTCCGGTGCTCCCGTGGGCTGGAAAAGGTGGATACAGTCCTAGGAGACTCTTTCCTAGGACTGTATCCACCTTTTCCAGCCCACCGGAGCACCGGAAATCTGAACTAATTTATGCAGGAAAAGTCAGCAACCGCCGAGCTGAGAAGTTCGTGACGAATCGAATTTACTGTAAGTTCGCTCATCTCTAGTTGCAATAGGGTCTTACAGGGGTACTCCGGTGGAAAACTTTTCCGGTGGAAATTTTTTTTTTAAATCAACTGGTGCCATAAAGTTAAACAGATTTGTAAATGACTTCTATTAAAAAATCTTAATCTTTCCTGTACTTATTAGCTGCTGAATACTACAGTGGAAATTCTTTTCCATTTGAAACACAGAGCTCTCTGCTGACATCACGAGCACAGTGCTCTCTGCTGACATCTCTGTCCATTTTTAGGAACTGTCCAGGGTAAAAGGAAATCCCCATAGCAAACATATGCTGTTCTGGACAGTTCCTAAAATGGACAGAAATGTCAGCAGAGAGCACTGTGCTCATGATGTCAGCAGAGAGCTCTGTGATTCAAACGGAAAAGAATTTCCGCTGTAGTATTCAGCAGCTAATAAGTACAGGAAGGATTAAGATTTTTTAATAGAAGTCATTTACAAATCTGTTTAACTTTCTTGCAACGGGTGATTTAAAAAAAAAAAAAAAAAGTTTTTCACTGGAGTACCCCGTTAACCACAAGGAGTAACCCAGGGGTAGGAGTAAGTCAAGAGAGGAAAGAAGATAGGGAGGAAAGGAAATAAAGCATAAGAGAGGGGGGAGAAGGAGAAGGGCAAAAAGGGAAAGAAGGACCATTTCAAAAGAAGCTTACCTGCGGACGGGGCGGATAACCAAAGACATCTTATCCCCAATCCAAAGGATAACGGATAAGATGTCTGATTGCGGGGGGGGGGGGCGCCGCTGGGACCCCCTTGATCTCTGTGCAGCACCCGCATTCTACGCCGGGCTGCGTTTCTAGTCTTGGAAAACTCTGTGTTTTCCGGGACTGGAGATTTGACTTCCCGCCCCCCCCATTCATGTCTATGGGAGGGGGCGTGACGTCACGTCTCCAGTCGCGGAAACACAGAGTTTTCCGAGACTGGAGCAGCAGCCCGGCGTAGAATGCGGGTGCTGCACAGAGATCAAGGGGTTCCCAGCGGCGCCCCCCCCCCCCCCCCCCCGCAATCAGACATCTTATCCGCTATCCTTTGGATTGGGCATAAGATGTCTTTGGTTGGAATACCCCTTTAATATATAGATTTTTTCTTCTCTGCCACGTGGCTGTAGGGTGCATGTACACCGAGGCAGAGAACACATTACTGGTGATCCTATCTGGATCATTCTATTCTGATCATAGAACAATCTAGTTACATTTCAAGTTCCTTTCCTGACGGATATAAAATGGTTCCACCCTGTTATATAGTGCAGGGGGTTTTAGTCGTCAGTCACAATGGTGTGAAAGGGAAAATTCTGCAAGAAGGAGACTAAACAGGGTCTGGGCCGAGCCCTTTATCCCAGATTGCTTGGGCGGACGTCATGTGCACTTCCCTCAAATGTATCAAAAAGGTGCACAGTCTTCATCAATACCTAAACAGTATAGATCTATGCAAGATTTAAAGGGGTATTCCATGAAAACAATTTATATATATACACACACATATATATATATATATATATATATATATATATATATATATATAAATAAATAAATATATACATATATATATATATATATATATATATATATATATATATATATATATCAACTGGCTCTAGAAAGTTAAACAGATTTGTAAATTACTTCTATTAAAAAATCTTAATCCTTCCAGTACTTATCAGCCGCTGAAGTTGAGTTGTTCTTTTTTGTCTCTCTGCTGACACCTCTGTCTGTCTCGGGAACTGCACAGAGTAGAAGAGGTTTGCTATGGGGATTTGCTTCTACTCTGGACAGTCCCAGAGAAAGGTGTCATCAGAGAGCACTTAGACAGAAAAGAACAACTCAACTTCAGCAGCTCATAAGTACTGAAAGGATTAAGATTTTTTTTAATAGAAGTAATTTACAAATCTGTTTAACTTTCTGGAGCCAGTTGATATATAGAAAAAAAAGTTTTTTTCCTGGATAACCCCTTTAAAGGAGAAGTATCGTGGACAAAAAAATGATCTCCTATCCCTAAGCTTAGGGGATAAGTTTTAGATCGTGGGGGATCCGAATGCTAGGGCTCCCCCCACAGTGGCGCGTTTCCGGTCCGAACAGGACCCTTCCTCAGGTAAGGTGCTTACCTGAGGAAGGGTCCTGTTCGGACCGGAAACACGTTGTTTTAGTGCAATAAAATATCCTTTGGACTTGAAACTGTGTCCAACTGCCTACTTTGGAGAACCAGCACCCAGAAAAAGCTCAATTTTTTATTCCTGAATTGCCGCAGAAAGAATTGACATGTTAAAGGGGTACTCCAGTGGAAAACTATTTTTTTAAATCAACTGGTGCCAGAAAGTTATACAGATTTGTAAATGACTTCTATTTAAAAATCTTAATCCTTATCAGCTGCTGTATGCTCCAGAGGAAGTTGTGTAGTTGTTTCCAATCTGACCACAGTGCTCTCTGCTGACACCTCTGTGTGCACAAGCACTATTCCATAGACTTATAAAGAGCACATTAATAGTAAAAATACAGACACATTTTGTCCGTAATTTTACCGACACATTTTTACAACAAAAACTACGTCTGAAAAAAACATTGTATGGACCCAGCCTAGGTGTTGTTGCATAATAACAATGAAATATCAGAATATGAACGTGACAACAAAAGCTACGTAAAATTTGGCAATGTGAAACTGTCACAATATAACTATTATTTACTGGAATAATAAACGCTAAATAGAGACAACCGTGACCCCTGTATTTTTTATTAAGATGTTCCGCCTGCGCTATTGTGTGTTGTGGATACGCATCCTTAGATACTGAGCGCAGCGCTTCTTTTGTAGTCGTGGTTATACGGCAGGTGTAAGTTGCACATTCACACATTGTATTAGATCCGTTTATAATAGTTACATTGTGATAATATGTTTGTTACATTTTAAGTGTTTAATCTGATGTGTATTTACTTCTATATTCTAGACACTTATTGTTACTTTAATCTATGGTTTTATCTTTTCTATTGTGATTCTTTTAATATGCAGAGCTCAACGTTTTTCACTTGGTTAGGGCTGGATTAAGAAATTGTAGGCCCCTGGGCTATGGGTACTGTGAGCCCTCTTCCCCATTCCCTACAGCCCACGATTCCACTGTGGGGGTCCGATGAGTTCCCTAAGCTAAATGGCCAGTCATTTACCTCCTTCAGATGCCGTGATCGGCATTGATCATGGTATCTAAAGGGTTAATGGTGCCTGAGTTGCTTTATAGACAATAAACACTCCAAGGTATACATGTACGCAGGGCTCAAGTCCTGCAGGAACTCATGGAAACGGAGTTCCTGCACTTTTTCCACAGCAGGAACGCAGTTCTCATTAGCAGGAGTCCTGCAGGACCAGCCCTGAAAGGGGTACTCCGCCCCTATACATCTTATCCCGGGGTCCCGCCACTGGGGACCTCAGCGATCTTGGCTGCGGCACCCCAGACATCCGGTGCACGGAGTGAACTTCTCTCCGTGCCAAATGACTGGCGAAGGGGGGGCAGAGGCTCGTGACGTCACGGCCATGCCCCCTCAATGCAAGTCTATGGGAGTGGGAGTGACGGCCGTCATGCCCCCTCCTATAGACTTGCAGTGAGGGGCTTTGGCCGTGACGTCATGAGCCTCCGGCGCTGCACCCAACACTCTAAACGAATGTCGGGTGCAGAAGGGAGAACATGGTTCTGCAATCAGACATCTTATCCCCTATCCTTTGGATAGGGGATAAGATGTCTAGGGGTGGAGTACCCCTTTAAGTGGAGATCTTGGGTGAGTTCCCACACTTTTTTTCCCAGGACTTGACCCCTGCATGTACGTCCTGGTGCATATAGGACCGGGCGGCCAGGACGTTCAGGTATGCCCTATGTTGTCTAGGGGCAACAGGTAAAACAAGATGTCTGATCATGGGGGTCTGGCCGCTGACACGAGAAGCCATGATCGTGACGTCACGCCCCCTCCATTCATGTCTATGGGAGGGGGCGTTACTGCCGTCACGCCCCCCTCCCCCACCATAGACATGAATGGAGGGGCTGTGGCGCGACGTCATGACCACGTCCTCCCGAACCCAGCGAACAAAATGTTCAGAACACCGGGTGTCTGCACAAAGAACGTGGGGGGGCGGTCCCAGCAGCCGGGCCCCATGATCAGACATCTTATCCCCTATTCTTTGTATAGGGGATAAGTTGTCTAGCAACGGAGTACCCCTTTAAATCCAACTGGACAATCTAGATGAGAAGTAGGAACAAAAAAAAATATATACTAAAAGAAACATTGATAACAAATGCACGGCACATGCACTATAATCCGCATCATAATGCAAAAGCCAGAAAGGCTAACCAATCAGAAACTCCACTCTAAACGAGCTCTGAGCTGATCCAGAGTAATAGATAAGCTGTGAGACAAATGCATAGCAAATGCCTCAAACAATCAAATCGACAGAATAGCAGAACAATTCCTCGGATTTCAAAATCAAAATGAATCAGCATAGTTTGTTTTGTTTTTTTAACCTAAAAAGCCCTGATTTTCTGGATGAGCTTTGACTGACAATGTGCATTGTTATTCCGTTTATATTCCTCTAAATTGCTCCATACAGAAAAGAAGTCAGAAAGTAATAAATAAAAACAAACCCCTCGGGGACCCTTGAAGATAAATATTGGAGTTTGAGTATAATGAGCGGTGTACGAGCCTTTGTACTGGATGGCTTCCATTATTTGCCTGCGCTATACATACATGAATATGTTTTTATCACAAGTGGCTCGACTGCTAAATTATTTGTAGACATCTCATCTTTTCATTCCGAACAGATGTTTTATTTTTTATTTCATCTCAAGTACATGAAATATGTCACTTTTTCTGTAATCATCACGTGGAGCCATGGAAACAATTACGCCAAGTTAAAGAAATAAAATTCTGCATTTAAAAAGCACAGAAGCTCCTAGCTTCCTCCCTGGAACTTAAAGGGGTACTCCAGTGGAAAACTTTTTTTTATTTTATTTTTTAATCAACTGTTGCCAGAAAGTTAAACAGATTAGTAAATTACTTCTATTAAAACATTTTTTTTTTTTTTATCCTTCCCGTACTTCTAAGTGGCTGTATACTACAGAGGATATTCTTTACTTTTTGGATTTCTTTTCTGTCATGACCAAAGTTCTCTCTGCTGACACCTCTGTCCATGTCAGGAACTGTCCAGAACAGGATTAACTCCTCGGGGATGCATTGGTGGACCTGAGGAAGGCACGAACCAGTGCCGAAACGCGTCATCCTTCTTGTGCAAAATACGTTGTCCTTATTGTGCAAAATACATTGTCCTGTGCGAGCCCTGGTCCTTTCTTGTCCATTACGCAAGCAATGCCTTCTAGACAGTTCTTTTTCTGTTCTTCCATTACTACGACTAGAATAGTGTTTGTTCATTGTCTTGTAGCAGACTGTTGTCGAAACAGGTTACTCTACTGACTGGAACAAGCAGGGGCATTCTAGATGCATAAACTTCTCTGGCTAGAGCCAGACTCTGACTGGTCTTCCTAGCAGGAGCAGAGCTAGGAGTGGTGTTCACCCTTCTCTGGCGAGAGCCAGAATAAACTGGTTTTGGGTCCAGGCTTCTGGGAGGACTCAGGTTGGGACTAGTAAACTCCACCTTCAGACTTTCCAAAAGCTTGGAGTGTGCCATGGGGGAGTGTGCCATGGGACCAATGATCCACCCATATACAAATGTTAACCCTCACACTCTTGCACTGACCTCATTGTATGCTGTAATGGTGGTGTAACAAACAAAAGCACAGTTATGCAAGTTAACAGGGAATCCTCAGCCACACAACAACTTCATATTTTTTTGGCTGGGACACAAATTCCGGGACAATGTACTTACAAAGTCCCACCTCCACAATAGTTGTGGCAGCTCCCTTTGCACTTCCCGCATAATCATCATAGTAGCCCTCATTTCTCAGGAGTTGTAGTAGCTTCCTCTTACTTCACCAGTAGAGAACAAAGCACAAGTAAAAAGAATGTGCGCCCCTAGTGTATTACATAAATGTAAGATGTAGTAGTGCACTGAATGACACTTACAAAATTGTGTTGTGCTGAGGGCACACATTCTGAACATTTGTATTCGCCTTCTGATGAAGAGTCTGGGATGGACTCGAAATGTGTAGATATGCGCTTTTAGTAACCGTTGCAAGATACAATCCATACTTGCACTTGTGGTACTACGTGAGAGAAGTACTGTGAATGAGATCCTTCATATTTTTAATATTTTACACCAGGGTTGATTAGCCCTTTGCACCACTTCCCCAGTAGTCACAGCAGGGAAATATCTAGTATCTCTACATATAACCAGCCTGTTGTAGTGGAGGATTCAGACCAATGTAAGATGCTACTTACAGCACTGTCAAAACAAAAAACAAAAGTTCTGTCAAAGTTCTGCGCCATTTTCATTTATTTTTGTTGTTTCAGTGGCAAAAAAAAAACACTTTTTCTTTTTTATAAACATCATCTCATCAAAACATTGAACTGTAAAAAGCTGCTAACCAACAAGTCGCATTAAAGGGGTACTCCGGTAAAAACTTTTTTTTTTTTTAAATCAACTGGTGCCAGAAAGTTAAACAGATTTGTAAATTACTTCTATAAAAAAATCTTAATCCTTCCTGTACTTATTAGCTGCTGAATACTACAGTGGAAATTATTTTCCATTTGAAACACAGAGCTCTCTGCTGACATCATGAGCACAGTGCTCTCTGCTGACATCTCTGTCCATTTTAGGAACTGTCCAGAGTAAAAGGAAATCCCCATAGCAAACATATGCTGTTCTGGACAGTTCCTAAAATGGACAGAGATGTCAGCAGAGAGCACTGTGCTCGTGATGTCAGCAGACAGTTCTGTGTTTCAAACGGAAAATAATTTCTACTGTAGTATTCAGCAGCCAATAAGTACAGGTAGGATTAAGATTTTTTAATAGAAGTCATTTACAAATCTGTTTAACTTTCTGGCACCAGTTGATTTAAAAAAAATAAAAAAAAAAGTTTTTCACCGGAGTACCCCTTTAAGTCCTCAGCACGACATCTTAAAAAAGGATCTTCTAACGTAATTATCAATGTATTAATTGAGAGATCTGTAGTTGTTTTGTGCTTATTGTTG
Source organism: Hyla sarda (assembly GCF_029499605.1). Lineage (NCBI taxonomy): Eukaryota > Metazoa > Chordata > Amphibia > Anura > Hylidae > Hyla > Hyla sarda. The sequence goes on along the minus strand of NC_079195.1, from coordinate 214,674,705 downwards.
TAACGCAGAGAGCGCTTTATAAGTAATGGCCGCCATTGCCGCCGCAAATTAACCATTCCTCAAAAAACAAGGGGCGTCTGAGCCGAGGAGGAAACTGACAGGTTTCCTTAACTAGTGCATTAAAAGAGAGCGCCTCGTGAAATCCTGACGGTAGTAATGAGTTTTTAATTGCCGCACCAGAACACATTCCATCATTACATAAGGAACAGAGATTATTCAGACTTCCTGTACTGTAGGAGAGAAAATTGTTGCTTGGCTCCGGAGCAATTGATTACAGCAATGATTTGCAGGGAAAGAAAAACATTGCTTTAAATGGCTTTGTCGCCATTTAAACTCCGCTAGATACATCGCCAGATATTTCAATTAATGTGCCCGGAATCTATTTCTTATCACTGTCAACACACAAACCATAAATTTAATTTTCAAATCGTAATCTTTAAATTAAATCTCTAAACCTGGCAAAAAAAATAAAATAAAAAAATAAAATAAAAAATCAGGTAAGAAAGCGATTCCTCATCCCCCTCCCCCTCCCGGCTCGGAGGCTGCGGAGAAGCTTATTTTCTATAAAGAGAAGGTAATGTGTGGTGAGATTCTCAATCGTACCACAAATGAGATCTTTTTCCAGGCATAGGTTTCAAATATCCATTTCTTTTTAATGTACCTTAGACAAAAGGATGTTGGGGGAGGGGGGGGGGGGATATGAAGCGGTTTAAATAGATTTAGTCACGGATCGTGAACTTCAAGCGTGAGGCTGGCGAGTTCCGCGCATAATTAAGAGATGTAAAGAGAATTAGATGTCACAAGGTGATCATTAAATACTGGATTATACTGACCATCAAAGACTGAGATGTTTAGAAGGAACGGCACAGATTCGCAAGCGCTTTACAGTACATCCCTAGTCTACAGTGACTGCCAAACTACAACTCTCAGCATGCACTGGCGTCCTGCAGCTGGAAAAAAAGGGATGTTATCTTGAGGGTGTGACTATAAAAGAAAATATTTTATAATCTTCTATTTCTAGGGTACTAAATCCCTGGTTATCTAGGGAAATAAGGGGTTAATGTCAACGTTCTTGATGGGCTTGGGCAATATCAGCAACCTTGGTTGTCAAGGAAAGGGCAGTGAGGGGTTAAAAAACACATTCCTGGTGATCTAAAGTTGGGTTTCTGGGGCAGCAAGGGGTAAATTATAACATCCCTGGTTATCTAGGGAAGTAAGGGGTTAATTACAGTATTTCTGGTTGTCTAGAGTTATAAGGGGTTAAAGAGTACCTGCATACACTATATACTCTGAGCTCTGGCACTGCTGTAGGGGAGATAAAGGGGTACTCCCGTGGAAAACTTTTATTTTTTTTTTAAATCAACTGGTGCCAGAAAGTGCCAGATTTGTAAATTACTTCTATTGAAAAATCTTAATCCTTCCAATACTTTTTAGGGGCTGTATAATACAGTGGAAATGCTATTCTTTTTGGATTTCTCTGATGTCATGAGCACAGTGCTCTCTGCTGACCTCTGCTGTCCATTTTAGGAACTGTCCAGAGCAGGAGAAAATCCCCATAGCAAACATATGCACTGTGGTCATGACATCAGAGAAATCCAAAAAGAAAATAATTTCCTCTGTATTATACAGCCCCTAAAAAGTACTGGAAGGATTAAGATTTTTTAATAGAAGCGATTCACCAATCTGTTTAACTTTCTTGCACCAGTTCGTTTAAAAAAAAAAAAAAAAAAAGTTTTCCACGGGAGTACCCCTTTAAGTGACACTGCGCCCTTATCTAGGGTCCGCTCTAGGCCAGCGCCTACCTTGCCTATGGGTGGCGTCTAAAGACCACAGCTCTAGAGCAGTGTTTCCCAACCACAGTGCCTCCAGCTGTTGCAAAACTACAACTCCCAGCATGCTGGGGGTTGTAGTTTTGCAACAGCTGGAGGCACCCTGGTTGGGAAACACTGCTCTAAGACAGTTGAGTAGTTAGGTAACTTTCCCGTGGAAGGTTCCACATCGAGTTCTGACATTGTAATTACTTCCAGAGATTGCAATCGAAAAGTAACTACCGGACCGAAAAAAGACGAAAAAGAAAAGAAAAGACGTAGAACTTCGGGAATAGCGCGTTGCTGTCAGCAAAAGAGGGAGAACATGCGAGTGGCATCAAATAGCCATCAGATGGCAGCGGCCCTGTTACCGAGTTTTCTAAGTTTAGTGTCTATTTTATCCTCGGGGAAAACTTTCCACTAACAATGCCAGACGCTCCTGGAAAAATCTATTCCAGAATCAAACACTTCCCTACAACTTGTCAGAACTTTCTATTCCCGGAGATTCGCCCCAGCGCAGCTGCTACATTACAATGTTAGGTGGGAAAAATAAAATAAAAATAAAATCCTCTATAAATAATATACAATCCTAACATTGTAGTCAATATGCATGTATATTTATTTATTTTACTTTACCAAATATATTTTTTAAATTTTCTAATATACATAGAAAATGAAATCCCGTATATACTCGAGTATAAGCCAACCCGAATATAAACCGAGGCCCCTAATTTCACCCCAAAAACCCAGGAAAAGTTATTGACTTGACTATAAGCCTAGGGTGGGGAAAACATCATCCCCCCTGTCATCATCCAGACCCCCGTCATTAACACCCTCATCATCATCATCACCTGTCATCATCCCCCTGTCATTTTCACCCTGTCATCATCCCCCCCCGCCTTCATCATCACCGCCTGTCAATCTCTTCATCAGTGGTCTTCAACCTGCGGACCTCCAGATGTTGCAAAACTACAACTTCCAGCATGCCCGGACAGCCATCGGCTGTCCGGGCATGCTGGGAGTTGTAGTTTTGAAACATCTGGAGGTCCGCAGGTTGAAGACCACTGCGGCCTTCGTCATCATCCAGACCCCCCTTTAGTTTTCTACTCACCTCCCCTCGGTGGGAAGGAAGGGTGAGCTGGTCCGGGCCATCTATGCTGCAGGGACCGTCCGGTGGGGATGGTTAGTCGTTCCGGGCTGTCTATCTTCACCGGGAGGCCCCGGACTAGTGATGTTGCCTTGATGACGACACACAGGGACGTTCATGCGCAGGGACGTACGTTCCTGTGCGTCGTCAAGGCAACGTCACTGGTCCAGGGCTGGCCCAGAGCGGAGAGGAGGGCCTCCCAGAGAAGATGGACAGCCCGGAACGACTAACCATCCCCACCGGACGGTCCCTGCAGCATAGATGGCCCGGACCAGCTCACCCTTCCTTCCCACCGAGGGGAGGTGAGTAGAAAACTAGAGGGGGTCTGGATGATGACGAAGGCTGCAGTGGTCTTCAACCTGCAGACCTCCAGATGTTTCAAAACTACAACTCCAAGCATGCCCGGACAGCCGATCTGGAGGTCCGCAGGTTGAAGACCACTAATGAAGGGATTGACAGGCGGAGAGTTCACTCGAGTATAAGCCGAGGGGGGTGTTTTCAGCGTGAAAAATCGTGCTGAAAAACTTGGCTTATGCTCGAGTATATACAGTAAAAAAATATATATATTAATGCCATAAAAAAAAAAAAAAACAGCCTATATATCCTATTAATTCTTATACCATATAAAATCATGAGGTTGGGGGGGGGGGGGGGAGATCCTTGTGGCCTATCGGCGATCTAGCAGAGAGCTCTGTAAGTCTTCCTGCTGCTCTTGTAGGTCTGATCCAGCCATGTACAGTAGAATCTCCCAATAGCGGACACTCACCGGGAATAAAAATGTGTCCGTTATTGAGAGATGTCCCTTATTGGGGAAAAAAAGGATTAAAAATCGTTCTAAATGACGGAATACTGTCCTGTACTCACTCCTGAGTGTAATTACCTATAAAACCTGATAAAAAGCCAAAATTATAGTAGAATCTCCCAGTGCTGTTTAATCTCCCATTATCCCTCCCCTATATCATTACATCCCCCTTTTCTACCCTGCGCCATCTTATTCCCCTGTGCCTGGTGCCAAATTATCTGCCCCTTACCCCCTGTGCCACATCCTTTCCCCTTGATCCCCCCTGTGCATTTCATCCCCCCCTTTATACCCTGTGCCATCTTATTCCCCCTGTGCCTGGTGCCAAATTATCCGCCCCTTACCCCCTGTGCCACATCATTCCCCCATAAATTCACCCCCCTCTTTAAGAAGTGGCACACGGGGATAATGATTTGGCACAAGGGAAATAAAGTGGCCCAGGGGGCATCAGGGGAGAAGAGGGGTGAATGATGTGGCCGGCGGACATATAGAAGCAGAAGATCATTGCTTAAACAGTGTCCTTCTGCTTCTGTGCTGGGGCTGCCCCAGGGGGTGCATTGGGGGCCCGGGCCCCTTACTGTAGTATTGGCTGTACCTCCTGACAGCGGCCCTGCACATAACTCTGGTTGTCCCCATGGGAGTGTTTTGTCCCCTATTAGGTGTGTCCGCGACCACTATTGGGAGGGTCCTCTATTCGGAGGCTGCAAATACATTAAGTCTTATGGGACTCTGCCGGGGAATTAAAAACTGATCACTATTGGGAGGCGTCCGCTAAGGGAGATTTTACTGTATTATAGAACGGCCATTGTAGGGTTAGACTGGACTTTTGTTTGGATGGCCTATACACAGGAGAGGAGATCATGATCACAACGGGTCCGATACCAGGCGGCCAGCCAATCAGGTGTTTGTCAGAACTGCAGCATCTGCATACAGAGTGTAGATAGATACATAGATAGATAGATAGATATGAGATAGGTAGATAGATAGATAGATATGAGGTAGATTGATACATTTGAAATAGATAGATAGATATGAGATAGATGCATGGATATTAGATAGATAGATATATATGAGATAGATAGATATGAATGAGATAGATATGAATGAGATAGATATATATGAGATAGATAGATTTGAGATAGATAGATATGAGATAGATAGATACAGTAGATAGATGATAGATAGATATGAGATAAATAGTTTAATAGAGAAGGAGTTGCTGCAACACTCAAATATGGTGAATCAAAAGAGTAGCTTTATTTTATCTACAGGGATCTACACAAACTTATTGGGAAGTGTTGCCATGTGTGAAGCTTTTTCTAGATAAATTCATAGATATGAGATAGATAGATATAATATTGATAGATAAATAGATGAATAGATAGCTTGAAAAAGATCCTGGAGAGGATCGAAACGTCGTTGCTGTTTTGCACATTGCTTTGATGGAATAAATTCACCTTTTTCACGTTATTGGAGTGCTGCCCTGATCTTCTTTTTTTTTTATAGATGAATAGATAGATATAATATTGATAGATAAATAGATGATAGATAGATAGATAGATGACCCTGTCAGTCATAGCTTATATGATGCTCAGAAGGGTAATTACACTTTTGCGCTGTTTTCCTATAGGATGAGGCTTACGCTCCTGATATCCACCTCTAATTGTGTCCGGAAAAAAGAAACAAAGAAAATCAAATGTAATTAGTAGGAGGCGCAGAGAACGTCTATGCGGTGGATGAACCTGAGGGTTTTGCACAGGGGAGATACAGTATATTCGTGTTGAGCTCCGGTCACATTATGAGACGTTCTTGTCTAATTTTACCATTTGGACTCAATGGATGAGCGGTGACTCCACATCTGATCCACAGACACATAAAGTAACAACATATATCTCCGGAATACACAGAGAAGAAAACCAATTTATTTACAACTTTCCAGATTTGTTCTGCAAAAGTCTTTAGTCACAAATCAACATGAAAACCCCAGCAAGGAAAACTTTTCTTAGTAATTGTTCAACCACTTTTGAATTGTTTTTAACTTTTTTGTCATGCTTTTATTTATTTGTATGGCTTTTTGTTGTCTTTGCTCCGGTGAAAAACAATTATTATTATTTTTTTTTATCCACTGGTGCCAGAGAGTTATACAATAAATTACTTTTATTTAAAAATATTAGTCATTCCAGTACTTATCAGCTGCTGTATGCTCCAGAGGAAGTTGTGTAGTTCTTTCCAGTCCGACCACGGTGCTCTCTGCTGCCACCTCTGTCTGTGTCAGGAACTGTCCTGAGCAGAAACAAATCCCTATAGCAAAGATTTCTTGCTCTGGACAGTTCCTGACATGGACAGAGGTGTCAGCAGAGAGCACTGTGGTCAGACTGGAAAGAAATTCAAAAAGAAAAGAACTTCCTCTGTAGTATACAGCAGCTGATAAGTACTGGAAGGATTACGATTTTTAAATAAAAGTAATGTACAAATCTGTATAACTTTCTGGCACCAGTTGATTAAAAAAAAAAAAAAAAAGTTTTCCACCCGAGTCCCCCTTTAGGTCCTATTGAGAAGCCTTACAACAATAGTCAATGGGGGAGATCATAAGTAAATCCACAGCGCATCTGCTACATAAATTGACATTTTGCTGGATTTAAATGGGCACTATAAGAAAACGTTTGACATATTGTAAAGAATGGTTAAAGTTTTGCTCTGTTAGGTTCTGGGTGTTCACACCATGATTTTCCGCAGTGTATATTCCGCCGTGGAAAATCTGCTGCGGACAGCCGAGAAGAGCCCGCCCCCTTTCAAATATGCAGCCGAAAACCCGCTAAAAAATCAGCGCGTGTGTGAACGTACCCTAAAGCTGAGCTTCAATACCAGGCGTATGAAGGAAAGCAGCCTTGTTTTTCTGATTAGGACTAATCTAAATATTTTGTTTGGAAAGATAATTTATTCCACTGGAAGATATCTTTATTTTCATCAAAAAATTCTACTTCTTTTACATTTAGCTTGCTATCCAGATCATTTTTCTTTGTCTGATAGAAAGTAACACAATAGGGGGGAGTAATGATTTGGGTTTCCGACCCTCCTAAACAGTATCAGTAGGGCGTCCGATAATTGCTGGATATTATAACGGAAGGACCTGCCGTGTTCTGAGAAATGATTACATAACCCTGTAATTTACTATCTAACAAAATGGTAGAATAATCAATTTCTGAATATATTTACTTAAAAGAACATTGTTTGGATGGAATTTAACAGTTTGTGATGTATTCATCTACTAGCAGAGAACCTAAATCTTGTATCCTGATCCAGTTTCCCATCCTTGTATCACGTCCTCATATCCCATTCCCATATTCCGTCCTCATATCCCGACCACATATCCCAACCGCATATTCTGACCGCATATCCCGACCTTATATCCCTGTCCTCATATCCTGTCTTCATATCCCATCCTCATATCCTGACCTCATATCCTGTCCTCATATCTTGTCTTCATATCCCATCCTCATATCCTGACCTCATATCCCATCCTCATATCCTGACCTCATATCCCGACCACATATCCCAACCGCATATTCCATCCTCATATTCCGACCGCATATCCCGACCTTATATCTTGTCCTCATACCCTGTCCTCATATCTTGTCCTCATATCCCATCCTCATATCCCATCCTCTTATCCTGACCTCATATCTCATCCTCATATCCCATCCTCATATCCCAACCTCATATCCCGTCCTCATATCTCAACCTCATATCCTGACCTCAGATCTCGTCCTCATATCCTGACCTCATATCCCGACCTCATATCCCAACCTCATATCCCGTCCTCATATCTCAACCTCATATCCTGACCTCAGATCTCGTCCTCATATCCTGACCTCAGATCTCGTCCTCATATCCTGACCTCATATCCCGACCTCATATCCCAACCTCATATCCCGTCCTTATACCCTGTCTTCATTTCCCATCATCATCTCCTGTCCTCATATCCCGACCTTTTCTCCCCTCCTTATATTGCAACCTCATAACCCATGCTCAAATCCTTTTTTCATATCTCGTCCTTATATCCCATCCTCATATCCTATCCTCATAGCCTGTCATCATATCCCATCCTCATATTCCGTCCTCATCTCCCTTCACTATCTTCTGTCCTTATATCCCGTCCTCATCTCCCACCCTCATATATCATCCTTATATCCCGTCCTTATATCCCATCCTCATATCCCTACCTCATTTCCCTTCCCTATCTCCTGTTCTTATATCCCATCCTCATATCCGCATATCCTGTCCTCATATCCCTCCATTATATCCCACCCTCATTTCCCGTCCTCATATCCCAACTTCATATCCCATTCCCATATTCTAACCACATATCCCATTCCCATATTCTAACCACACATCCCATTCTCATATCCTGTCCTCATATCTCATCCTAATATCTCAACCTCATATTCCGTCTTGATGTGCCTACCTTATAGCCCGTCTCCATACCCCGTCCCCCGCAACCTATTCTCTACCCCTACCAGACAGTTGGCAGGATGTAAGTCCCGGGCAATCTCTGCAGCCAGAGAGTAACGCTATCAGGAAATGTCCCAGAACTCCCATAGACTTTCATGAGACTTTAGACTAAAACCCCACCCTCGCTTAAGGTGGTGGGTTGGGGTTAATTTAACTCTGCTATATTTTTACTTGACTCATAAGTAACATGTACCAAGTTTCATCAAAATATCTCCAGCCATTTGGAAGTTCTCAACCCAAAGTTCAAATATGAGAGGGGACAAAAATATCAAATCATGGATTTAAAATTTGGAAATAATTTAAGAAGTAAATTAATTTCCTCTTCAAGCCCAGTTCATATGCTGCTCAATGCTATTGCGTCTGCTTCGTAGGAAATCATGGGTACCCAACAGGCTCCATTAAAGGGAACCATAGCTTGGACCAAGAGTTATTGGGGCGGTCCCTGGTGACTTCTCCCCGCCCTACCAGATTTGATTGTATAGATCTTTCCCTGTTTGGATATAGGAAGAGATCTATCAATCAGCTCTGGTGAGACAGGGAGAAGCCGCTGGCAACCGGTCGATGACTGTAATGACAGGTTTACATTCTGGATCAGTGTTTCGCAACCAAGGTGCCGCCAACTGTTGCAAAACTACAACTCCCAGCATGTCCGGACAGCCTTCGGCTGTCCGGGCATGCTGGGTGTTGTAGTTTTGCGACAGCTGGAGGCACACTGGTTGGGAAACACTGCCTTGGACAATCCCTTTTTATTAAAAGAAGGTTTACGACCCTGACGGTCACAGGGTTTCCTACTACTGTGACCTCAGCAATCAGCTGCAATCTGTTGAGGAACCTGACAGCAAGTGCTTCATTTCTCTACAGCACCACCACAGGGGAGATTAAGCATTACACTAATCTCAATTAAATCAGTTGACTTTATAAGTATTGCATGGATATGATGGGTCCTCTAGGGCAAAAATGCACTCTTTGTAGTCGCTGTCTGCTGTGGCTGATAGATGGTGGTCCTAAATAAAGGAACCCCTTCTATCGATCTATCTATCTATCTATCTGTCTGTCTGTCTGTTTGTCTGGACCAAAACAAAATTTGTAGAGCAGCACATCAAGTCCTTAAAGGGGTACTCTGCTGCTCAGTGTTTGGAACAAACTGTTCCGAACGCTGGAGTCGGTGTCGGGAGCTCATGACGTCAAGCCCTGCCCCCTCAATGCAAGTCTATGGGAAGGGGTGTGACAGCCGTCACTCCCCCTCCCATAGACTTGCATTGAGGGGGCGGGGCGGAGGCTATGACGTCACGAGCTCCCGGCTCCGGCTCCAGCGTTCGGAACAGTTTTATTCCAAACGCTGAGCAACGGAGTACCCCTTTAATGTAGGTAGTGCACGCAGCGGAATGGCCTCGGCAAGGCCCAATACACATCCGAGAAAAAGTACAAGCTTGAGAAAGGCTGCATTGGCAGCAGAAACGGTGCTCTGTATTAACATGGAATAAACACCTTCACTTATGAGGCTTTGAGTGCTGCAGCTTACTTTTTCTTATCTGTCTGTCTATCTATCTATCTATCTATCTATTACAAAATACTCTAAAAGAGTTAAGGAGGTGCTCCTGAATTAGAAGAAAATTTTGCCTTTCCCCTCTCTTCTAATAGCGCCACTCTTACCCTTGGTGTCAAGGGCAGAATGTAGGATATTTGATACAGTCCTATCTTCAGTAAGGGATTTAGGGGTCATTATTTCAGAAGACTTAAAGGTAGGAAGACAATGTAATAGAGTAACAGGAAATGCTAACAGGATGCTTGGTTGTATAGGGAGAGGTATTATTAGTATTAGCAGTAGAAAGAGGGAAGTCCTCTGGGTGTATAGGGAGAGGTATTAGCAGTATATGTGAAATGCTCTTGGGTGTATAGGGACAGGTATTAGCAATAGAGAGGGAAGTGCTCATGGGTGTATAAAGAGAGGTATTAGCAGTAGAGAGAGAAGTGTTCATAGGGTGTATAGGGAGAGTTATTAACAGTAGAGGGAAGTGCTCATGGGTGTATAGAGAGGTATTAGCAGTAGAGAGAGAAGTGTTCATAGGGTGTATAGGGAGAGTTATTAACAGTAGAGGGAAGTGCTCATGGGTGTATAGAGAGAGGTATTAGCAGTAGAGAGAGGTGTTCATAGGGTGTATAGGGAGAGTTATTAACAGTAAAGGGAAGTGCTCATGGGTGTATAGAGAGAAGTATTAGCAGTAGAGAGAGAAGTGTTCATAGGGTGTATAGGGAGAGTTATTAACAGTAGAGGGAAGTGCTCATGGGTGTATAGAGAGGTATTAGCAGTAGAGAGAGAAGTGTTCATAGGGTGTATAGGGAGAGTTATTAACAGTAGAGGGAAGTGCTCATGGGTGTATAGAGAGAGGTATTAGCAGTAGAGAGAGGTGTTCATAGGGTGTATAGGGAGAGTTATTAACAGTAGAGGGAAGTGCTCATGGGTGCATAGAGAGAGGTGTTAGCAGTAGAGGGAAGTGCTTATGTTTGTATAAGGAGAAGTATTAGCAGTAGAGGGAAGTGCTTATTGGTGTATAAGGAGAGGTATTAGCAGTAGAGAGTGAAATGTTCATGCCGCTGTACAGAGCACTGGTGAGATCTCACTTGGAGTATTGTGCGCAGTACTGGAGGCCGTATCTGCACAAGGATATAGACCATTGGAGAGAGTTCAGGGAAGATACTAAACTAGTACTTGGACTGAAGATAAAACTTTCAAAGAAAGGTTACAGGAGCTTAACATGTATAAAAGAAAGACGAGACAGAGGGATATGATAGAAACATTTATATGCATAAAGGGAGACAATGTGGTAAAGGAGGAGAGCACAATGAAGTGATGAGAATTCCCCAAACATCTGTGATAAACCGTCCTATAAAAGTGGATCACATGGAGCACCAGATTTATTTTTATTTGTTTTGTTTCCATTTATTTACACACATTTTACATCTATCAGTTAAAAAAAACTTTCTGTACTCTATGATGAAATGTGTTTATCTGATTGGTGCCAGATTATTACTTATTGCAGATGATCGGATTATCAATTTACCAAAATTTTAGGAATACCTGTCTTGTTACATTCGGCATTAAACGCTGAATACGTCACTAATGGTTAAAGAAAACATCACTATTTTAGATATATGCAATTATCACATGCTTTCCTCAAAACTGAGGATAAATCACTTTTTAGAATTGTGCACACTCCAATATTTGGATATATATTAAATAGTACAAAGGTTAAAAAATCTATGGTTTTTATTTACAAATCCCTTAATAATGATATGTTCATCCCCATTAACAATAACATAAGATCACGATGGGAGAAGGAGCTGGGGAAATTGCCATCAGGCCTCTGGAAACAGATAGTCCTAAATATAAATAGGATCTCAGTTAAATGGGCACTCTTATTAAAAAAATTTTTGCTATTGCACTCCTTATGGTAAATAAAAAAATATTTCTAATATACTTTGTTAAAAAAAAATGAAGTTTTCTATGTTTTATTTGTGCTTAAAAAAGCTCAAGAGCACATTTCCCCCCATCTCATACGCTGACTTTGGACGAAAGTCCAAACACAGGAAGTGCAGCCTGGAGTGCTGGGGGTGGGGGGGGGGGGGTCCAGCCTCATCCAATCATAGCTCCTCTCACACTTAACTGCCATATTCTGTTAGTTTGACACCCCCCCTCAGCACTCCAGGCTGCACTTCCTGTGTTTGGACTTCGGTCCAAAGTCTGTGTATGAGATTGGGGAAAATATGCTCTTGAGCTTTTTTAAGCACAAATAAAACATAGAAAACTTCATTTTTTTTAAACAAAGTATATTAGAAATATTTTTTATTTACCATAAGGAGTGCAATAGCAAAAATTAGTTTTAATGAGAGTGACCCTTTAATAGCAACTTCAAACTTGTTCAGATGACATTTTTTGTGGACGCCCAGTACGGGAGGTGTTACCTCTTACCCTTGCTATCCTGTCCGGCAGCCTACCTTCAGTGTCCCCTTGGCCCCCTTGTACTTGTTTCCCCCCTGTACATATATTCTGCATTGTAATGTATTATAAAATGTCTTGTTGCTTTAAGAGTTATACCATGTGATATGTCATGTGGTTGTTAACCAGGAGGTACCAGTGATCAGGTGACCCCAAGAGTGACCTATGGGCTCCTGCTAGAAAGCTAGCTCCCTCTCTTTGGAGATAAGTCTTTGCTGAGGTCAGTTGTGCTTTGTGTGTGTGTCCAGAGTGTTGGAGACCTCAAAGCCAAGTCCTGCCGACACCATCGTATGCAAGTCAAGTCAGTCCCAGTCATCTGTCAAGTCAGAGTGGCCTGCATTACATTGTCCAATCCTAATACAAGTCCAAGCAAGCCTTTAAGGTCTCTGCTTCACTGGTCACCTCTGTGGGCCCTGGCTGAACTGTATAGACTTTACCATCTGTCTAACCTCAGTAAAGCTACCGTTGTCCGTAACTTGGTGTTGGAGTCATTATTGCCCCTGTGCCTAGCCCAGGATCCAGCGCTATACCTTCGAGTGGTATTGAGGATAAACCACGCCCTGGCGTCACGAATACAAGGTGTTAATGCCATCTGCCCCTAGGGTAACAACATCTGCCCTCATCACACCCCCCGTAACCTGCCCTCATCACACCCCCCTCATCACACCCCCATCACACCCCCCGTAACCCTGAGTGTCATTAAAAAGTTTGGAAATGATGAACATTATGTCCTAGATGCTCCTCCGAAGATGGAGATTTCTGCCATTTTATCTGGGAATGTCCCCCAATAGCCACATACTGGAATAAGATAATTGCATGGTTAAATAGGATTTTCCATCAAGAATTACAGATTAACTTTACAAATGTCCTTCTGGGGGGGGGGGGGGGGATTCTTTTGTGGGGTTTATAGCCACCATGTGAAATGGATTTTATTTTCAACTTGAGTAGTTTTTTTTTGGTTACTTTAGTGCAGTGGTCTTCAACCTGCGAACCTCCAGATGTTGCAAAACTGCAATTTCGGGCATGCTGGGAGTTGTAGTTTTGCAACATCTGGAGGTCCGCAGGTTGGAGACCACTGCTTTAGTGCTTTACCTTTCCTGAACCTGTGTGGCCATGTCCAATGCTGGCTCAACGGAGGGTGAAGGTTCCTCAGGATAGTATTGAGCTGCCTATTGCCAATCTATCCCTAATCCGCTCCCTGCTTTTAATTTTTATTTTTACTATATTAAAAATGCTTTTTGTCTGCCTGGCAGTGTACTCACTACCAGGCAGACTTCCCCAGCAGGCACCACGTCACTGATGCCTGCTGGGGGGGGGACTTCCGCCCTTAGTTCATCTACGCAGGGTGCCTCCAGCTGTTTCACCACTAAAACTCCCAGCTTGGCCTGACATCTATTGGCTGTCAGGGCATGCTGTGAATTGTAGTATTGAAACAGCTGGAGGCACCCTCTGTAGATAAACTATTAGTTACATACGGCGCTAGCCCGTCCCCTCCGTCTCCCTCCCCCCCCCGCGCCATACCCCGTTCCCTCCATCACAACACCCCCCCCCCCCCATTACACTTACTGCAGAGTCCGGCAGCGGGCATGCAGGGACAGCGGCGGAGGCGGCGGCAGCGGCGATGTGCGGGAGGAGTGGCCTCCCAGCCAGTGGCCGGGGAGCCAATGTGCTCGCTCCCTGCCTGTCTGATTGACAGGCAGGGAGCGAGCGCAGGCTGAATGAAAAAGGACCGATGCCCGTCACGCCAGGCTGCAGCCGGCCACTAGGAGGGAGACCCCTAGTGGCCGGTTTTCAAATGTAAATTAAACTATTTTAATTAAAAAATAAAAATAATAAAAGTATATTAGAGATATGTTGTAGTACATAAGTACAACAACATATCAAAAAATAAAGTTGGTGACAGTGCCCATTTAATGTATTTTGACGCCTTTCCATTTTCTTACATTGCTAAGTGTGTTTTCCAAGTGCAATATTTCTTGGCGGTTATTTACGCCAAAAAAACGGGATTTGCGGCAAAATTGCGCCAAAGATCGATTGGCGCAAATGATTAATTACTGTCTAAAGTTGAAATCACACACAGGAGCGTGTGATTTTGAGAAAGTTGTAAAAATGACAGTGGAGAAGATGTGCCAAACTTTGGCGCAAAAGGACACTGCGCCAAAGTATTGCGCCAAAGTTACGTTAAAAAAAGACACGTAAATCCTTTGATAAATACCCCCCTATATGAAATTCTGTAGTCTAAATTGAATAGGAGAAGGGAGAATAATGCTAGAAGACTATGGGAAGTGTGGTTTGGGGAGGAGGGTTTACTGGCAAATCCAATGGTAACCAATCAGAATGGAAATATTGAAACAAAGGTTGAGATTTCTATTTTTAAGTATTTGTTTGAGATATTTTTTTTCTTGATATGTACTATGCAAAAGAAAATAAATAAAGGAATAAAATAAAAATAAGAAAATAAAAAACGATGCATGCCACGTTCCGGAGTTTGCAAAAACAAAAGTATGTCGCGGCATATGGCCATCGGATATCGCTAACACCACAATATCCTGCGCGCTTTACATATTTTAACATGTTTTACATCTTATTACGTATATGTATGTTTGTTTTGTAGCATAAGGACATGAATAAAATATAAAGTCAGTGACTGCTATGTAGATGTGTCAGTGATAAATGGTATAAGGATAGAGAAATTAATCACATATGACTGGAACATCGGGAACTCCGCTCGTAGAGTCAACCCAAATTCACAACCAATTTCCATCCTTTTCACAGATATTCAACAAATTCTAATTAAAAGAGAAACTGGTGTTAGCTGCGTATAGGAGCGAACCTGTCATATAAAGATAGTTATTAATATGTATTACATGGAGGGAAGTAAGATAGGAAATTGGGGTGGTGGTGGGGGGGGGGGGATATGTTGTGTTGAATAATATTTTACAGTATATATCACTGATCAGCCGTAACGTTACAACCACCTAATATTGTGTAGGTTCCTCTTGTGTCCCCAGAACATGGGAGACCTATCCAGGCCAGGACTCCACAAGACCTGTGATGTTGTCCTGTGGTTTCTGCACCAAGATGTCAGCAGCAGATCCTGGAATCCTGTAAGGTATGAGGTGGATTGGATGTCCTCCAGACAGACAGAGAGGATGGGGGATTGGGGATCTAGCCTCTCTGCTGCCTGGAGCAAAGTCCTGTAAGGTATGAGGTGGATTGGATGTCCTGCAGACAGACAGAGAGGATGGGGGATTGGAGATCTAGCCTCTCTGCTGCCTGGAGCAAAGTCCTGTAAGGTATGAGGTGGATTGGATGTCCTGCAGACAGACAGAGAGGATTGGGGATTGGGGTTCTAGCCTCTCTGCTGCCTGGAGCAAAGTCCTGTAAGGTATGAGGTGGATTGGATGTCCTGCAGACAGACAGACAGGGTGGGGGATTGGGGATCTAGCCTCTCTGCTGCCTGGAGCAAAGTCCTGTAAGGTATGAGGTGGATTGGATGTCCTGCAGACAGACAGACAGGATGGGGGATTGGGGATCTAGCCTCTCTGCTGCCTGGAGCAAAGTCCTGTAAGGTATGATGTGGATTGGATGTCCTGCAGATAGACAGACAGGATGGGGGACTGGGGATCTAGCCTCTCTGCTGCCTGGAGCAAAGTCCTGTAAGGTATGAGGGGGATAGGATGTCCTGCAGACAGACAGACAGGATGGGGGATTGGGGATCTAGCCTCTCTGCTGCCTGGAGCAAAGTCCTGTAAGGTATGAGGTGGATTGGATGTCCTGCAGACAGACAGACAGGATGGGGGATTGGGGATCTAGCCTCTCTGCTGCCTGGAGCAAAGTCCTGTAAGGTATGAGGTGGATTGGATGTCCTGCAGACAGACAGGATGGGGGACTGGGGATCTAGCCTCTCTGCTGCCTGGAGCAAAGTCCTGTAAGGTATGAGGTGGATTAGATGTCCTGCAGACAGACAGACAGGATGGGGGATTGGGGATCTAGCCTCTCTGCTGCCTGGAGCAAATTCCTGTAAGGTATGAGGAGCAAATCCCCATAGCAAACCTATCCTGCTCCGGACAGTTCCTGACATGGACAGAGGTATCAGCAGAGAGCACTGCGGTCAGACAGAAAGGAAATTCACAAAGAAAAGAACTTCCTGTGGAGAATACAACACCTGATAAGTACTGGAAGGATTAAGATTTTTAAATGGAAGTAATTTACAATTCTGTTTAACTTTCTAGCACCAGTTCATTAAAAAAAAAAAAAAATGTTTTCCGGGGGAGTACCCCTTTAAGAGCTTTGTCATGTTTCCTGGACTGAAATCCCCCAAAAGAGGGGGGGGGGGGGGGGGTGGATAGTGACGGCTTATGTCAGCAACCATTGTTTTTATTTCCAAAATCCAAGGAGGATTTTTGTTTTCTCTAATGGAAACAATAGGGAACAGATAAGCAACAGTATTGATAAAAGTAGCCATGTTTCCTTGCATCCATGCCAAATCAGGATACTGTGTATGGAGGCTCCTGAAAAAAAAAAACTATAATATTTCACCCTTTCATATCCTTTAATCGAAAAGAAAGAAAATCTCAGAAAAATTAGCCTTATAAAAATGGCCTGCAGTCTGAAGAAATACTGCCATACACCGCTGAACGCATACTGCAATACAGTGCTGAAACAATCAATCTTTCTATCATCTATATCAGTGGTCTTCAACCTGCGGACCTCCAGAGGTTGCAAAACTACAACTGCCAGCATGCCCGGACAGCCAACGGCAGGGAGTTGTAGTTTTGCAACATCTGGAGGTCCGCAGGTTGGTGACCACTGATCTATATTATATGTCTATATTGTCTATCTATCTATCTCATATCTATCAATCTCATATCTATCATCTATCTATCTCATATCTATCTATATATCTATCTATATCTATCTCATATCTATCTATCTATATCTATCTATCTCATATCTATCTATCATATCTATCTATCTATCTATCTATCTAATGCAAATAAAAACGGCACTACCAATATCCAGAGTAGAAAAGAAATTTGGGGTGCCCGCATATCTGGAGCCTGGGTCCTCCGGTTCCTTAATCCAGATAAAGCAAATATGATGCAGCACTCCACAGAAAGCAAAGAAGGTGGTTTTATTCCTTCATGTGCATAGACAACGTTTCACTAGTCTCACACTGGCTTTTTCACTTGAAAAAGCCAGTGTGAGACTGGTGAAACGTTGTCTATGCACATGATGGAATAAAACCACCTTCTTTGCTTTCTGTGGAGTGCTGCATCATATTTGCTTCATCTATCTATCTATCTATCTATCTATCTATCTATCTCATGTCTATCTATCTATCTCATATCTATCTATCTCATATCTATCTATGTATCTATCTATTTTATATCTATCTTTCTATCTATCTCATATCTATCTATTTATTTATCTATCTATTCATCTATCTATCTATCTCATATCTATCTATCTCATATCTATCTACCTCATATCTATCTATCTCATATCTATCTATCTATCTCATATCTATCTATCTATCTCATATCTATCCCATATCTATCTATCTATCTATCTATCTATCTATCTATCTATCTATCTCATATCTATCTATCTATCTATCTATCTCATATCTATCTATCTATCTATCTCATATCTATCTATCTCATATCTATCTATCTATTCATCTATCTATATCCTATCTATCTCATATCTATCTGTCTCCTATATATCTATCTCATATCTATCTATCTATCTATCTATCTATCTATCTCATATCTATCTATCTCATATCTATCTATCTATTCATCTATCTATATCCTATCTATCTCATATCTATCTGTCTCCTATATATCTATCTCCTATCTATCTATCTATCTATCTATCTCATATCTATCTATCTCATATTTATCTATCTATCTATATCCTATCTATCTATCTATCTATTTATCAATCTACACTAAAATGTTATTCTTTGACTTAGCAGATAGCATATTCTCCATAGCAGGGATACTCTTTCTTTTACAATACATTACTGTGCAGGGTCTCGGTCACTGGGCTCAGTTCAGTGGTAATTTCTGGCACCAAGTGTCTATGTATTATATGAGCTCATCAATCTACAATATGAGTCAGTGACACCGAGTCCCCAATGAAATTTCCACCCCACGAGGGAAACATCTAGTTATATAAGGCACCGGCGTAACCCCATCAGAGGCTAATCTGAACGGTTAGCATTATTGTGAAAGCCAGAGGTTGATATATATTTTAATATATTCACACTGAGAACCCCCGTGATCTCATCGCAGGGCCTGGACTCGGCTTTGGCGCAGTCACTTGTATATGTATGTGACAACTGGGACTTGTAGCGAGATATATTATATTATCCTTTGCTTTCTTTGTCATATTGTTATTGCTTTTCATTTATTACCCATCCCTGTGTATTTGTAGGGTCATTTATTGTTATTTAGTAGCCATGTATGCTTTGTTTAATAGTATCCGTGATATACCTTTCTTGTAAAATGTAACCCTTTCATGGCGTCATGTCTTGCCCTTTTCATAGTGAATAACGGTTTAATTTTTAGCTTGGACTCATGAATTTTGTATAATTATTTAGTGGATGTGATGGAGCTTCCTAAAGGGGAACATGCGGGAAATATAGCTTTAACTTTATGTCCATTATAAATAAAAAAAAATAGGTAACAAAAATTATTCTTCTACCAGTTACTTTGTAGCAGTTTGGTATATTATATAAACTTAATATGGGCCGCGGATGTGGTCAGACGATAAGCCTGGATGCCATTGCAATATATCCTGAAATGCTGATACCGAATAAAATGCAATAAGTCACCCAAAAAGTTGTCTGGAGAAAGTAGCAACCTGTGTATGATGTCAAAAAGTATATAAAAAAAAACAACAACTTACTAATATAATGTTATTGTTACGCCGAGCGCTCCGGGTCCCCGCTCCTCCCCGGAGCGCTCGCTTCACTCTCCCCGCGGCAGCGCTCCGGTCACGTCCTCTGACCCGGGGCGCTGCGATTCCGCTGCCAGCCGGGATGCGATTCGCGATGCGGGTAGCGCCCGCTCGCGATGCGCACCCCGGCTCCCCTACCTGACTCGCTCTCCGTCTGTTCTGTCCCGGCGCGCGCGGCCCCGCTCCCTAGGGCGCGCGCGCGCCGGGTCTCTGCGATTTAAAGGGCCACTGCGCCGCTGATTGGCGCAGTGGTTCCAATTAGTGTGTTCACCTGTGCACTTCCCTATAACACCTCACTTCCCCTGCACTCCCTTGCCGGATCTTGTTGCCTTAGTGCCAGTGAAAGCGTTCCTTGTGTGTTCCTTGCCTGTGTTTCCAGACCTTCTGCCGTTGCCCCTGACTACGATCCTTGCTGCCTGCCCCGACCTTCTGCTACGTCCGACCTTGCTTTTGCCTACTCCCTTGTACCGCGCCTATCTTCAGCAGCCAGAGAGGTGAGCCGTTGCTAGTGGATACGACCTGGTCACTACCGCCGCAGCAAGACCATCCCGCTTTGCGGCGGGCTCTGGTGAAAACCAGTAGTGGCTTAGAACCGGTCCACTAGCACGGTCCACGCCAATCCCTCTCTGGCACAGAGGATCCACTACCTGCCAGCCGGCATCGTGACAGTAGATCCGGCCATGGATCCCGCTGAAGTTCCTCTGCCAGTTGTCGCTGACCTCACCACGGTGGTCGCCCAGCAGTCACAACAGATAGCGCAACAAGGCCAACAGCTGTCTCAACTGACCGTTATGCTACAACAGTTACTACCACAGCTTCAGCAATCATCTCCTCCGCCAGCTCCTGCACCTCCTCCGCAGCGAGTGGCCGCTCCTGGGATACGCTTATCCTTGCCGGATAAATTTGATGGGGACTCTAAGTTTTGCCGTGGCTTTCTTTCCCAATGTTCCCTGCATCTGGAGATGATGTCGGACCTGTTTCCCACTGAAAGGTCTAAGGTGGCTTTCGTAGTCAGCCTTCTGTCCGGAAAAGCCCTGTCATGGGCCACACCGCTCTGGGACCGCAATGACCCCGTCACTGCCTCTGTACACTCCTTCTTCTCGGAAATCCGAAGTGTCTTTGAGGAACCTGCCCGAGCCTCTTCTGCTGAGACTGCCCTGTTGAACCTGGTCCAGGGTAATTCTTCCGTTGGCGAGTATGCCGTACAATTCCGTACTCTTGCTTCAGAATTGTCCTGGAATAATGAGGCCCTCTGCGCGACCTTCAAAAAAGGCCTATCCAGCAACATTAAAGATGTTCTGGCCGCACGAGAAATTCCTGCTAATCTACATGAACTTATTCACCTAGCCACTCGCATTGACATGCGTTTTTCCGAAAGGCGTCAAGAACTCCGCCAAGATATGGACTCTGTTCGCACGAGGCGTTTCTTCTCCTCGGCTCCTCTCTCCTCTGGTCCCCTGCAATCTGTTCCTGTGCCTCCCGCCGTGGAGGCTATGCAGGTCGACCGGTCTCGCCTGACACCTCAAGAGAGGACACGACGCCGTATGGAGAACCTCTGCCTGTACTGTGCTAGTACCGAACACTTCCTGAGAGATTGTCCTATCCGTCCTCCCCGCCTGGAAAGACGTACGCTGACTCCGCACAAACGTGAGACAGTCCTTGATGTCTACTCTGCTTCTCCACGTCTTACTGTGCCTGTGCGGATGTCTGCCTCTGCCTTCTCCTTCTCTACAGTGGCCTTCTTGGACTCTGGATCTGCAGGAAATTTTATTTTGGCCTCTCTCGTCAACAGGTTCAACATCCCGGTGACCAGTCTCGCCAGACCCCTCTACATCAATTGTGTAAATAATGAAAGATTGGACTGTACCATACGTTTCCGCACGGAGCCCCTTCTTATGAGCATCGGATCTCATCATGAGAGGATTGAACTTTTGGTCCTCCCCAATTGCACCTCGGAAATTCTCCTTGGACTTCCCTGGCTTCAACTTCATTCCCCTACCCTGGATTGGTCCACTGGGGAGATCAAGAGTTGGGGGGCCTCTTGTTCCAAGAACTGTCTAAAACCGGTTCCCAGTAACCCTTGCCGTAACTCTGTGGTTCCTCCAGTAACCGGTCTCCCTAAGGCCTATATGGACTTCGCGGATGTTTTCTGCAAAAAACAAGCTGAGACTCTACCTCCTCACAGGCCTTATGATTGCCCTATCGACCTCCTCCCGGGCACTACTCCACCCCGGGGCAGAATTTATCCTCTCTCTGCCCCAGAGACTCTTGCCATGTCCGAATACGTCCAGGAGAATCTAAAAAAGGGCTTTATCCGTAAATCCTCCTCTCCTGCCGGAGCCGGATTTTTCTTTGTGTCCAAAAAAGATGGCTCCCTACGTCCTTGCATTGACTACCGCGGTCTTAATAAAATCACGGTTAAGAACCGCTACCCCTTACCCCTCATCTCTGAACTCTTTGATCGCCTCCAAGGTGCCCACATCTTCACTAAATTGGACTTAAGAGGCGCCTATAACCTCATCCGCATCAGAGAGGGGGACGAGTGGAAAACGGCATTTAACACCAGAGATGGACACTTTGAGTATCTGGTCATGCCCTTTGGACTGTGCAACGCCCCTTCCGTCTTCCAAGACTTTGTCAATGAAATTTTTCGTGATCTGTTATACTCCTGTGTTGTTGTATATCTGGACGATATCCAAATTTTTTCTGCCAATCTAGAAGAACACCGCCAGCATGTCCGTATGGTTCTTCAGAGACTTCGTGACAACCAACTCTATGCCAAAATTGAGAAATGTCTGTTTGAATGCCAATCTCTTCCTTTTCTAGGATATTTGGTCTCTGGCCAGGGACTACAGATGGATCCAGACAAACTCTCTGCCGTCTTAGATTGGCCACGCCCCTCCGGACTCCGTGCTATCCAACGCTTTTTGGGGTTCGCCAATTATTACAGGCAATTTATTCCACATTTTTCTACCATTGTGGCTCCTATCGTGGCTTTAACCAAAAAAAATGCTGATCCCAAGTCCTGGCCTCCTCAAGCAGAAGACGCCTTTAAACGACTCAAGTCTGCCTTTTCTTCGGCTCCCGTCCTCTCCAGACCTGACCCTTCCAAACCCTTCCTATTGGAGGTTGATGCCTCCTCAGTGGGAGCTGGAGCTGTTCTTCTACAAAAAAATTCTTCCGGGCATGCTGTCACTTGTGGTTTTTTCTCTAGGACCTTCTCTCCAGCGGAGAGGAACTACTCCATCGGGGATCGAGAGCTTCTAGCCATTAAATTAGCACTTGAGGAATGGAGGCATCTGCTGGAGGGATCAAGTTCTCCTGTTATTATCTACACCGACCACAAGAACCTCTCCTACCTCCAGTCTTCCCAACGGCTGAATCCTCGCCAGGCCCGGTGGTCTCTGTTCTTTGCCCGATTTAATTTTGAGATTCACTTTCGTCCTGCCGATAAGAACATTAGGGCCGATGCTCTCTCTCGTTCCTCGGATGCCTCAGAAGTTGAACTCTCTCCGCAACACATCATTCCACCTGACTGCCTGATCTCCACTTCTCCTGCCTCCATCAGGCAGACTCCTCCAGGAAAGACCTTTGTTTCTCCTCGCCAACGCCTCGGAATCCTCAAATGGGGTCACTCCTCCCATCTCGCAGGTCATGCGGGTATCAAGAAATCTGTGCAACTCATCTCCCGCTTCTATTGGTGGCCGACTCTGGAGACGGATGTTGTGGACTTTGTGCGAGCCTGCACTATCTGTGCCCGGGATAAGACTCCTCGCCAGAAGCCCGCTGGTTTTCTTCATCCTCTGCCTGTCCCCGAACAGCCTTGGTCTCTGATTGGTATGGATTTTATTACTGATTTACCCCCTTCCCGTGGCAACACTGTTATTTGGGTGGTCGTTGATCGATTCTCCAAAATGGCACATTTCATCCCTCTTCCTGGTCTTCCTTCTGCGCCTCAGTTGGCTAAACAATTTTTTGTACACATTTTTCGTCTTCACGGGTTGCCTACGCAGATTGTCTCGGATAGAGGCGTCCAATTCGTGTCTAAATTCTGGAGGGCTCTCTGTAAACAACTCAAGATTAAATTAAATTTTTCTTCTGCATATCATCCCCAGTCCAATGGACAAGTAGAAAGGATTAACCAGATCTTGGGTGATTATTTGCGACATTTTGTTTCCTCCCGCCAGGATGACTGGGCAGATCTCCTCCCATGGGCCGAATTCTCGTATAACTTCAGGGTCTCTGAGTCTTCCTCCAAATCCCCATTTTTCGTGGTGTACGGCCGTCACCCTCTTCCCCCCCTCCCTACTCCCTTGCCCTCTGGTCTGCCCGCTGTGGATGAAATTTCTCGTGACCTTTCCATCATATGGAGAGAGACCCAAAATTCTCTCTTACAGGCTTCATCACGCATGAAGAAGTTCGCGGATAAGAAAAGAAGAGCTCCCCCCGTTTTTTCCCCTGGAGACAAGGTATGGCTCTCCGCTAAATATGTCCGCTTCCGTGTCCCTAGCTACAAGTTGGGACCACGCTATCTTGGTCCTTTCAAAATTTTGTGTCAAATTAATCCTGTCTCTTATAAACTTCTTCTTCCTCCCTCTCTTCGTATCCCTAATGCCTTTCACGTCTCTCTTCTCAAACCACTCATCCTCAACCGTTTTTCTCCCAAATCTGTTCCTCCCACTCCTGTTTCCGGCTCCTCGGACATCTTCTCGGTCAAAGAAATTTTAGCTGCCAAAAAGGTCAGAGGGAAAAATTTTTTTTTTAGTGGACTGGGAGGGTTGTGGTCCTGAAGAGAGATCCTGGGAACCTGAGGACAACATCCTAGACAAAAGTCTGCTCCTCAGGTTCTCAGGCTCTAAGAAGAGGGGGAGACCCAAGGGGGGGGGTACTGTTACGCCGAGCGCTCCGGGTCCCCGCTCCTCCCCGGAGCGCTCGCTTCACTCTCCCCGCGGCAGCGCTCCGGTCACGTCCTCTGACCCGGGGCGCTGCGATTCCGCTGCCAGCCGGGATGCGATTCGCGATGCGGGTAGCGCCCGCTCGCGATGCGCACCCCGGCTCCCCTACCTGACTCGCTCTCCGTCTGTTCTGTCCCGGCGCGCGCGGCCCCGCTCCCTAGGGCGCGCGCGCCGGGTCTCTGCGATTTAAAGGGCCACTGTGCCGCTGATTGGCGCAGTGGTTCCAATTAGTGTGTTCACCTGTGCACTTCCCTATATCACCTCACTTCCCCTGCACTCCCTTGCCGGATCTTGTTGCCTTAGTGCCAGTGAAAGCGTTCCTTGTGTGTTCCTTGCCTGTGTTTCCAGACCTTCTGCCGTTGCCCCTGACTACGATCCTTGCTGCCTGCCCCGACCTTCTGCTACGTCCGACCTTGCTTTTGCCTACTCCCTTGTACCGCGCCTATCTTCAGCAGCCAGAGAGGTGAGCCGTTGCTAGTGGATACGACCTGGTCACTACCGCCGCAGCAAGACCATCCCGCTTTGTGGCGGGCTCTGGTGAAAACCAGTAGTGGCTTAGAACCGGTCCACTAGCACGGTCCACGCCAATCCCTCTCTGGCACAGAGGATCCACTACCTGCCAGCCGGCATCGTGACAGTTATTAGCTATAGTGCAGACATCTTCTATAATAACTGTGTTAAGACAAAAGGGAAAAAAGAGGGAACACGCGCCCCTAGTGTGATATGTTTATAGACAGTGAATAAGTGCAATAAAGGTCACACTTACCACAATGTGTTGCCCTAAGGGCACAATACCATACAGCGTATTAATCAGGTTAGGTTGTCAGCAGCCACGATCCTCCGGTCTATCCTGGTTCATCGGTCCAAATAGCATCAATGAAAAATAGCAAACATGGATCTTTGCAGGCACATGGACAGCAGTGGATTAAAGTTCATGGAGTCTTCAATACATATAGATGTTTATTTTAAGCACATAAAAGCAACGCGTTTCCTGCCCGTAGCGGGCACTTCATCAGGCAAGTGTGCATGTATACAGGTATCAGAGAAAGCACATTTAAATAGACGGTCCCTACGTACAATCAAAAGGTCAAATCAATTAAGCTATTCTGGACAGGATTACGGAGTCCAGGTGAACACAGTTATGTAACAAAAACATAACAGTGTGTGTTTTCTATTCCACCTACCACTAGCTTCGCCACAGGATCTATACCGCCGTTCATTCATGAATCCATATTCAGCCAGTGCATGCACTGGCCCCGCCCACTCTCATCCTCGCTACAGTATCTGTAGCGTCGCTCATTCATAAAATCAGACTACTCCAGTACTGGGCAGCCGGAACCTAAACCCGTCCGCTAGCCAGTGCTTGGAGATTCTGCGGCTATCATATTTTCCTTTTTTCTTGATTTTATAACTTTCTGTGTCTCTGTATCCACTAGAGACTATAATACCTCTATCTGTGATAAGTTTGTTTAGACATTTGTATGATGTTTTTGTTACGTAACTGTGTTCACCTGGACTCCGTAATCCTGTCCAGAATAGCTTAATTGATTTGACCTTTTGATTGTACGTAGGGACCGTCTATTTAAATGTGCTTTCTTTGATACCTGTATACATGCACACTTGCTTGATGAAGTGCCCGCTACGGGCAGGAAACGCGTTGCTTTTATGTGCATAAAATAAACATCTATATGTATTGAAGACTCCATGAACTTTTATCCACTGCTGTCCATGTGCCTGCAAAGATCCATGTTTGCTATTTTTCATTGATAATAACTGTGTTGTCTGGCTTGTAAGCTGTGATATTATGTCACCGGCTCTGAATGCAGTCTACTCCCTCCTCTGCTCCTCTATGTAAAGGGGGGAGATGGTATTACTGCTTATTAGCTGCATGACTCATTAGATAAGGCAGCAGAAAGCCATTCTCAATCACAGTAGTTCTGTCAGAACTGGATTCCTGCTGCCTTATCTGGTAAGCCATAACTCTTATCAGCAGTAATACCAGACCCCCTTTACATCACTGATCTTGTCCTGTGCTGACAGGAAGGGAGGGGGGAAGAGGGATGTGAGCTCTTTTCATTTAGAGCCTGTGACTTGACATGACAGCTTACAAGGGAAAAGCACAGCTGATATAGAAGAACTCTGTACTATGGCTAACAACATAGATATCCCTTTTAACTTTGTTATAAATGTCCTATCCCGGACATCTGACCGATCACTGGTCGGAACATTATAAACTGAAAGTCACTGCTGTGTTCACCAGTCCAGATATAGACAACATTGCACAACCAAGCCAACAAGACCAAGTGAAGAATTAATGTATCCTTTGTGATGGAACTGCAGGTATTTTAGTTTATGATTTTTTTTTTATAGTTTTAGGCATATTCAGCTTATATTGCAAACATTTTGGAAAAGCCCTATGAAAATGCAGTGCATATGGAAAAAAGATTTTAGACTCTTTCACTTTTGTCAAGTTTTCCCCATCATTCTGCACTCAATACCCCAAAATGTGCGCAAAAACGTCTGTTAGCCTCTGAGCAACTTCATCCACACGTCTCCCAACACAATGGACAATCCGCAATAAAAATCATCACTAGTCCGGTGAGTGCATGTGTATTCTCTCCTACCACTGCATATATATATATATAATGTTTATTTATATATATATATATATATATATATATATATTTTTTTTTTTTTTTAAGCGCCCCTATTCTAAAAAGAAAAATGTTCAACATATCTTCAAGCTCCCCAGGACAGGATCGTCGTGCAACAATTAAAGCGATAAGCCAAGGTAAGGTACCAAACTGACCAGTAAATAATTCACTGTAGATAAAGTTTCTGGACCATATAATTGTAAAAACGGAGTTGGTGTCTACCTGAATATAGAAACCTATTTATATTCCGGACTTGCTTTCCAGAAGCGCAGTGCAGCACACAAGGTCTTACCCTGGCAGGAAGGAACAGGCTGACATTTCTCCTAAACAAAATTATTTGTTTGCCTTTTGTTTCCCCCTTTCTCTGTTACTTTAGGTTTGGAAGATTCTATTGTGTAATGGAGGTTTTTTTTGATCATGGCTGTTATCGCCAGTGATTCCAGCACTACTGTCGCTCTCTTGGCTAACCTGACATGTCTACTATTGCTCGTGTCAACCTGCATTGCATCTCCCTTCTTCATCTCCTTTCATGAAGCAGACAGAGGTTCTTTTTTTCATGACTATAATTATCTGAATTTCTGTTCCAGAAGAAGAAGAAAAAAAAAAAAAGAAAAAAACTGCTACAGTGGAGTAAGAAACCACTGGAGACGGAAGAAACAAAAGCCTGTGGAAGCAATGTTATTTTCAGCTGTATGATCTTGGTCTTATTTACTAAGAAAAGCTAATGTTTTAATAATGTACCATGTCCTCGCATCTCACAATGAAAGCCAACAAGTGGAAAAGAGGGGAAAGATGTCATTTTGAATGGGGATTGGATTTCTAAGGTGGATGGAATAAAGACAAAAAAGAAAGAAAAAAAATGAATAACAGCCAAAGCGGGGAAAAAATCACTTACATTTTCAAGGATAAAAGCGCATTTATATGATATTTATTGCTATTTTTTATTTCAAATATATTTTCTTAATGTATTTCTTGTGTTTTTGTTGCATAAAATTCTTATAAAATATACAAAGCCCATATTTTCCAGATTTAGGGCAAGGGCATATTAGGACTTCATTCAAGCCACAAGTTATTTTAAAGGGGCTATCCACCATAAGGTGATTGTAGTACGTACCTGGCAGACAGTAATGGACAGGCTTAGGAAGGATCTGTGCTTGTCTTGGGGCTAAATGGCTATGTTGTGAAATTACCATACAGCTATGCCTATCTTTTTGTGAACTATTTCCTGTTGGAGTTCTCCCCCTCCAACTACAAGTCCCATGATTCCTTGTTTGTAAGTGTGAGGTCACTTTTCTCCCCCCCATACATCAGCCAACCCACCCATAGAAACACACCTGTGCTCTCTTCTATGCAATAAATCAGTGTTTTCTAATCAGTGTGCCTCCAGCTTTTGCAAAACTACAATTCCCTGCAGAATGATCTCCATCCCAGCCAGCGGTCGCTTCATCCAGTGAAGCAAAGACAGGCTACCTCGAAACACTTGACTAGTGATGTAATGTCTCAGCCGCACTGCAACCTGGGAAAACCTGAGGTGACACTAATTTTGTATGCTGTTAAAAATAAACATTGGGGAAAATATCACAGAAGAATTGCAAGACCAGCCATCACATATGTACAGACACTACATTATGAACTACATTAACTTTGCTAGCATAGTCAAATACAAAAAAATAATGGAATGCCCCTTTAAGCAATATAGCAACTACAACAGTCTATATAGCCATGCTATACCTCCGTATGCCACAATTTCCATGGTATCATGTGCAGTAACCTGTCTTAAAACATCACATCATGTCATATCACAAAATCTATAAACATTACTTAAAAAAGAGGATATTTCCATAACACAGGACGTTATGAAAGCAATGACCAATGAACAACACACACTTTGTACATCCTGTATACATTCTGCTGTCCCCCATTGTTGGCCTCCACTGGTCCAATGTCTCTTCTATCTGTGAAAATAAAAGAAAAAGGACCGACGGACGGTGCCTCGTGTAATACCCTTAATGAGCGGTTGATGGGGGGCAGCCCCACGGAGCTTATAGATGGCTGCTCACCTTAGAAAAGATCTCAATGCTCATATCACCCCAGAACATATCGGGGTACAAATGGTTTGAGTCGCTGCTCAGCCAATGGGTTCCAGGAGAAGATAACAGTCGTCCTGGAGAGGTATGCGAAATTGACGAAGAAAACCCTTGGATTGGAAGTAGTCCTTAGCAGGACCATTTATTAAACAAAAATAATTAAAGACAGGATTACGCGATTCGGGAGACCCTGATCTGAGAGGAAAGGAGGGCTCCTCCCAAAACACGTAATCCTGTCTTTTATTATTTTTGTTTAATAAACGGTACCTTTGGCATCCATCTAATTCATCCATACAAGTTTGCAGCGCCATAATCAAAGGGTTTTCTTCTTCACTTTCGCAATGTCTCTTCTAGGCCTTGTTGCTTTTTTTTTTTAGGGATGTCCCGATTCCGAATATTTGTGTGAGTACAAATGTCCCAGATACCTGCCGGCGGGACTTCGGCCCGAAGGTATCACGGAGGTGCCCTGTGCACGCTACCTATACAGTGCACTCAGCAACTGAACACACATCATAGCTAAGACCTGTGGCTAATGGCAAACATCACTGATCGTGGTGATGTTCGGCATTAACCCATTAGATGCCATGATCAAAGTTAATTACGGCATCTAAAAGCCCTAAAATGAACTGCCTGTTAGCTCAGGGATGCTGATCGGGATCACTGCAGTGAAATCACAGTGTCCCGATCAGCTGTGAGGACGGCTGGAGGACTGTCACGAATCGGCTGGCTGGAGGTGGATCCTCTGTGCCAGAGAGGGATTGGCGTGGACCGTGCTGGTGGACCGGTTCTAAGTTGCTACTGGTATTCACCAGAGCCCGCCGCAAAGCGGGATGGTCTTGCAGCGGCGGTAGCAACCAGGTCGTATCCACCAGCAACGGCTCAACCTCTCTGACTGCTGAAGATAGGCGCGGTACAAGGGAGTAGACAAGAGCAAGGTCGGACGTAGCAGAAGGTCAGGGCAGGCAGCAAGGATCGTAGTCAGGGGCAACGGCAGGAGGTCTGGAACACAGGCTAGGAACACACAAGGAAACGCTTTCACTGACACAATGGCAACAAGATCCGGCGAGGGAGTGCAGGGGAAGTGAGGTATAAATAGGGAGTGCACAGGTGAACACACTAATTAAGCCTGCTGCGCCAATCAGTGGTGCAGTGGCCCTTTAAATAGCAGAGACCCGGCGCGCGAGCGCCCTAAGGAGCGGAGCCGCGCGCGCCGGGACAAAACTGACGGAGAGCGAGTCAGGTACGGGAGCCGGGATGCGCATCGCGAGCGGGCGCCTCCCGCATCGCGAATCGAATCCCGGCTGAGAGAGGTATTGCAGCGCACCCGATCAGCAGGTCTGACCGGGGCGCTGCAAATGCGAGGATGTTGCGAGCGCTCCGGGGAGGAGCGGGGACCCGGAGCGCTCGGCGTAACAAGGACCCTTAACATTGTTCCATGCCATCCAATCGTCACTCCCAAACTGCAGCCAGCCATGGCAGGCCGTAGTAAAGGATTGACGATAACACTGAACAATGCTATGCTATGGCATATCAGTGATCAGTGTGTAATAGTTCCCTATGGAGAAAAATAATAGTGAAAATAAATGTGTGAAAAAATATATAATAACAATAATAATAAATATGAATTAACCCCTTCCATAATACAATTTTTAATTACCCCCTCTTTTTACAAAGTTAAAAAAAAAAAAAAAAAAAAAAAAATATATATATATATATATATATATATATTTATATATATATATATATTTTAATATTAAAAAAGCCCTTCCACTAATAAAAACTAAACAAAAAAAAACAAAAACAAAAAAAAACCTCCTTTTCCCTTAAAAAAAAATTGGAATGAAAGAAAAAAAAAGGTAAGTGGTATGGACGAGTACTTATAAAAAAAAAGGATCGGTACTCACTCTGTCTTAAAAAAATGGTATCGGGACAGCCCTAATTTTTTTCCAAACTGTTAAATTATCACATGAAGACGTAGGCCGCTATAATGTAGCATGTCGTTGGAGAACACAAACACAGGATGTTATGTTACTACGGATAAGCTTTTACTAAGGCCTAGTAAACACACGACACTAAGAGGAAATGCTTGCAATGATATCCATTCCTAAAGTCATTATCCTACAAACTATTCTCCAAAGGAAATAAAACAATCTCCTTTAAACTAAACCAGAGTCTCCTCCAAAAAAAAGTGTCACCCATCTGTAGGTAGCTGTTTGGATGAAACTTTGGTTTGGCTAGTATGAGAAAGTGTTTCACCTTCTGACAGAGAGCTAATTTGCATATTTATTCCCATGGAGCACTGCCTGGCCACAAGTCTCCATACACCTCTAGATCTCTTCAATGAGAATCAGCATCTCCTTTCCCTTTTAGTTCAAATATACATCAAAGTGGGGGAGGGGGGCTTCTAGTATGGGCACTTTAAAGGGGTACTCTGCCCCTAGACATCTTATCCCCTATCCAAAGGTTAGGGGATAAGATGTCTGATCGCGGGGGTCCCGCTGGAACGGAGCGGAGTGGCAGGGTCGTGACATCACAGCCACCACCCCTCTCAATGCAAGTCTATGGGAGGGGGCATGGCAGCCACCACGCCCCCTCCCATAGACTTGCATTGAGGAGGCGTGGCATGATGTCATGATGGGCGTGGTAGTGATGTCACAACCCTGCCACTCCAAGCAATCTGAACAAAGTGTTCCGAACGCTGGGGCGGCGGAGTACCCCTTTAAATAAAGAGATGCTTACAAGGGAGTGACTACCAGTCACTTAAGTCTATGGGTTCTCCTGTATATCCCCTGGTTGCGGGGCTGTGGAGATTGCCTGGGGGTTTTACATATCCTGCTACCACACCAGCATCATGGTAAAGTATGACTTAACTGTCTGAGTCCTGCTGTTTTACTCTCAGGCTGCATCTCTGATGGGTCTTCCGGTACATCTTAGGTTGAATTTGTGGACTCTTATAATTTTTACCTTATAATCTATGTAACTATGTCTGCTGATCATGCTACTCTCGGGCTGCAAAGATTGCCCTGGATATATACACACATATGTTAATATATATATATATATATGCCCAAGGTTAAGGTTGGAAGACCAAGCAATGCCCTGTACACATTAGCCTTACCAAACTATAAGGTTTGAAGGAAGCATTTCCTATGAAACTTCTTGGTTACTCATCACTCCTTAAGATAATCATAAACCACCTTTGGCCAACACAACCATCTAGAGGATGCAAACAATTCTACGTGACTAAGCAAACCTAATCATAAAAAAGGAAACACACTTGCTCCCATAAGTTAATCAGTTTCTACATCACTGGTTTCATGGAGGAATTGGTAAAAATAATTTTAAAAAATAAGGCGTTTTTACCTTCGCAGAAATTAATTCCATTCCCTGTATATCCACTAGCACAGTAGCAGCCGCGTATCCCCTTCTCCTCCTTACATTGAGCATTTTCATGGCACGTCTGCTGACATTGCTGACCAGAGTCCAGCAAAATAAATGTACACACTGCAAAAAATAAACAACCATCATGTCATGTTATTAAATGTACTGACACGAGAGAAAAGATTAATAGAGTGCTTATGGTGTTTGATGGGGGTCCACATGGCCTGTGCTATATGTGTGTGTACATGTAAACTTGCAAAAAATAAAAAATAAATCATAATAATACATTTTCTGGAAAATGCTTTAACACTATTCACATCTTTGCTAGGATCGGTTTGAGAGAAGATAAGAAAATAAAAAATATTTAGAATTAAACAATACAGTGACCCCCCGACCTACGATGGCCCCGACATAGGATCATTTCAACATACGATGGCCTCTCAGAGGCAGCGTCAAAATACGATGCTTTTGTGTGTCGGAGCCATCGCATAAACGGCTATCCGGCAGCGCAGACTGCTTCAGCTGCCGCCTGATAGCCGTTTAAGGAGCCCAGTGTGGTCCGGTGAGTCTCACTTACCTGTCCCCGGAGCTCCAGACCGTCATCTTCGGGATCCCCTGCATCGCCGTCGCTCTCCTTTGTAGTCATCAGATCGCCGCTCACGCCGTCCCGTCATCCAATAGGAGCGGCGTGTGTAGCGACGTGATGACGGCGATGATCCTAGGCAGCAGAGACTGTCCGGAGTGGCGGGGACACCCCCGGGACAGCGATGGAGGGCGACATCCAGGGCAGCGGTGACGGTCCGGAGCGGTGGGGACAGGTGAGTATAACATCCTATACTTTACATTGCACGGATCCCTCAACATACGATGGTTTCAACTAACGATGGTTCATTTGTAACGAATTACCATTGTATGTTGAGGGACCACTGTACTAGGACATGTGTCCTTATCCTAAAAGGCTTATTTGGTTAATAAAAACTAGTCCCCTATCCACAGGATAGGGGATAAATAAGTGTCTGACCGCAGGGGGCCCGACCACTGGGAACCACCAATCCCCCCCCCCCCCACACACACACACACACATCTCCTAAATTGGGCCCATCTCTCACTGCTGAGCTGATTATGGCAGCCCATTCAGCCCATTTAGTGACAGTCCATTCGGCCATTGATCGGCTTAGGTTCCACATTGCTGCAGCCGGTTACTGGCTGAGTGGGCAGTCACTGCCAAAACTACTATGTCTCGAAAGGTGGGTGTCTGAGCACTCAGTGAGGTAAGTCGGGCCCGTTCTGGAGATCATGGGGGTGTCCTAGCAGTTGGACACATATCCCTATACTGTGCATAGTGCATACATTTTTATTAATAAGATAAGCCCTTTAAGTAAATTTTCATTGCATAAAAAAAAAAAAAAAAAAATATATATATATATATATATATATATATATATATATATATATATACAGTATATTAAATTAAAAGGAAAAATATATCTAAAGAAAATGTTAAAGGGGTACTCCGCCCCTCTGCGTTTGGAGCAAACTGTTCCGAACGCTGGAGCCGGCACGGGAGCTCGAGATGTCATAGCCCTGCCCCCTCATTACGTCACGCCCCACCCCTCAATGCAAGTCTATGGGAGGGGGCGTGACATCTGTCACGCCCCCTCACATAGACTTGCATTGAGGGGGCGGGGCGGGACGAGCTCCCGTCGCCGGCTCCAGCATTTGGAACAGTTTGTTCCAAACGCTGCGCAGCGAAGTAACCCTTTAATAACTGTACAAATTTGAAAATGTAACTATGTAACCTATGTATCACTGGACTAATACGGCTACTCCTAACTACTCACATATATATATATATATATATATATATATATATATATTTTTTTTTTTTTTTTTTTTTTAAAAGAGCATCTTTTAAATCTTTAAATATTTTACTGCAACATAAAATAAAAAACATAAACAATAAACAACATAAAATGAAAATGTAAGAAAAAAGTTTCACATATTTCCCTAAACAGAACAGGTTTAATTTAAGGTAAGTAGAAAAGATATGAATACTGAAATAAATATAGAATTTTTCAGATGACAGATACATAGAATGTGAACAATTTATAATTGATAAAAACATTTCAAACACTCCCAAGCTGGAGTCTAATGCCCTT
Source organism: Hyla sarda (assembly GCF_029499605.1). Classification (NCBI taxonomy): domain Eukaryota; kingdom Metazoa; phylum Chordata; class Amphibia; order Anura; family Hylidae; genus Hyla; species Hyla sarda. The sequence continues at coordinate 214,640,234 of NC_079195.1, read as the reverse complement.
CTAAAGTAAGTGTTGTGGTTGCTTTCCTTACACTAGGTTAGAAAACACAGGCAAAAAAAATGTAAAAAGTTAAAAAGACAAATCAAAAAAATAGAAAAACAAAATTAGTAAAAAAAAAAGGATTCATACATAACATTATATTTAACATTTCATTATAAATGTATACATCTACTGCTTTGTTTTTAACACATAGACCTAAAAAAAAACAGTCCATACAATGTGAACAGTAAGTAGTTTTGTAAACTTTCTAAAAAAAAATAAAAATAAAAAAAAAGTGTAAGATTAAATATAAAGATGTATAATACAAGATTGACTAAATCGAAGACCTGGGAGGTATAAGATGGCAGGTACAAGGTGATTAACTACACCCAGCCCCGAATTTCTTACCTATGAGATAGAGACGTTTCATTTGAGGTGGCCGATTCGGAGTCCAGTGTTGAACAGTTGATACAAGCGGCTCCGGGGGCTCTCGGCCTTGTGACGCAGTCGGTTTCCTCTTCAGATTTTCCTGTCTCTTTGTTTGCTCAGGAATTCTATTTCCTTCACTTTCATCAGCAAGGAGATGACTTGGAAACCTTATATAACGTGTACAGCCTGTACAGGAGCTGCTCCGGTCTACAACTTGACTTATTAAAATACAACAAAAATGTTCTTGAAGTTTTTAACCTTTATGTTTTTGTTTTTCTCTATATCAGTCTCTTGGTTTTTTTTTTTATATACTTTATTAGTGGCAGGAGATTTTCCAGGGAGGAGTCGGGAGTGATGAAGTCACTCCTTTGTCCTACAGATCTTGAGAAAGATTTACTTAGAATGCTGCCACTGTTGTGTCTATGACAGGATGGAAACCATTGCTCGGAGAACCATTAACACTTCCTGGAACACGCAGGAGGCAAACACAATGTACTCGTGGATGGTGGGGAATCTCCTGATACAGTTCCATGTCATGACTTTTTTCACATTGTGTTCCATGTTATGTGTTGTAAAGGTGGAATCTGTCCCTTGTTATTTGTTCCTTTAAAAAAAATTTAAAATGCTGTATATACTCGAGTATAAGCTGAGCTTTCCAACACATTTTTAATGCTGAAAAAGCCCCCCTCCCCTCCCTCGGCTTATACCAGAGTGAGGTGCCTCCGCCAGGCTGCAGTTTGCCAGTGGCGGCAAGACACAACAATAGATCCGATGAACGGGTAGGTCTCTAAACACCCACCCCCCCAGTAACTTGTCAGTCCACTCCATGCATTGTGTAGGGCCCTTTAACATGGTAGAATAGGTAGACTTTTGAAAAAAAAGAAAGCTTACGATGGCGCTGCTCGATCGGGTGAAATTCACAGGAGTCCCGATATAAATAGTATCAAGGGTTATTGACACAAAATACAAATCATTTTACATAGTACAAGACGCGTTTCGGGAGTAAACCCTCCCTTTGTCAATTGTGAGAAAATGGCTGACAGCCAACTCTCATAACCTATTCTGTAATACTTTATTGTCCAACATGCTGGGAGTTGTAGTTTAGGGCCAGCTGCAGAGCCATAGGCTGTATCAGGGCATGCTGGGCATTGCAGTTAGTAACTATAATGCCCAGCATGCCCTGATTTGGCCTATGGCTGCATTTTCCACCGTAGGCTCCGTTGGGGTGAGCTGTATCAGGGCATGCTGGGCATTGTAGTTAGCCACTGTAACACCTAGAATGCTTTGATACAGCCTATGGCTGCATTTTCCACCTTAGGCTTATACTCGAGTCAATGTGTTTTTTTCCAGTGGTTTGTGGTAAAATTAGGTGCCTCAGCTTATATTCGCATTAGCTTACACTTGAGTATAGATGGTAATAACACAAAATAATGAATACATAAATAATATATATGTGGTAGAGGGTGTGATGCAGGGCAGATGGAATTGCCCTAGGGGCAGCTGGCATTAACCCCTTGTGTTCGTGATGCCAGTGCATGGTTTATCCTCAATACCACGTGAAGGTATACTGCTGGATCCTAGGCTAGGCACAGGGGCAATAATGACTCTGACGCCAAGTTACAGACAACGGTAGCTTTACTGAGTGACAGATGGAACAGTCTATACAGCTTAGCCAGGCCCACGGAGATGACCAGTGACTTCAGAGACCTCAGGGCTTGCTGGGACTTGTAGTGGACTGGGACAATATTGCTGCAGGCCACGCTGATTGAAGACAGGTGACTTTGACTTGACTGACTTTAATGGGACTGACTATACCCCAATTACATAGTTAGTATGGTTGAAAAAAGACATACGTCCATCAAGTTCAACCAGGGAATTGAAGGGAGGGGTGTAAGGGGATAAGGGGAAGGGATGTAGTTTTATAATTCTGCATAAGCATTAATGTTATTTTGTTCCAGGAATGTATCTAACCCTGTTTTAAAGCTATTAATTGTTCCTGCTGTGACCAGCTCCTGAGGTAGACTGTTCCATAAATTCACAGTCCTTATGGTAAAGAAGGTGTGTTGCCCCTTTAGACTAAACCTTTTCTTCTCCAGACGGAGGGAGTGCCCCCTCGTCCTTTGGGGGGGTTTAACCTGGAACAAACAATTGTAACTCCTTTAATCGCTCCTCATAGCTAAGATGTTCCATGCCCCATATTAGTTTAGTCGCACGTCTCTGCACCCTTTCCAGCTCCGCAGTGTCCCTTTTATGGACTGGTGCCCAAAACTAAACAGCATATTCCAGGTGAGGCCGTACCAATGCTTTATAAAGGGGGAGTATTATGTCCCTGTCCCTTGAGTCCATGCCTCTTTTGATACATGACAATATCCTGCCGGCTTTGGAAGCAGCAGCCTGACATTGTGCTATTCTGTAGTCTGTGATCTACAAGTACACCCAGATCCTTCTCTACCAGTGACTCTGCCAGTTTAATCCCCCCTAAGACATACGATGCATGCAGGTTATTAGTACCCAGATGCATAACTTTACATTTATCCACATTGAACCTCATTTGCCAAGTGGATGCCCAGACACTTAGTCTATCCAAGTCATCTTGTAACTTATGCACATCCTCTATAGACTGTACCGTGCTACAAAGCTTGGTGTCATCTGCAAAGATAGAAACAGCTGTTAATGCCATCCTCTATATCATTGATATATAAATTAAACAACAGCGGTCCCAGTACTGAACCTTGGGGTACACCACTAATTACCGGGGACCAATCAGAGTACGAATCATTGACCACCACTCTCTGGGTACGATCCATGAGCCAGTGTTCAATCCAGTTACAAACTAAAGTTTCCAAGCCCAAAGACCTTAACTTACCTCTCAGACGTCTGTGAGGGACAGTATCAAACGCTTTGGCAAAATCCAGAAACACTATATCCACAGCCATTCCTCTGTCAAGGCTTCTACTCACCTCTTCATAAAAGCAAATTAGATTGGTTTGACAACTTCTATCCTTAGTAAACCCATGCTGGCTATCACTTATAATACAATTATCCCCTATGTATTCCTGTATGTAATCCCTTATAAGTCCTTCAAACAATTTACCCACAATGCACGTTAAACTTACCGGTCTATAATTGCCTGGCGAAAACCTAGAGCCCTTTTTGAAGATTGGTACCACATTCGCCTTGCGCCAGTCCCTTGGCACAATACCAGACACCAGAGAATCTCTAAATATCGTGAACAAGGGTACAGATATTACTGAACTTACCTCTCTAAGAACTCTTGGGTGTAGTCCATCTGGTCCTGGAGATTTGCTTACATTTACTTTACTTAACTTACCTTGTACCATCTCTACATTAAGCCAGTTCAGTACATTACATGATGTGTTACCAGCACTGACCTGTACATGATGTGTTACCAGCACTGACCTGGCCAATGTCAGCTCCTTCTTCCATAGTATATACAGAACTAAAGAACCCATTCAGTAGCTTCGCCTTCTCTTGATCGCCGGTGACAACCTCCCCATTATCATTATTAAGGGGTCCTACATGTTTTTTTTTTTGTATTTATATATCTAAAAAAAATATTTAGGATTAGTTTTGCTTTCTTTTGCCACCTGTCTCTCATTTTTAATTTTTGCTGTTTTTATTACATTTTTACAGATGTTATTAAGCTCTTTGTACTGTTTAAATGTTATAGCTGACCCATCAGATTTGAATTTTTTGAAGGCTATTTTTTTGCTGTTTATTGCTCTTTTAACATCATTTGTCAGCCATGTAGGATTTAGTTTTAATTGTTTATATTTGTTCCCCTTTGGTATATATTTAGCTGTATAGTTATTTAGAGTTGATTTAAAGATGTCCCATTTACCTTCTGTATCAGTATTTGAGAACACCTCCCCCCAGTCTATGCCCTGTAGTGCAGCTCTCAGCCCAGGGAAATTTGCCTTTTTAAAGTTATATGTTTTTGCCTTCCCCGTCTGTCTTTGTTTTCTACATTTTAAGTCAAAAGTAACTATATTGTGGTCGCTATTACCAAGGTTTTCCCGCACAGTTACATTACCAACCAGCTCTGCGTTGTTGGAAATGATCAGATCCAACAAGGCATCACTTCTTGTTGGGTCCTCCACAAACTGGCCCATAAAATTATCCTGCAATAAATTTAGGAATTTTCTCCCCTTTGTAGTTTTAGCCAACCCCGGACCCCAATCTATATCTGGATAGTTAAAATCTCCAATTATTACCACTGTACCTGCCCGGGCGGCCCTCTCTATTTGTTTATTTGTAGCTTACATGAAGACTTGTGGCTGCTGAATGGACTTGAGGCCTCCTATGGACTCCAGACGCACTCTGAGGACTTGACTTAGCTGGACCTCAGCAAAGATTCAGAGCTGACCTCAAAGAGAGAGAAGAGACTCCTCCCAGGATGTTTATAGGGGAGACTCTGGTGGGGTCCCATAGGTCACCCTTAGGTCACATGGTCACTGACACCTCACTGGGTTACTGTGATGTCCCAGTAAAGGTACACAGTCCTGTACTACCTTTAGGCCCTCTCAGGTTGAATCCCTCAGTGACCTGGGTGCTCCCCTGCAGGAACTCCCCTTGTTCTCCTGTTAGTTTGATAAATGTGGTGTATGTTCCTTTAATTCATAGACAAAATCCTTATGTTTAGATAGTATACAGGACCTGTGAGAGGTCTCACATGTACTCCCAGAGAGCACCAGCTTTAACCTATGACCCACAGCTTGACCAATGGGCTTTAGTCTAGCCCCCACTATATAAAGGGGTAGCCATCTTTAATTAACTCTATTTCCTCAAACTCTTCTGAGAGTAACACCGAAGTCTTTGCTGAAGCAGCTACCAGAGATCTCAGGACAAGTGTTCAGCATTTCGAGTACCACAAAAGCTACAAGTCTCCAGTATGTCTACAAGTCTATGTCTGCTGTCACTACAGCTAGTCAAGTCCTGCACATAGTCAAGTCAAGTTAATTACAAGTATTGGTCCAGCAAGCTGCGAGGTCCTCTGGGTACTGGTTACCTCTCTGGGAATTCTGGCCTTAGCTGTGAAGATAATTTTACCTGTCTTCTATTCAGTTAAGCCTCCGTTTACCCATAACTGGTTGTAGACTCTTTGTTCACTACTAGTCCATGCGATAGCGGAGAATCCTGGTGTGTTGGTGTTCCGGAACCCTAAAAACCTCACTGGCGTCACGAACACATAGGGGTTAATACCATCCGACCCCCGGGGGTTAATAACATCAGATCCCACCTCTTTCACCACAACACCCGTGTTCCCGCCATTCACCCGGGGGTCCACCACATTACACTGACATGACAACAGGTTAACCACATGACAAATATTCTTAAAGGTACAACACTCTTCAAGTATATACAATACATAGCATAAAACCAACTATACAGAGGGAACAGGTGAAGGGGGCCCAGGGGTCACTGACAGGGCAGCGAGGGTACATGGGTACAACTCCTGTAGTGGGCCACCACATATATATATATATATATATAAATATATATATATATATATATATATATATATATATATATATTCTTTTTACCTTTTCTAAGTTATCAATGTCTACTGCAAATAGATATGGTTCTATATTTTGTCAGTTTTTGGTGTAATTTTAGTATTTTATTTCTATTGTCCTGAACAGTGGTCTCCAAAATGTGACCCTCCAGATGTTGCAAATATACAAGAGTCTATTTCTTTATCTATCTATCTATCTATCTAATTATCTATCTATCATGGGTAAAGGATTGCAGCACACAGCAGAAAATTCAGTGTTTATTCCATCCTCAAAAAACAAGTGCAATGTTTCTGCGGCCTCTCGACGCCTTTTTCATTTCATATCTATCTCATATCTATCTATCTCATATCTATCTATCTATCTAATATCTATCTATTATCTATCATCTATCTATCTATCTATCTATCTATCTCATATCTATCTCATATCTATCTATCTATCTAATATCTATCTATTATCTATTATCTATCATCTATCTATCTATCTATCTCATATCTATCTCATATCTATCTATCTCATATCTATTTATTTCTCTCTCTCATATCTATCTATCTAATATCTATCTATTATCTATCTCATATCTATCTATCTATCTATCTATCTAATATCTATCTATTATCTATCATCTATCTATCTCATATCTATCTATCTCATATCTATCTATCTATCTCATCTCTATCTCATATCTATCTATTTATCTAGAGAAAAGAAAAGCGGGCAGCACAACCGGGTTGACTGTGGTGCTAGCTGGTTGACTCGGTCCCAAGTCCCAAAAGTATATGTAGAAAAACAGCAGCACTCCAGGATATACGTGAATAATGTGTGGCTTTATTCACCAAAGCATCAGAGGTTGCGACGTTTCAGCCTTCTCACAAGGCCTTTGTCAAGCCTTGACAAAGGCCTTGTGAGAAGGCTGAAACGTCGCAACCTCTGATGCTTTGGTGAATAAAGCCACACATTATTCACGTATATCCTGGAGTGCTGCTGTTTTTCTACATATCTATTTATCTATCTATGTAATATCTATCTATCTTTCTATCTATCTATCTCATATCTATCTATCTATCTCATCTATCTTATATCTATCTATCTATCTCATATCTATATATCTGTGATAGCCTGGAGGGTGTAGGGTATGGGGAGTGTAGCTGTGCGGTTATTAAAGGATGCTTGTTAACCCTTGCTATTTGTGACGCCAGGGTGAGGGCTCCTCAGTAATGCTTGTCCTACCGCCACCCTTCCCAAGAGCGATAGGGAGGTAGATAATAATAGAATGTCCACAACCGGAGAGTTTTCTGAACCAGGTATAACTTTTACTGAAGATTTTCTGCAAGCTTCATAAACTGAACAGTCTCTATGCATACACCTGCTTTCTTTGGAGATTGACAAAGGTTGGGACTTTAGCAATTTAGAGTCTTTAAGGTATTATGCGCTGTTCCACTGGATTTAGGGGATTAGTTGCGGTCCAGTAGTCACGCTAGCTTTAGCGGGGGTAGTTTTGAACTCACGGTTTTAGTTCAGCTGAGGCCGGTAGGTTTTTCAGGCTTAGCGTGTCTTTGCAAGTTGCGCAGATCCCTCCTGCTAGTCCGGCATCCACGAGAGCAGCAACCCAAGAGAGCGATAATTGGCTACAGCTCCCTTATATGGGCAGGGGCTGGACTAACGCTAATTGGTCCATACTTGTGTCAATCACCATTACAAAGACTTGTGGGCAACACGTGACCCAAGGACCCCCAAAGATTCTCCAACATACCATAGAGGAGATTAATACGGTCACATGACCGAAGGTCCTGCGACGCTAAACAAGCTAAGTACTATACATTATATTAGATATATATTTTTATTAAATAAATACATGTATTAACATTAGAGAATTGGAGTAGAGAAGAGGCGACTAGGGGCTGTCCCACCTGAGGGACCCTACCTGAGCGTAGTTACTCTGACTTTGGGGACCTCCACACTAGGTATGGTATGCAATACTGTACCGGGAAACCACATATCTATTTCCTATCTATCTCATATGTATCCATCTATCTCATATCTATCTATTTATCTCATATCTATCTCATATCTATCTATCTATCTATCTATCTATCTATCTCATATCTATGTATCTCATATCTATCTATCTATCTCATATCTATCTATCTCATATCTATCAATTTATCTCATATCTATCTATCTCATATCTATCAATTTATCTCATATCTATCTATCTCATATCTATCTAATATCTATCCATCAATCTATCTATTTAAACCAGGATTATTATTCCTTTATAATATAATATTTAACCCCTTAAGGACACAGCCCATTTTGACCTTAAAGGGGTACTCTGGCCCGAATACATCCTATCCCCTATCCAAAGGATAGAGGATAAGATGTCTGATTGCGGGGGTCCTGCCAATCTGTCTTGCGCACCCACCTCCGCAGCGCTGGTGGCTCCAAATGTGTAGCATGATGACCACGGGGCCGGAGTATTGTGACATCACGACTCCACCCCCGTGAGACATCATGCCTGTCCCCTCAATGCAAGTCTATGGGAGGGGGCGTGATAAGATGTATTAGGGCCGGAGTACCCCTTTATTTTTGCATTTTCATTTTTTCCTCATCGCCTTCTAAAATCCATAACTCTTATATTTCCATTCCCAGACCCATATGAGGGCTTGTTTTTTGCGGGACCAGTTGTACTACTCATTTTACCATAAAATGTATGGTAAACCCCCCCAAAAAATGTTTGTGTAAGGAAATTTAAACGAAAATCATAATTTTTTTAAAATTTGGGGGGTTTAGTTTTCACGCTGTACACTTTATGGTAATAATTACATGTTTTCTTTATTCTCTGGGTCAATATGTCAATATGATTAAAATGATACCCATGGTTACATACATTCCTATTATTTTGCCGCTTTTAAAATATCTCAAACTTTTTTTTTTTACAAAATCAGTACGCTTAAAATTGCCCTATTTTGACCACCTCTAACTTTCTTATTTTTTCATATTTAGGGATGTATGAGGGCTCATTTTTTTGTGCCATGATCTGTAGTTTGTTTTCCTACCAAGTCTGCGCATATGTGACATTTTGAACGCTTTTTATTCAATTTTTTTGCAGTTCAATGTGACAAAAAAGTAGAGATTTGGGACAATTTATTTTTTTTGTTTACGCTTATGCTGTTCATCGTAGGGGATCATTGACATTATATTTTTATAGTTCGGACATTTATGCACGCGACAATACCAAATTTGTTTATTATTTCTCTTTTTTTTACGCTTTTGTGTATTAATATGGGGAAGAGGGGTGATTAAAAACTTTATTGGGGGAGGGGCTTTTTCAAATTTTTTTTTTTTTTACTTTTTTATACATTTATTTTACACTTTCAGTCCCCATAGGAGACTATTTATAGCAATCATTAGATTGCTAATACTGTTCATTGCTATGCATAGGGCATAGCACTGATCAGTATTATCGGCGATCTTCTGCTCTAGTCTGCTGGAAGGCAGATCAGTGCAGAAGACCCCGGGAGACAGACGGAGGCAGGTGAGGGGACCTCCATCCGCCATCTTGGCTGAATTGATCCCAGCAGGCGATCAGATCAGCCCTTTTAAGTGCCGCACTGCCGCAGATGCCGTGATCTGTATCGATCACGGCATCTGAGGGGTTAATGGCAGACATCAGTGCGATCGCTGATGTCTGCCATTACCGGCGGGTCCGCGGCTGCTGACAGCCGCCGGGACCCGCCGCGGATAAAGCAGCGCCATACATTTATAGCGCGTGTCCTTAAGGGGTTTAATGGGGTATTTCGGCTTTAGACATTTTATCCTCCGCTTCGATCTCCCTGCAGCAATCGCATTATGTGCGGAGCAGCGTCTCCATTCTCGGAAACTGGAAGTTTCCGGGACTGGAGCCGTGACGTAATGCAACGCCCCCTTGTGACGTCAAGTCACGCCCCCTTCATTCATGTCTATTCATGTGGTGTTACGTCACGTCTCCAGTAATGCGGGTGCTGCAGGGAGATCGCGGGGTTCCCCCTTTGGATAGGGGATAAAATGTCTAAAACCGGAATACCCCTTTAAATTACAATGGTTTTTTTTTTTTTACTTTCGTGTCACATTTTCTGCTGATTTTATGAATAAAGTTTTTCCCCCGTCTTGCATTTTATTATTTGAACGTCTTGAAGCCTGACGGAGATTCTTCTTATTAAAACTTCCTCACGGCTGAAGCTGCAGAGGGAGCAGATAGCATGAAAGGCCTGACTGTTATCACAAGTGATATAATAAAAGAAACAACAGCAGAAACAATACTGACACACTCCGAGGGATCCATATGAATGTGCTTAACTTTATACCGAGCCATTCAAAACCATTGCATGAGATATAGCCGACGTATAAAGGGCCTACCCGCAGAGACGTCTGCAGACGTGGCCGACATGATGCTGAATTTCTGATGATCTCATTCAGGCAGGAAAAACTCCCACAGACAGTGTCTCCTGTAATCCATTAGTGAGATGTCTCACAAGGTGACATGTGCTCCATGTATATTGCTCTTTGTGGTTTAATAGAGAATAGTGTTTACTTTTATTTAGTGAAAAGGATATTCCAGCTTCAGCAATAAAACATTTTATTCTGTGTAATGAAAATGTCTTTCAATTTTGCATGTTTGTTTGTTTTTGTAGTGATGTGTATATATATATATATATATATATATATATATATATATATATATATATATATATTTGTATGAATTCCTCACAGTTTTCAAGATCTCAGCTTGCTGCTTTTTTTTTTATAGGAACTTTCACCATTTACTTGGTTTAACCCTTTAAATACCCTGCAGCTAGGGATGCCACCCAGCCGGTAATTTACCAGCACAGCCGATATTTCTATGTTGCAGCCGGTAATTTCATATGAAAGATATCGGCCATGCACATCCCCCACATTAGGTTGGCAGTATAGTTTCCCCACATTAGGTTGTAGTTCCTCCACATTAGGTTGTCAGTATAGTTCCACCACATTAGGTTGTAGTTCCCCCACATTAGGTAGGCAGTATAGTTCCCCCACATTTGGTCGTAGTTCACCCACATTCGGTTGTAGTTCCCACACATTAGGTTTGCAGTATAGTTCCCCCAAATTAGGTTGTAGTTCCCCCACATTAGGCTGGCAGTATAGTTCCCCCACATTAGGTCGTAGTTCCCCCACATTAGGCTGTTAGTATAGTTCCCCCACATTAGGCTGTTAGTATAGTTCCCCCACATTAGTTGCAGTTCCCCCACATTAGGTTGCAGTTCCCCCACATTAGGCTGCAATTCTCCCACATTAGATTGTATTTCCCCCACATTAGATTGTAGTTCTTCCACATTAGATAGGCAGTATAGTTCCCCCACATTAGGTAGGCAGTTTAGTTCCCCCCACATTAGGTTGTAGTTCCCTCATATTAAGTAGGCAGTATAGTTCCCCCACATTAAGTTGGCAGTCTAGTTCCCCCACATTAGGTTGGCAGTCTAGTTCCCCCACATTAGGTTGGCAGTATAGGTCCCCTCACATTAGGTTGGCAGCATAGGTCTCCCCACATTAAGTTGGCAGTATAGTTCCCCCCACATTTGGTAGGCAGTATAGTTCCCCCACATTAGGTTGACAGAATAGTTCCCCCACATTCGGTTGTAGTTCCCCCACATTAGGTTGGCAGTATAGTTCCCCCACATTAGGTTGGCAGTATAGTTCCCCCACATTAGGTTGGCAGTATAGTTCCCCCACATTAGGTTGGCAGTATAGTTCCCCCACATTAGGTTGGCAGTATAGTTCCCCCACATTAGGTTGTAGTTCCCCCACATTAGGTTGGCAGTACAGTTCCCCCACATTAGGTTGGCAGTATAGTTCCCCCACATTAGGTTGGCAGTATAGTTCCCCCACATTAGGTTGGCAGTATAGTTCCCCCACATTAGGTTGGCAGTATAGTTCCCCCACATTAGGTTGGCAGTATAGTTCCCCCACATTAGGTTGACCGTATAGTTCCCCCACATTCAGTTGTAGTTCCCCCACATTAGGTTGGCAGTATAGTTCCCCCACATTAGGTTGGCAGTATAGTTCCCCCACATAAGGTTGGCAGTATAGTTCCCCCACATTAGGTTGAAGTTCCCCCACATTAGGTTGGCAGTATAGTTCCCCCACATTAGGTTGAAGTTCCCCCACATTAGGTTGGCAGTATAGTTCCCCCACATTAAGTTGGCCGTATAGTTCCCCACATTAGGTTGGCCGTATAGTTCCCCACATTAGGTGCAGTATAGTTTCCCCACATTAGGTTGTAGTTCCCCCACATTAGGTTGGCAGTATAGTCCCCCCCACATTAGGTTGTCAGTATAGTTCCCCCACATTAGGTTGGCAGTATAGTTCCCCCTTATTAGGTTGGCAGTATAGTTTCCCAACATTAGGTTGGCAGTATAGTTCCCCCACATTAGGTTGGCAGTATAGTTCCCCCCACATTAGGTTGGCAGTATGTCCCCCACATTAGGTTGGCAGTATAGTTCCCCCACATTAGGTTGGCAGTATAGTTCCCACATTAGGTTGTAGTCCCCCCACATTAGGTTGGCAGTATAGTCCCCCCACATTAGGTTGGCAGTATAGTTCCCCCACATTAGGTTGGCAGTATAGTTCCCCCTTATTAGGTTGGCAGTTTAGTTCCCCCACATTAGGTTGGCAGTATAGTTCTCCCACATTAGGTTGGCAGTATAGTTCCCCCCACATTAGGTTGGCAGTATGTCCCCCCACATTAGGTTGGCAGTATAGTTCCCCCACATTAGGTTTGCAGTATAGTTCCCCCCACATTAGGTTGGCAGTATGTTCCCCCACATTAGGTTGGCAGTATAGGTCCCCCACATAAGGTTGTAGTCCCCACACATTAGGTAGGCAGACCCTCACAGACATACAGCCTTCAGTTATATACAGTGTAGGGCTGGAGGCTGTATGTCTGTGTACTGCCCCACTTCAGTGCTCCATCCACCGCTCCTCCGGTCCGAGGTCACGATCTACTGCTTTGGCCTAAAGGCCATAGCAGTACGTCCCGGGACCGGAGGAGCAGTGGTCAAAGCACCGAAGCTAATGTGCAGCTTGTAACTTACCATGCCGGCCAGCTCCTCTCGATGCTACTACGTATCCATCACGCCTCCTCCCATAGACATGAATGGAAGGGGGCGTGGTGGCTGTAGTCGCCAGTCATCCGGCACGGAGGGGAGTTCGCTCCATGCACGGATGACTAGGGTGCCAGCAGCGGGAACCCCGCCATCAGACATCTTATTCCCTATCCTTTGGATAGGAGATAAGATGTTTTTCCCTTAAATTGCTGTAAATGCAGTTCCCTGGAAAGACAAATTCTGCTCAGTTTCCTGCAAAACGGAAGAGAATAGGACCAACCAGGACAGGACCCTCTCTTTCCGAGGGCCCCCATAGCAGCCGCATGATCTGCCACTATGGTACATACACCCTTGTAACCGACCCTCAGCCTCATACTTGAAGTCAATAAATGGCTGCAAAAAATGTGCCTGTTTTCTGCTTACGTGGAACGGGCCTAAAGCAAAGCAACAACAATAAAAGGATAAAAAGTATATAACAAAAACTTTGCTGTTTCTCGGTATACTGTAATTATCCAATGCATTGTAAAAGGTGAACTTTCCCTTATATCCTAGAAACTTCTAACATCCCTGTAAAGAATCTCTGGGAGGCTGAATGTCATCAGTCATTGAATACAGTTTTCTCTCTTTTTTTTTTTTTTGAGCTTATTGTCATTAAAATTAAACCTGTGAGATCTAAATATCACTAATCCCCTCTTTAATGCCTGTTTAATTCTTAAGAAACTTGCTTTGCTACTTAATGTCTCCTCAAACTATTATTTAAACCTTAATGCTCTGATGTCTCCAGTTGAATGAATCGCTTTATTTGACAAATTCAATGTTCACCCGCTGACAGCAATAATGTTTTTTTAATATACCATAAAAAGAAAAAATGACGAGTAAAGTTATAATAATGAAGTAATGTTTAAATGGCTTGTCCACTTTAGAGCCTTTTTTTCCTGCTGGAAGGGTCCATTGACCCACTAAGGGTCTCTGCTAAAACCCTGGAATCAGCTGATCAACGAGTATGGAAAACCAAGGCTATGGTAAAAAGTATTCTACATTTAGAGTGTACACTCACTGGCCCCTTTATTTGGTACACCTTGCCAGTACCAGGTTGGACCACCGTTTTCCTTCATTCTTGGTGGTATACTTTCTACAAGGTGCTGGAGAGGTTCCTCAGAGATTTCACTCCATGTGGAAATGATGACATCACACAGTTCCTCCATATAGACATGATGACATCACACAGTTCCTCCATATGGACATGATGACATCACACAGTTCCTCCATATGGACATGATGACGTCACACAGTTCCTCTATATAGACATGATGACATCACACAGTTCCTCCATATAGACATGATGACATCACACAGTTCCTCCATATATACATGATGACATCATACAGTTCCTCTATATAGACATGATGACATCACACAGTTCCTTCATATAGACATGATGACATCACACAGTTCCTCCATATATACATGATGACATCATACAGTTCCTCTATATGGACATGATGACATCATACAGTTCCTCCATATATACATAATGACATCATACAGTTCCTCTATATGGACATGATGACATCACACAGTTCCTCCATATATACATGAGGACATCAAACAGTTCCTCCATATGGACATGATGACATCACACAGTTCCTCCATATGGACATGATGACATCACACAGTTCCTCCATATATACATGATGACATCAAACAGTTCCTCCATATGGACATGATGACATCACACAGTTCCTCCATATGGACATGATGACATCACACAGTTCCTCCATATGGACATGATGACATCATACAGTTCCTCCATATATACATGATGACATCACACAGTTCCACCATATGGACATGATGACATCACACAGTTCCTCCATATGGACATGATGACATCACACAGTTCCTCCATATGGACATGATGACATCACACAGTTCCTCCGTATGGACATGATGACATCACACAGTTCCTCCATATGGACATGATGACATCACACAGTTGCTGTAGATTTGTTGGATCCATGATGATAATCTCCGGTTCCACCACACCCCAGCGGTGATCTATTGGATGAGATCTGGTGACTGTGGAGGCCATTGGAGTACAGTGACCTCATTGTCCCGTATGAGATGATGTCATGTGACATGGGGCATTATCCTGCTGGAAGTATCATCAGAAGATACAGGGTCCACTGTGGTCATAAAGGGATGGACATGGTCAGTAACAATACTCAGGTAGTCTGTGGTGTTTATACCATGACCGATTGGTACTAAGGGGCCCAAAGTGTGGCCAGAAAATGTCCCCCGCAAAATTACACCACCACCAGCCTGAACCGCTGATACAAGGCAGGATGGATCCGTGCTATCATTTTGTTTATGTCATATTCTGACACATCACAGCATGGAAGGGAGCTCAACTGTGCTTCAATGGGTGGGGTAACTGATGTGTGGGAGGGAGAAAAGTAACCTTACACTTACAAACAAGGGATCCTGGGACTTGTAGTTGGAGGGAGGGAACTCCAACAGGAAATATCCATTATACTAAAAGAAAGAAGCAATATTATAGTGGACTCAAGACAAGCACGGATCCTTCCTAAGCATGTCCATTACTGTCTGGCAGGTAAGTACTAAAGTCACCTTATGTTCTAGAAGGGCATAGACGCTTCTCTTAAAGGAAAAAGCATCAAGGGTGCGAGATTTTTTAGCCTTACCAACAATGTATGGGTTAGTTTACTATCAATCTGTGGGGACCAAAGTAGGTCATGAACAGGAGATTCATCCCTTCTAATAACTTGGAATCTCCTAAAACAGTTTTTGGTCTTTTATAACTAGACTACGAGCACTCAATATTGATCACTCATGAAATAAATAAATAAATAAATTATATATATATATATATATATATATATATATATATATATATATATATAAAGAATAACAGTAATTCTTATGGTAGCTGTCACTGAGTGTTTAAAAAAAATGTTCATGCTTCACTGGAAAGTACAAATGTGGAGGAAACAGTCTTTCTGCATGAGAAATTATAATTCAAATAATTCAAACAATTTTCTTTCATTGTGTTCAGATTAAAGCACAAATTGACATAACAGCGGTGGAAAATGGGCGGCAACAATCGGAAGGGGTTGAAACTCGGGAGGCGGCAAACAAAGCTGTCACGATCTTGTACTGTGCATATCAATTCAGCACAATGATAGTTGCACTCCTACCTCTATTTCAGGGATCTAAGAAATAACAAAATTTTAGTGTAAAAAATTAGGAACACTTCAGTCAATGTTTATACATTGTGTTACACTTAGTGCAGCGCCTTGGAGGTGAGCAGTTTTTCCCAACCAGAGTGGCTCCAGCTGTTGCAAAACTACAACTTCCAGCATGGGTTTGTTGGGAGTTGTAGTTTTGCAACAGCTGGAGGCACCCTGATTGGGAAACACTGGGGTGGAGCATGACACAGACTTCTCTCTTTGATGTTTTTTGAATCATGTGTCACGCATGAACAATAACAGAGTGCAGGAGTTCTATCCAGAGTTTACTTTGTCACAATTCCAACTGAGTGGTGGAAGACTAATTGAAAGTACCTAATGATATGGATGTTCACTGAATACAAATTAGTGCCTAGCTCCTAGACATACATGTATGTTGCTGCTACCTGGTCCTTTGCACATCTGTGATGTACATGCTTCAACAGCCATTCTAGAGATAGCTGGTGTTAGGTGAAGATCTCTGTGAGGGACAGGGAGCAGTGAACAATAAATATAGGAGTGACACACATAGGCTAGTGCAGTGTGTTTTATCCAACTTGTTATCCAGGTACCATCTGTTTACCCATAGCCATTCATGTTGACATGAATTTGAAATTGACTTTGTCATAGAGACTGTAAGGTGGCCTAACAGTGTTATACAGGGCTCTTAGATAGTGTTAAACACCCTTATTTGGACTATTTGTGAAGTACAGGATTGGACAGAGCTGAACTTTAGAAAAGTTTACTCATCTCTATTCTCTTTAGGTTTCACATATTAATGAAAGCCCCTTCAGGTCCCACGCCATAATAGTTACCCCTTTAGGTCTCACACAGTAATAGTGCCCCCTTTAGGTCCCACACAGTAATAGTTCCCCTTTTAGGTCCAGCACAGTAATAGCTTCCCCTTTAGGTCCCACACTGTAATAGTTCCCCATTTGGGTCCCACACAGAAAAAGTTTCCCCTTTAGGTCCAACATAGTAATACAGTAGTTTCCCCTTTAGATGCCACACAGTAATTGCCCCCCTCCCCTTTAGATCTCACACAATAATAGTTCCCCCTTTAGATCCCACACAGTAATAGTTCCAACTTTAGGTCCCACACAGAAAAAGTTTCCCCTTTAGGTCCCACATAGTATTAGTTTCTCCTCTAGGTCCCACACAGTAAAAAATCTACCTTTTAGGCCCTGCACAATAATAGAGCCTCATTTGTACCCCTACATACAGAATGGATTTCCCCTATTTATGCCCCCAGCATGAATTATTTGTACTGTTCTCAAATGGGCTGGGGTTTCTGTTCTCATCAGTTGTGGCTTCAAGTCTTTACAAAACAGGTTAATAGGTAAAGTAATGAGTTTGAACAAACTGCAAACACAAGAGAAACGATGCAGCTTGCCAAATGATTCGCTGCTTATTTGTTGCACTCTCAACAGTTCAGAATGGGAAGCACAATAAGGTTACGGTATTGCAACGCTTTCTTCTGGATTAGATGCTTGCGACTTATTACAGAGCATGACAGGGAACGAAGCCAATGGCTCCTTTGTCCACTAAAGTATTCAACTGCTGTCACGATTCGGCTGGCTGGAGGTGGATCCTCTGTGCCAGAGAGGGATTGGCATGGACCGTGTCGGTGGACCGGTTCTAAGTTGCTACTGGTATTCACCAGAGCCCGCCGCAAAGCGGGATGGTCTTGCAGCGGCGGTAGCAACCAGGTCGTATCCACCGGCAACGGCTCAACCTCTCTGACTGCTGAGATAAGCGCAGTACAAGTGAGTAGACAAAAGCAAGGTCAGACGTAGCCGAAGGTCAGGGCAGGCAGCAAGGATCGTAGTCAGGTGCAACGGCAGGAGGTCTGGAACACAGGCTAGGAACACACAAAGAAACGCTTTCACTGGCACAATGGCAGCAAGATCCGGCGAGGGAGTGCAGGGGAAGTGAGGTATAAGTAGGGAGTGCACAGGTGAGGATACTGATTAGGCCTGCTGCGCCAATCAGAGGCGCAGTGGCCCTTTAAATCGCAGAGACCCGGCGCTCGCGCGCGCCCTAAGGAGCGGGGCCGCGCGCGCCGGGACAACACAGACGGGGAACGGGTCAGGTACAGGAGCCGAGATGCGCATCGCGAGCGGGCGCGTCCCGCATCGCGAATCGCATCCCGGCTGGGAGCAATATCGCAGCGCACCCGGTCAGCAGGTCTGACCGGGGCGCTGTGAATAAGAGAACGCTGTGAGCGCTCCGGGGAGGAGCGGGGACCCGGAGCGCTCGGCGTAACAACTGCATCTGGATAGAGATAAAAGTGGTGCCACTGCCATGGGGACCTATAGTAGCTGCATTGTGTGCCCTATGGTTAAAGCCACCCTAGAGTCCATGTTATATGTTAAATTGATGGATGCTCATCTATAAACCATATATTCTGGGACTTTCTCGTATTCAAGAAGTAACTATAGGTGGAAATCTCATGATTTAATAAGCTATAAACAGATTTAGAATGGAGGAATCCCATTCAGGTAATACATTATGCCCCGCCATGCCACGTGGGCGCCCTGTGGGTGTTTCGAGAGTTTTCCCTAATTGTTGCAAGACTATAATTTTTTGCGTACAAAAAGGAAAAGAAAAATGTGAAGCAGCCCCTCATATATAACCAGAGTTCTCATATGCCCAACTGCAGGGTGCCTGAGCCTACTAGGAGAGGCTGTAAATATCTTTTACAATGTACTTTTCCATTGTCATTTGGATTTAAGCTCCAATCCTTGTTATGATTTCATTTCATAGTTCACTTTTATTATTTTGGCATTTCCAGAAAGAAATTGTGAGTGGTGTCTGGGATGCGGAATCCTTGTTATAAATGTCAACGTCTGAGTTTAGACAATGGTAATAATGCATTGGAAGAAGCAAAGTCATTTCTACAAAATAAAGCTCAACACTATAAGTAGGGTTTAAAGTATACTTTGTTACAATGTGGCTTTCCATAGTTTGTCACGAGTCTGAGGGATAACAATTGTAACACTTTTCTTCTGTAAAATATATCATTGTAGCTCAAACTGAAATATATCAGGAGAAACTATATGTTTGTTATGACGCTGGCAGGTCGCTAGGCGGTAGAACTTGGCTTTACGTATACCAGTCTCCTTTTAGGTTTCCTATTTGTGGATCTGAGTACTCAGATACCCCCAGGACTTACAGTAGGGATGAATAGAAAGATCAACAGGCAGTCCCAAGAAAAACATACAAGCACATATTACCCCTTGAAGGGGTACTCCTGTGGAAAACTTTTTTTTTTTTTTTTCATATCAACTGGCTCAGGAAAGTTAATTAGATTTTTAAATTACTTCTATAAAAAAAACCCTTCCAGTACTTATCAGCTGATGTATGCTCCAGAGAAAGTTGCGTAGTTATTTTCTGTCTGACCACAGTGCTCTCTGCTGCCACCCTTGTCCATGCCAGGAACTGTCCAGAGTAGGAGCAAATCTCCATTGCAAACCTCTCCTTCTCTGGACAGTTCCTGACATAGACAAAGGTGGCGGCAGAGAGCACTGTGGTCAGACAGAAAAGGACAACTCGCCTTCCTCTGTAGTATACAGCAGCACTGGAAGGATTAAGATTTTTAATATAGAAGTAATTTAGAAATCTGTTTAACTTTCTGGCATCAGTTTATAAAAAAAATAAATAAATAAATAAAAAAAAAATACATAGTTTTCCACCATAGTACCCCTTTAAGGATACAGCCTTTAATTTTTGAATTTTCATTTTATCCTCCTCTCATTTTAAGAACCAAAACTCTTTTATTTTTCCATGCATAGACCCATATGAGGAATTGTTTTTTTTCGTAACCAATTGTACTTTGCATTGACACCTTTAATTTTATCATATAATCTATATAATCTAGGGCTCAACCAAAAAATATTGTTTATAGTGGGAAATTTACATATTACATTCGTGCACTCATGTTCTCTTTCTTCTGTGGGTCAATACATTTAAAATGATACCGATGGTTACATGCTTTTAAAATACGGCAAACTTTTTTAAACAAAATAAATATGTTTAAAATTGTCCTCTTCTGCCCCCTATAAATTTCTTATTTTTCCGTATACGGGGCTGTAAGATCACTTATTTTTTGCGCCATGATCTGTAGTTTGTGATCCAACTGTGGTCCAAAGAGTCTCGTAAAGCCCCTGTTATACTTTAGATACTGTAATCAGTATTCATCATGCCATCGGAAGGGTTAATGGCAGGCATCAGCATGATCACAATGTCTGCCATTACCCGCGATCTATGAGGTGAGTGCAGCTCCTGCGCTCGCTTCATAGGCTGATAGAGATTGGGGATGTACATGTATGTCCTGATACAGCAAGTACCAGGCAGCCAGAATGAAATTTAACTTCCTGTGTCCTCTAAGGGTTAAGATCTATAGGACTATAAGTCTATAGGATTATTTTCCTTGCACTTGTCCTGTGCCTAGACATTATAAAACATTGGCCCAGATTTATCAATCAATGTTCTCTATGGGTTTTTAATACTGGAAGATAACAACAAAATTAAAAACTCACCATTTAATGATAGACTGGATGATGATGCAAGCGAATCACACATAGGGTGCACGCACACCACGTTTTGCTATACAGATCCCGTATACGGTTTCAAGTTAAAAAAACGTATGGAACTGTTTAGAAAACCGTATGCATTGACTTAACATTGTAAACCGTATGTCAAACGCATCATCCGGTTTAAGCTGGGTTCACACTACGTTTTTGCCATACTGTTTTCAATCCGTTTTTCTAAAGAAAACCGTATGGCAAAAAAACGGATGGAACAGTATGGAAAAAAGTAAACCGTATGCGTTTTTAAACAGTATACTGTTTTTAAAAGTGCATACAGTTCCGTCAGTGGCGTCTCCAGCATTCATATTTAGGGGGGGCACATGGGGGGCCAGTGACAAAAGTGGGGGGGCAATTTTAAAACGTGTGTGCGTATATATATATATATATATATATATATATGTATGTATATATAGAAATTCAGAAGGGATACAGCACCAAATAGCTGAGGACTCAGGCTGGTAGACGGAGCAAGATTTTATTTGCCATCCATGGCACATGGATGGCAAATAAAATCTTGCTCCGTCTACCAGCCTGAGTCCTCAGCTATTTGGTGCTGTATCCCTTCTGAATTTCTGCATGCCTTTCCGGGTTGGCATTCCCGGATGATCACCTGCACATGCTGATTTGATCGGTGCTGTCTCCCCCATCATCCATATATATATATATATATATATATATATATATATATATATATATATATGTATACACATACACACAATGATTTTTTTTTCCGTTTTTGCCATAGATTTTGGGGTAAATGACTGATGTCATTATAAAGTAGAATTGGTGGCGCAAAAAATAAGCCATCATCTGGATTTTTAGGTGCAAAAAATTGAAAGGGTTATGATTTTTAAAAGGTGAGGAGGAAAAAACAAAAGTGGAAAAACGCTCGGTCCTTAAGGCGTTAAAACTTTTGGATACTACCATCAACTTTGATAGTGGCATCTAAAGTGTTAATGTCGGACATCAGCCTGATTGGTGATGTCTGGCATTAGCCGAGGGTTCTAGCTAATGATTTATACAACACAGTGGGAGCAGGCACTGTGCGTACACATACGCCTTGTGTCCTTAGGGCTCATTTACACGGATGGATCCCCAGCATATTTTACGCTGCGGATCCCCCGACAATGGACCCTACAGTGCTGCCTCCATCTGTGCCTGCCCATAACGGCAATCCTCCGCTATGAGCAGACACGCTTTGATGTGTATACTCGCACACATCGCGGCTGCTCTCGGCCTAGCTCAGAGAGCAGGAGGAGCGGCCATGATGTGCGCGAGTATACACATCAAAGCGTGTCTGCTCGTAGCGGAGGATTGACGTTATGGGCAGGCACAGATGGAGGCAGCACTGTAGGGTCCATTGTCGGTGGATCTGCAGCATAAGGGTGCGTTCAAACGGGGGTATTTGTCAGCGGATCCGCTGACAAAGGCCCCTAAAGTGCTGCCCTCTTTGTGCCTGCTAATAGTGGAAATCCGCCGCTACCAGCAGACACACTGTGATGTGCGAGTCGCAGTGTATCCGCACATCCCGCACATCGCGGCCGCTCCCCCGGCTCCCTGAGCTACAGAGAGAGAGGCCGCGATGTGTGCGAGTACACTGCAGGGTAACTCGCACATCGCAGTGTGTCTGCTGGTAGCGGCGGATTGCCGCTATTAGCAGGCACAAAGAGGGTAGCACTTTAGGGGCCTTTGTCAGCGGATCCGCAGCTGCGCATCCGCATACACTGTGGATCCACCCCTGAATAAGCCCTTAGGGTACGTTCACACATACAGGATCTGATGTATATTTTCTGCAGCTGATTTTGCTACCTATTGAAGCTAATGGGTTGCAAAATCAGCTGCACAAAATATGCAGCAAAAATATGCAGCAGATCCTGTACATGTGAATGTACCCTTAAGGGGTTAATGATAAACTAGCAGTGTGTTCACATGTTGTCCTTCCAGAGGGGTCACTTTCCCTCCTCCAGTGTCCACAGGTCTCCAACAGGTCACATTACCAGAACAATTTATGGAAAAATCGCGGCAAAAATTGCGCTGTTTTACCGCGATTTACGAAAAGTGCGCAATTTTTGCCGCGATTTTTCTCAAAAATTGTTGTTATAATGTGGCCTGTTGGTGACCTGTGGACACTGGAGGAGGGAAAGTGACCCCTCTGGACGGCTACTATACACATTACTCAGCCCCGGATTATACTGCTGATCAGGGGGAGAGAGGGAGGACACGGGAAATCACTCACCTCACATGAAGCGGCGGCTCTGCTGTGTGACCTGTCAGCTCGGCCCGTCTTCTCCTGTGCTGGGGGCGGAGCCATCAATGTATCGGGACATCCCTATTTATTTTAAATTGGGGGGGCCAAAGGGGGGGCACGGCCTGATCTAGGGGGGGCCATGGCCCCCTCTGGCCCCCCCCCCTAGCGACGCCACTGAGTTCCGTCAGTTTTTATAGAAAAAAAAACATAAGTTTTTGAAAATGTTGTCCATTTTTAATGGGAGGGGTCTTGGGATTCAAATGCGCATGTGCAAAGTAAAAACGTATACGTTTTTCCCGTATGGAACCGTATACATGTGAGTTTCCCATTGACGTCTATGTTAAAAAAAACGTATGCGGTTGCAGTACGGTTTTTAAACCGGAGTCAAAACCGTGGTTGACCACGATTTTGTCTCCGGTTTAAAAACCGTACTGCAACCGCATACGTTTTTTTTTAACATGGACGTCAATGGGAAACTCACATGTATACGGTTCCATACGGGAAAAACGTATACGTTTTTACTTTGCACATGCGCATTTGAATCCCAAGACCCCTCCCATTAAAAATGGACAAAATTTTCAAAAACATATGGGTTTGTTTTCTATAAAAACTGACGGAACTGTATGCACTTTTAAAAACAGTATACTGTTTAAAAACGCATACGGTTTACTTTTTCCCATACTGTTCCATCCGTTTTTTTGCCATACGGTTTTCTTTAGAAAAACGGATTGAAAACAGTATGGCAAAAACGTAGTGTGAACCCAGCCTTAGTCCGTTTTGCCTCCTATATAGTTTTGTCATTTTTTTTTACCCGTACCAAAACTGTAGTCTACCACGTTTTTTGGTCCGGGTGAAAAGCTGTATTAAACTGTATAAGTTTTATTTAAACATAGAAGTCAATGGGAACCGTACAGAACTGTATGTGTGTATGGTTCCATCCGGTTTTCACCATACAGTTTTTGACTTTGTACAGTTTTTTTCTTCTTGGAATTTCAATCAAACAAGTGAAACTTTATTAAAAATGGAGTGAAAAGTTAAAAATGTATGCGTTTTCTTCTTAAAAAACGGATGCAACCGGACATCATTTTTCAAACTGTATACGGGTTAAAATATGTACACACGTTTTGATACCGTTTAGTCCGGTTTTGAGGAATCAGTTTTTCATCAAAAACCTGATACGGGAACTGTATTGCAAAAACGTGGTGTGAATGCAGCCATACAAATGTTTTCCAACAGGTTGGTGCTTCTTCCCCATTGTGTCAGCCTGCAGGTGCAGTGTTGTTTCAATTGTAGCAAACCATAGAGGTGTTCTGCTATCCAATAGATACACAGTCTCGCAAATCCCAAAATTAGAGTAATAAAAGCAGCACTCACCACATGTAGTATTTTTCTTTTATATGTATAATGAATGAAATCAGAACAAAGCAAGAGCGGAAGAAGCCACAAAATGTCCGTCGCTCTGTCATGCTAAAATTGTACTATGGCATTTTATTGAATAAACAGATAAAAGGAAGGTACCAAGTGTGGTGAGTGCAACTTACATTACTCTGATTTTGGGATATCTAAGATGCAAGTCAATGATAATGACGACAGATAGAAATGAAACAGAGGATGACGAACAGGGAAACATACAAGAACTGGCCCTAAACAGGTTATCTTAACTTTCCCTAGATCTTTCTCTAAACTCTAAGCTAACACCAGGCACCACTACACCCCAGTAACTCTGCTATATCCCTAGATAGCCCTAGACTATACATTGTCCCTAGAAGAAACACCAAGCAGCTTTAGGACCAATAGACACAAATCATATAGACACAATTATACTGTAAAACCAATCGAACTTGCAAAAAGACAAACTAAGCACAATAGTATCAACGTCCAAATAGAAATATCAGGATAACAAAAACAGGTGTCAAGAATTACAGATGTAGCCGTCACAAACTTTTTTTGTGGTGCACTACATCTTTCAAACACATAAAGAAGTAAGGACTCCTGTCTAAGAAAGGAGTTCCTCCTCCTGCAGTTCCTAAGGTGACAAGTATATTCTATATGCTTTGCTGCTCACTTTCTGTACAGTAACATTCACTGGGCTGAGTGGCCCAGCAAATGTACTTATTACCTTGTAATTCACATAGCATTTTTTCCTTTTGTGCAGGAGCAGGGACTCCTGTCTTTTGTCCCAAAGTAGTGAAGAATAGCTTTTGTATGAAAAAGCCTAAAAAAATATCCCTTTTTTTTTTAGATTATGGGTTGTGTACGTGTAGGCCTGGCCGGCAGTAGCAGCAGCGAGAGTGATGGTATGGTGGTAGCTTTAGTAGCCAGCGAAAAGCCGGCAGTGGTGGACTAGTGCTAGTAGTTGCCAGCGGGCAGCAGGCAGTGGTGGACTAGTGCTAGTAGTTGCCAGCAAGCAGCAGGCAGTGGTGGACTAGTGCTAGTAGTTGCCAGTGGGCAGCAGGCAGTGGTGGACTAGTACTAGGTTCTGGCATTTTTGCTGAAAAAATTAGGATTGGTGTCCATTATGTGATTGACCCAACACAGTGGATCCAGAAGACAACCAAGCAGAACTCAGACATTGGATTGTGGCCTCCTGTATGTTCCAGATGAATCTAGCTAAATTTTGCAGTTCCAGTGATCCATGGTGGTCCCAGTAATGGAGCCCCAGTGATCATATATTTATCTTCTATAGTGAGGATAGGTCATAAATGTCCATTGTGGCAGAATTTCTTATAATTCATAAAATCTCATGTAGCTAAAAAAAACTATTTCTACTGATACCTCTTCCATCATAAAGAGACAAGCCACCCCAAACCGCTAGTACACATAGACACCCCAGGTGTCCTGTGTATTACCACTGATATATCATTGACAAGCCAGCTTGATATGAGGCTTTACCCAAGCAAGTTTAGAACTGCAAATTTCTGTGACATTTCCATTTAATCTAAGATTTTGTGAAATCTTATATTTTTTTTTTACTAGGTGAATATACATCAAAATAGGGTAAAAAAAAAGAAGATACAACCATCAATCTAGAGCTATTTTATGTTATATAGCGAAATACGAGGATGTTTTAAAGCATTGCATTTTATGACTGATTTACTTTTCTCTTGATGCCATAAACAGTAATCTTGGAAGAAATTATTTGCAAGCTTTGCTGCCTGCCTGCAGATATGGAGGGTTTCTCTGCAACAGATGAACCACCTGATGAAGAATCAGTTGTAAACTTGGACTACTTAAACCTTAAAGGGGTTCTCCGGTGGAAAACAATTTCAACTGGCACAAGAAAGTTAAACAGATTTGTAAATTACTTCTATTGAAAAATCTTAATCCTTTCAGTACTTATCAGCCGCTGTATAGTACAGAGGAAGTTGTGTAGTTCTTTCCAGTCTGACCACAGTGCTCTCTGCTGACCCCTCTGTCCATATCAGGAACTGTCCAGGGTAGATTCAAATCCCCATAGCAAACCTCTCCTGCTCTGGACAGTTCCTGACACGGACAGCAGTTCCTGACATTGACAGAAGTGTCAGCAGAGAGCACTGTGGTCAGACTATATAGAACTACACAACTTCCTCTGGAGCATACAGCAGCTAATAAGTACTGGAAGGATTTACACATCTGTTTAACTTTCTAGCATCAGTTGATTTGAAGGGAAAAAATAGTTTTCTACCAAAGTACCCCTTTAAGGACGCATCGATTTTTCACTTCTACATTTTCCCTCAATTTTTAACCCCTTAAGGACTCAAAACAATCTTCATTTTTGCACTTTTGTTATTTCCTCCTCACCTTCTAAAAATCATAACACATTCAGTTTTGCTCATATAAGGGCTTGTTTTTTGCTTCACCAATTGAACTTTGTAATGACATTACTTATTTTAAAACATAATCTGCGGTGGAAAAAAAATATTATTTGTGGGGTGAAAAAAAAACGCCATTTTGCAACTTTTTAGGGCTTTTTATGTAGGTTTTATTTATTTTACTACTTTAAAAAAATTATAACTACATGCACCAAAATTAGTATGTTTAAAATTGTCATCTTCTGACCCCTATAACTTTTTTACTTTTCCATGTACGGGGCTATATGAGGGCTCATTTACGGTTACAGTGGTTATTCACATATATTCTCTCTCTCTCTTTTTTTTTTTTTTTTTAACACTTTTTACCACTTTTTACTTTATACCATGCAATCTTCTGATTGCATACACTGATCAGTGTTATCGGCGCTCTGCTGCTCCAGCCTGCTAAGCAGGCATGGAGCAGTAGATCACCGTTCGGATGACCAGGAGGCAGGTGAGGACCCTCCGGTTGTCTAGTAAGTTGAGTCGGACTTTCACTGTAGATGCCGCAATTACCTTTGATCGCGGCGTCTAAAGGGCTAATGCCGGCATCCGCCCGATTGGCGGTGCCCAGCATTAGCCGTGGGTCCTGGCTGCCCGCAGCAACCGGGACCCGCGGGGATTAACCCGTTCTCAGCTCGTGAGAACAGTTTAAACCCCGATAGCGGGACTCAGGGTGTACAGGTACGCCCTGCATCCTTAAGGGGTTAATAATCAAAAGTCTTTACATTTTTCCCCTACAGACCCATACGAGGCTTGCTTTATTCATGATCAATTGCACTTTGTAATGACATAACTCGTATCATCACCAACTCTATGGCAAAGCAAAAAAAAAAAGATAATTTGTATAATTTTTGGGAGTTTACATTGCGCTTTACAGTTGAAATGATACGTTATCTTTATTCTGTAGGTCAATATGATTACAACAATACTCGATTTATATAGATTTTGGTTCATTTTACTATTTTAAAATTTTTTTTACTTTTTGACCCCTATAACTCCTTTATTTTTCTATATACACAGCTGTAGAAAGACTCTTTTTTTTGCCCAATGATCTGTCGGTTATTATTGGTACAATTTTTGTTTTGATGGGATTTTTTGCTTGCTTTTTATTACGTTTTTTTCCCCCTGGTATATAAAGTGAACAAAAATCAGCAAAAGGGGACTTTTTGCATTTTTTTTTTTTTTTTACGTTTATTTCATTCACTGTACGGTTTCATTAACATTATGTTTCATTGGTTTGGACATTTCCATACGTGGCAATAAAATATATGTTTCTGTTCACTATTATTCACATAATTTTATTTGAAAAGTGAGAAAAGGGGGTGATTTAAGCTTTTATTTGGGAAGGGGCTTATTTGCATTTATTAACACTTTTTTTTTTTATATATACAAAAAAAATAAAAAATCCCAGTTCTTTTTTTTTTCCCCATAGGACTAACTGGATTGCATACAATTAACAATATTGTACAGCAAGGATTGGAGTTATCGGCATAAGCAGGCAGGAGAAGCAGAGACCAGATCGGACGGCACGGTGGCAGGAAGAGTCCCTCCGGCAGTCAGGCAGGCTGGTCATGACTAAAGATGAGCGAACTTACAGTAAATTTGATTCTTCACGAACTTCTCGGCTCGGCGGTTGATGACTTATCCTGCATAAATGAGTTCAGCTTTCAGGTGCTCCGGTGGGCTGGAAAAGGTGGATACAGTCCTAGGAGACTCTTTCCTAGGACTGTATCCACCTTTTCCAGCCCACCGGAGCACCTGAAAGCCGAACTCATTTATGCAGTATAAGTCATCAACTGCCGAGCCGAGAAGTTCGTGACGAATCGAATTTACTGTAAGTTCGCTCATCTCTAGTCGTGACTCTGCAAACATGCCGGTGAAGGTCCTGATCAACCATACCAAAGGACCGGCTACTTTAGATGCCGCAATCAACTTTTACTGCGGCATCTGAAGGGTTAATGCCGGACATTGGTGAGATCACTGATGCCTGGCATTAGTGTTATGTCCCGGCTGCCAGTTGTGAAGCTGCAGAATCCTCCCATCAGCACCAGCGATGGACATGATTGTAAATGATTGTATGTAAACAAGCGTGTCTGATTTAAGGCAGCAAAGGACAGAATTGTTAGGGCAGTGATCTCCAAATTGTGGAATTCTAAAAATTGCAAAACTACAACATCCAGCATGTCCGGACAGTGGTTGGCTGTCCGGGCATGCTGGGGGTTGTAGATTTGCAATAGAAATATGGATGGATAGATAGATAGATAGATGACAGATGTGAAATAGATAGATATGAGAGATAGATAGGTAGATAGATATGAGATAGATAGATATGAGATAGATAGATAGGTAGATAGATATGAGATAGATAGGTAGATAGATAGATATGAGATAGATAGATATGAGATAGATATGAGATAGATAGATAGATATGAGATAGATAGGTAGATAGATAGATATGAGATAGATAGATATGAGATAGATAGATAGATATGAGATAGATAGGTAGATAGATAGATAGATAGATAGATAGATAGGTAGATGGATAGATAGATAGATAGGTAGATAGATAGATAGATAGATAGATGACAGATGTGAAATAGATAGATATGAGAGATAGATAAGAGATAGATAGATAGGTAGATAGATAGATAGGTAGATGGATAGATATGAGAGATAGATAAATATATATGAGAGATAGATATGAGAGATAGATAGATAGATATGAGATAGATAGATAGGTAGATAGATAGCAATATGTAGAGAGATGCGTGCGGCACTGCGATTATACTGGATCGGTGAGGCAAAGAATACTGCTGGAACTAGCTGTAGTGAAGTATGTGGTGGTGCTCTGATTGCAAAGTATTCCAAATAGACAGTAGATAGAGAGTTCAAAGAAAAATCGGCACTCACCGTTACTTCATATCTTCATGCTTTATTGCATATGCATAATATACTCACATATAAGGAAGGCCAGAGGAAATACATCACTTGTACGAAAGGGAGCTTTGTCGCCCAGATTCCCCCCACTGTATGTCTCCCTTCCTTGTATGTGAGTATCTTATGCATATGCAATAAAGGATGAAGATATGAAGTAACGGTGAGTGCCGATTTTTCTTTGAACTCTCTATCAACTGTCTAGATAGATAGATAGATAGATGATAGATATGATATATATATATATATATATATATATATATATATATATATATGAGCTAGATAGATAGGTAGGTAGCTAGATAGATAATAGATAGATAGGTATGAGATAGATGATAGTTAAATAGATAGATAATAGATAGATAGATAATAGATAGGTAGATAGATAGATATGAGATAGATAGATATGAGATAGATAGATAGATAGATAGTTAATAGATAGATATGAGATAGATAGATGATAGATAGATATGAGATAGATAGATATGAGATAGATGTGAGATAGATAGATAGATAGATAATAGTCCATATAAAGCAGCATATCCAGGTAAAAGCAGGTGGGTGCAGGCACACTAGAACCTCGGTGCTCCGGTTCTAGTGTGCCTGCACCCACCTGCTTAGATAGATAGATTGATAGAAAAATAGATATGAGACAGATGTGAAATAGATGATGGATAAATATGTAATGTCCCAGTACAGGATATGCTCCTGTACAGTACTTAGGCCCTATCAAGTTGAGTCCCTCATTGTCCTAGGGGCTCTCCTGCAGCGTCTCCCCCATAGTAGTAAGTCTAATGTTATGTATGGTGTTGTAAATATAGTGCATAATGTTATGTATATGTATACAAAGTATAAAGGACCTTTAAGGACCTTTGGAGGAATCACCTGTTATGTTCACATGATGAGTTATGTTACCCAGAGAGCACCAGTCGACCACCTTACCTGCAGCTTGATGTATGGGCTTCTTGCTCAGCCACCCTTTATAAGAGGGGCAGCCATTACACTCTCTCTCTTTTGCTCTTAGATCCTGAGGAACAGCAAAGCACAGACATCACAGATCCTGTGTCCAGTCCACCTGGAGGCCATAAAGCCTGCACACCAGCCCCATTGACAGTAAGTCATCTCCTCTATGTCTGCTGTCTCTACCAAAGTCAAGACACTAGTCAGGTGAATTATAGTCAGAGTTGCTGTATTGTAGTCTGACCCAAAAGTACTGCAAGTCCCAGAAAGCTGCAAGACCCTTTCCATGTTACTGGTTGACTCTATGGGATTCTGGCCGAGCTGTAAAGACTTTAACAACAGTCTAACCTCAGTAAAGCTACTGTTAACCCTTACTTGGTCTTGGAATATTATTGCCCTGCCTAACCTTGGGATAGTGGTGCTACAGTTCAGGTGGTTACCAAAAAAAAACTCCTCTGGCGTCACGAACATTAGCGGTTAATAACACCTTGCCCCTGGGCTATACCATCTGCCCCATCCACCTATACCCTTCACACCCTGTGGTCACACCACAACTTTGGCGTCACCACAAATAGATAGATAGATAGATAGATAGATAGATAGATAGATAGATAGATAGATAGATAAAAAACTCCGGGAGATCAGCACAACCAAAATAGTAGTTCACAGGGTAGGCACAAGCTGTGTGGGAGCTCTGGTCAGTAGCTCCACTCTTCAACAAGTCCAAGGAACAGCAGCAGAACACAAGGAGTAGTGAAAAAATGTTGAAGGTTTATTCCATTAGTCCAGTGTAACACAGAACAACATTTCTGCGACCTCATGTCACCATTCTCGAGCTTGTGAAGGACACAGAAACATTGTTCTGTATTACACTGGACTAATGGAGTAAACCTTCACCATTTTTTCACTACTCCTTGTGTTCTGCTGTTCCTTGGACCCAAGATTTCTAATACACCCCCCCAGTTTGTGCAAAAAAAAAAAAAATACAGAAAATGTCCAAGCTAAAACTTGACATCCTGCACGGTTCCAGGATTCTTACAGGCCACAGGTATATAGCTGCCTACAGAGTATAAGAGTGACACACTGTAACAAACCACCTCCTCATAAAATCTCCTTACTACTGGGGTGACACACTGTAACAAACCTCCTCCTCATATAACCTCCTTACTACTGGGGTGACACACTGTACCAAACATCCTCCTCATGTAATCTCCTTACTACTGGGGTGACACACTGTAACAAACCCCCTCCTCATGCAATCACCTTACTACTGGGGTGACACACTGTAACAAACATCCTCCTCATGTAATCTTCTTACTACTGGGGTGACACATTGTAACAAACCTCCTCCTCATGCAATCACCTTACTACTGGGGTCACACACTGTAACAAACCTCCTCCTCATGTAATCTCCTTACTACTGGGGTGACACACTGTACCAAATCTCCTCCTCATGTAATCTCCTTACTACTAGGGTGACACACTGTAACAAACCCACTCCTCATGTAATCTCCTTGCTACTGGGGTGACACACTGTAACAAACCTCCTCATATAATCTCCTTATTACTGTGGTGACATACTGTAACAAACCTTCTCCTCATGTAATCACCTTACTACTGGGATGACACACTGTAACAAACCTCCTCCTCATGTAATCACCCTACTACTGGGGTGACACACTATAACAAACCCACTCCTCATGTAATCTCCTTACTACTGGGGTGACACACTATAACAAACCCACTCCTCATGTAATCTCCTTACTACTGGGGTGACACACTGTAACAAACCTCCTCCTCATGTAATCACCTTACTACTGGGGTGACACACTGTAACAAACCTCCTCCTCATGTAATCACCTTACTACTGGGGTGACACACTGTAACAAACCCCACCCTCATGTAATCTCCTTACTATTGGGGTGACACACTGTAACAAACCTCCTCCTCATTTAATCTCCTTACTACTGGGGTGACACACTGTAACAAACCTCCTCCTCATGTAATCTCCTTACTACTGGGGTGACACACACTGTAACAAACCTCCTCCTCATGTAATCTCCTTACTACTGGGGTGACACACACTGTAGCAATCCTCCTGCTCATGTAATCTCCTTACTACTGGGGTGACACACTGTAACAAATCCCATCCTCATGTAATCTCCTTAATATTGGGGTGACACACTGTAACAAACCTCCTCCTCATGTAATCTCCTTACTACTGTCATGACACACTGTAACAAACCTCCTCCTCATGTAATCTCCTTACTACTGTGGTTACACACTGTAACAAACCTCCTCCTCATGTAATCACCTTACTACTGGGGTGACACACTGTAACAAACCTCCTCCTCATGTAATCTCCTTACTACTGTGGTGACACACTGTAACAAACCTCCTCCTCATGTAATCTCCTTACTACTGGGGTGACACACTGTAACAAACCTCCTCCTTGTGTAATCTCATTACTACTGGGGTGACACACTGTAACAAACCTCCTCCTCATGTAATCTCCTTACTACTGGGGTGACACACTGTAACAACCTCCTCCTCATGTAATCACCTTACTACTAGGGTGACACACTGTAACAAACCTTCTCCCATGTAATTACCTTACTGGGGTGACACACTGTAACAAACCTCCTCCTCATATAATCTCCTTACTACTGTGGTGACACACTGTAACAAACCGTCTCCCATGTAATTACCTTACTGGGTTGACATGTGACATGTCTCCTCCAGCTTAGCCCCGCCTCCTCCACAGCATCACACAGGTCCTTCAACCACCATCTCTCCTCTCCTCCACAGCATCACACAGGTCCTTCAACCACCATCTCTCCTCTCCTCCACAGCTAAGCTCCGCCCCCAACATGTGATAGTGACATCATCACAGGTCCTACATCTCCAGCACCTAGCAGTCGGGGTCGGGGGAGGAGACGGAGGGAGAGTAAGAATAATTCAGAGGTCGGTCCTGCAGGACTCGAACCCTGTTTGTATGTAATATTCTCCTTCTAGGCCGTATTATTACTAAACTGAACGTCCCCAAGTTTGAAAGGGTTATCACAAGTTTAAACATGATTCCCTATCCACAGGATACAGCAAAGCTAGCTGATCAGTGGGGATCTGACTGCTGGGACCCCCCATAATCATGGACTTCTGTCTCTATATAAAGCCTACAGTGTATCAGCAGCATTGGAAGCATGATAAAGCAGAAGCAGTTTAGACCAGTGTTTCCCAACCAAGATGCTACTAGCTGATGCAGAACTACAATTCCCAGCATCAGGGCTGGACTGGAACCAAAATTAGGCCTGGGCATTTTAGAATAAGCAGCCCATTTTTTTTGGTGGTCGTTCCACTACTAGGACCTTGACCGATCATCTCATTTCAAGTGGCTTTACAGCTGTTACAAAACCACAACTCCCATAATGCCTAAGGATTTCCAGGCATTATGGGAGTTGTAGTTTTACACCAGCTGTAGAGTCACGGATTGGGGTACAGTTTCATCCACAGAACTTACAGGCGACTACAGCTCTGATGGGACAGTCAGACAGAATACGCAATAATATCAATGACCTGAGTGATGTCTTCTCTGAGCCGAGTCCCTCAGCAGAGTCTGACGCCTGAACATCATTGGCTCCTCACTTTGTTATCAAATACATTCTCTGTATGAAGAAAATAGTTAAAGGGTAGCTCCCTAACCCCCTCCCTGCTTTTAATTTTTATTTTTACTATATTAAAAATGCCTTTTGAATGCCTGGCAGTGTACTCACCGCCAGGCAGACTTCCCCAGCAGGCACCACGTCACTGATGCCTGCTGGGGGGGACTTCCGCCCTTAGTTCATCTATTGGCTGTCAGGGCATGCTGGGAGTTGTAGTATTGAAACAGCTGGAGGCACCCTGTGTAGATAAACTATTAGTTAGTTACATGCGGCGCTATGGCGCTAGCCCGTTCCCTCCTCCCCCCCCCCCTGCCCCGCATACCCCGTTCCCTCATTACACTTGCAGTTACTGCAGAGTCTGGCAGCGGGCGTGCAGGGACAGCGGCGGCAATGAGGCGGCGGCGATGTGCGGGAGGAATGGCCTTCCAGCCAGTGGCCGGGGAGCCAATTCGCTCGCTCCCGCCTGTCTGATTGACAGGCAAGGAGCGAGTGCAGCCTAACTGAAAAAGGACTGATTGCCAGGCCAAAATCAGTCCTTTTTCAGGCGTGACGTCACGCCAGGCTGCAGCCGGCCACTAGGAGGGTGACCCCTAGTGGCCGGTTTTTAAATGTAAATTAAACCTTTTTAATGAAAAAAATTAAAATAAAAGTATATTAGAGATATGTTGTAGTACATAAGTACTACAACATATCAAAAAATAAAGTTGGTGACAGTGCACATTTAATATAACACTGCAAAATACTGTGCCCCCTTAATATACCTCCTCCTGACCCTTCATTCCTCCTCTATCCTCCTCCTCCAGACCCCTCATTCCTCCTCTATACTCCTCCTCCTGACCCCTCTGTCCTCCTCTCTGCTCCTCAAGACCCCTCTGTCCTCCACCTCCATACCCCTGTCCTCCCCCTTTAGTACCCTCTGTACTCCTCTTCCAGACCCCTCTGTCCTTCACCATCCTTCTCCTCCAGAACCCTCTGTCCTTCACCATCCTTCTCCTCCAGACCCCTCTGTCCTCCTCCATCCTTCTCCTCCAGACCCCTCTGTCCTCCTCCTCTAGACCCCTCTGTCCTCCTCCATCCTTCTCCTCCAGACCCCTCTGTCCTCCTCCTCTAGACCCCTCAGTCTTCCTTCACCATTTTCCTACTCCTCCAGATCCCTCTCTGTCCTTCTCCATCCTTCTCCTTCAGACCCCTCTGTCATCCTCCTCTATCCTTCATTAAATGACCTCCAGCCGGCCACAAATGTGCATGTGTCCACTCAAACGGTCAGAAACAGACTCCATGAGGGTGTTATGAGGGCCCGATGTCCACAGGGGGGGTTGTGCTTACAGCCCAACACCGTGCAGAATGTTTGGCATTTGCCAGAGAACATCAAGAATCGCAAATTTGCCACTGGCGCCCTGTGCTCTTCACAGATGATAGCAGGTTCATACTGAGCACATGTGACAGACGTGACAGAGTCTGGAGACGCCGTGGAGAACGTTCTGCTGTCTGCAACATCCTCCAGCATGACGGGTTTGGCGGTGGGTCAGTAATGGTGTGGGGTGGCATTTCTTTGGGGGGCCGCACAGCCCTCCATGTGCTTGCCAGAGGCAGCCTGACTGCCATTAGGTACCGAGATGAGATCCTCAGACCCCTTGTGAGACCATATGCTGGTGAGGTTGGCCCTGGGTTCCCCCTAATGCAAGACAATGCTAGACCTCATGTGGCTGGAGTGTGTCAGCAGCTTCTGTAAGAGGAAGGCATTGATGCTATGTACTGGCCCGCCCGTCCCCCAGACCTGAATCCGATTGAGCACATCTGGGACGTCTCACTCCATCCACCACAGACTGTCCAGGAGTTGGCGGATGCTTTAGTCCAGGTCTGGGAGGACATCCCTCAGGAGACCATCCCCCACCTCATCAGGATCATGCCCAGGCATTGTAGGGAGGTCGTACGGGCACGTGGAGGCCCCACACACTACTGAGCCTCATTGTGACTTGTTTTAAGGACATTACATAAAGTTGAATCAGCCTGTAGTGTGGTTTTCCACTTTGATTTTGAGTGTGACTCCATATCCAGACCTCCATGGGTGGATAAATTGATCATTTTTGTGTGATTTTCTTTTCAGCACATTCAACTATGTAAAGATGAAATTATTTAATATGATTGGTTCATTCATTCAGATCTAGGATGTGTTATCTTAGTGTTCCCTTAATTTTTTGAGCAGTGTAGTATCATATTCAGAGAGCACAGCGTGCAGTAGTATTCTATTTAGAGAGTACAGTGTGTGCCAGGTTTATATTCAGAGAACACAGTGTGTAGTAGTATTATATATTTTGAGGATACAGTGTGGGATAATATTTTATTCAGAAAATATAGTGTGTGGCATTTGTATAATCAGAGAGTGCAGTGTGTGGCAGTATTATAGTCAAAGGATGCAGTGCCTGGCAGCATTATATTAATTATCATTTTCATCTATGGGATCAGACTCCGCCGACATAGTGAGGAACCATCTGGGCGTCAAGTTCTGCAGAGAGAAGATTTAGCTGGACCTGGCGGTATGTACATGTGAATTAGATAAGCAAAGACTATAGAGAAGAAGTCACCAGTAGTCACTGATATCATTGTGTATTCTCCTCACTATAGAGAAGTCACCTGTAATCACTGATATCATTGTGTATTCTCCTCACTCTAGAGAAGACGTCACCTGTAATCACTGATATCATTGTGTATTCTCCTCACTATAGAGAAGACGTCACCTGTAGTCACTGATATCATTGTGTATTCTCCTCACTATAGAGAAGACGTCACCTGTAATCACTGATATCATTGTCTATTCTCCTCACTATAAAGAAGACCTCACCTGTAGTCACTGATATCATTGTGTATTCCCCTCACTATAGAGAAAATGTCACCTGTAATCACTGATATCATTGTGGATTCTCCTCACTATAGAGAAGATGTCACCTGTAGTCACTGATACCATTGTGTATTTTCCTCACTATAGAGAAGACATCACCTGTAGTCACTGATATTGTGTATTCTCCTCACTATAGAGAAGACGTCACCTGTAATCCCTGATATCATTGTGTATTCTCCTCACTATAGAGAAGACGTCACCTGTAGTCACTGATATTATTGGGTATTCTCCTCACTATAGAGAAGACGTCACCTATAATCACTGATATCATTGTGTATTCTCCTCACTATAGAGAAGACGTCACCTGTAGTCACTGATATCATTGTGTGTTCTCCTCACTATAGAGAAGACATCACCTGTAATCACTGATATCATTGTGTATTCCCCTTACTATAGAGAAGACATCACCTGTAGTCACTGATATCATTGTGTATTCTCCTCACTATAGAATATATGTCACCTCTAGTCACTGATATCATTGTGTATTCCCCTCACTATAGAGAAAATGTCACCTGTAATCACTGATATCATTGTGGATTCTCCTCACTATAGAGAAGATGTCACCTGTAGTCACTGATACCATTGTGTATTTTCCTCACTATAGAGAAGACATCACCTGTAGTCACTGATATTGTGTATTCTCCTCACTATAGAGAAGACGTCACCTGTAATCCCTGATATCATTGTGTATTCTCCTCACTATAGAGAAGACGTCACCTGTAGTCACTGATATTATTGGGTATTCTCCTCACTATAGAGAAGACGTCACCTATAATCACTGATATCATTGTGTATTCTCCTCACTATAGAGAAGACGTCACCTGTAGTCACTGATATCATTGTGTGTTCTCCTCACTATAGAGAAGACATCACCTGTAATCACTGATATCATTGTGTATTCCCCTTACTATAGAGAAGACGTCACCTGTAGTCACTGATATCATTGTGTATTCTCCTCACTATAGAATATATGTCACCTCTAGTCACTGATATCATTGTGTATTCTCCTCACTATAGAGAAGGCGTCACCTGTAGTCACTGATATCATTGTGTATACTCCTCACTATGGAGAAGACGTCACCTGTAGTCACTGATATCATTGTGTATTCTCATTATAGAGAAGACATCACCTGTAGTCACTGATATCATTGTGTATTCTCCTCATTATAGAGAAGACGTCACCTGTAATCACTGATATCTTTCAGTATTTTCTTCAGTATAGAGAAGACGTGACCTGTAGTCACTGATATCATTGTGTATTCTCCTCACTATAGAGAAGATGTCACCTGTAGTCACTTATATAATTGTGTATTCTCCTAACTATGTCCCATCAGAGCTGTAGTCATTTGTTAGTTCTGTAGTAATAATGGATGAAACAACAACTCCCAGCATCCCCTCACCACTGCTAAGCTCATACTGGGAGCTGTAGTTTTAAATGCTAAAAACATCTTTAGCACTTTCCCATTACATGACAATTGTTATATTTGAATATTATATTGGAAAAAAATTTCCTCATCGCCCTTCACCTCTGGCGTCCTTCAAAACAGGCTATAAGATTACTTTGGGGAGGGTTTTTATTGGGTGACACCATTTTCTACAGCACCAGGTGACATGAACCCTAGCAACACCACTGTGTCCTAAGGCTTTGCGTGACTGTGCCATCACACAGAAGCAGAGAATGGTGGGAGCGTAGTGGAGGATCATGCTGCTGGTCTGAGCTGAAGTGAAGTCAGTAGCAGCAGAGTAGACTAGAGAGGCCAGAGAAGAGTTTCACAAGGTATATGGGAGAACTGTATATATAGGTGCACTGTATATATATATTCAGGACTATATGGGGGCACTGTATATATATTCAGCACTATATGGGGATTTGTGCGAAAATGTAACTTCGCTTGTGTAGATAAAAATCCTTGCACCGACCCTGATGTGACCCCACAGAATCATACGTATACAGTCACCAGAATGGGGGCACAGATCTGTTGGAGATAGAGGGACAAAATAGAGGATGTTAGTGCCGGGGTATAGTCACAGGGGAATGGAATAAGATGTGAAGAGGTCATGTCCCCCAAGAGTTTCTATATTACTCTTATATTGGACATGTTTGGATTATACAAAATGGTGAATAGTGACATCAACTTACTGTATCGCAGCATCCGATGCAGAGATCGAAGATCGAAGTAAGAGAATTTGATTATATTGCCCCCTTTATCGTCATGTCTGATCTATTCTACAATGAAGTCTCAAGGCAGCAGATAATCTCCAGTGTATCCAGAAAACAACATGTTGCTTACAAAGCAGCAGATAATCTCTAGTGCATCCAGCACACAACATGTTACTTATAGAGCACCACAGAAGTCACCAATGTGGTTGCCAGTCTTATGTGGCACAGGCATCGGCTGCTATAGCACCTGTTTTACATTGCTCCCAAAAGAAAAAGCTGCTCCTGCACCAATCCTGTGTATTAAAGGGTACCTCTCATCAAAAAAACTTTTGATATATGATAGATTAATGTATGCAGAATAACTTTACAATTGCATGTTATTAAAAAATATGCTTCTTTCTATTTGATTTTCCACTTTGAAGAAATGACCACTAGGTGTCTCCCTACCAGTCCTGGCAGCAAGCATTTCAGACTCATGCTGGAGTCCTAAACACTACGAGCTGCCAGTCTGCTTTGTTCACAAAGGAGAACACTCAGAGCTGCCAGCCTGCTTTGTTCACAGCCTGTTTGGCTGTGAACAAAGCAGGCTGGCAGCTCTGAGTGTTTAGGACTCCAGCATGAGTCAGAAATGCTTGCTGACAGGACTGATCGGGAAAAATACAATAGAAAAAAGCATATTTTTCATTAACATGCTATTGGAAAGTTATTCAACATTCTTTAATCTAAAATATATCAAAAGTTTATTTGATGAGAGGTACCCTTTAAAGGATTGTTCCTCATCTAGAACATAAACAGAAATATAAATGTTATTAATGAGGATGTCATGGAGATCTGAGAATACCGAACCTGCAGAAGGTGGAGGAAAACAATACAGGGACAGTAATACAGAACGATAGTCACCAACGTTGTTGCCAGTCTTATATGGCACAGGCCTCGGCTGCTATAGGACCTTTTATAAAGCAGTACAGCTTTGCAGATGTTATGTATGGCTCCATAAAGAAAAGCTGTTCCTGCACCAATGCTGTGCAGTGTTGGATTGTTCCTTATCTAGAACAAAAACAGAAATATAATTGTCATCAATGACGACATCATGGAGATCTGAGAATACAGAACCTGCAGAAGGTGGAGGGAAATGATACATGGACAGTAATACAGAACAATAGTCACCAAAAGGGTCCTAATAACATATTTATTCATCACTATGCTCCAGGAAATGCCCATCTATATATTACTGAGGTCCTGACTGATAACTTACAGTATAGATGGCATGCCTGAAGAAGCTGGGCAATCACAGTGAAACGCGTTGCATCTTGGGAATAACGTTTTTATCTCCACCTTCGGCTGAACCATTGTCTATAATTGAAGCTATCCCGATCCACACACTTTACATAGCCGGTGAGCAGCGGACTTCTCTTTACACAGATTACCATTGTTGTGTATGGGGCTGCACAACATGTCAGGGTGAGCAGTTTGATATTTTCCTCTTCACCTGTATATCCCCGTTTTAATTGCTCTATGGAGCGCTTTCATTCTCATTTTTAGATTGTTTATGCACATGAAGCATCCAAATGTTAAAAGGATCTTCTGGCACATGACAAAACGCTTCTCCGATGGTTCCGAGCGTAGCAGCGTAAACCTATACTGCAGGTAAGCAATGGCAGCTCCTGAAATACAGAATACATGTTAGTCACAGACTTTCACAGTCGATGGTTCATAGTGAAAAATCATAAACCGGTATTGTAGATAAGCAACTCCATCTCCTGAAATAGACAATACATGTTCTCTGACACAGATTTCTATTGGTCATTCCTATAGACACTTGTATTAACCTCCAGGAACCAGTGATGGTTATAATCTCCAGTGATGGCCGCCACAGAGCACTAAATCGTGATCAGAGATTTACCATTATCACAGTGCTGGAGTCGCAATAAACTTGACAAACCCTGTTTGCTGATTCCGTACTGACCCGAATAGCAAGAGAATTCTCCCTTTCTATTTGGCTAGGTTTCCAGGGCATTTAGCTAGGAAGAAGGGACAGTTGCCCAGTTGGGGCCACTATATACTCAAAGTAGGTAATGACGGGGATGTGGGTGGATATTAGAGCTGCACTACCACCCTGTCCACCCCCCTTACTACTGATCCACTCATCTGTAGTTATTGCCAATTTTGCCCCATCCTGATAGCATGCCCTTGAGTGTTTTTGAAAAACATAAAACCTCAGTCTCTGATCTGCACCTTCTGCACCACGGATTGATAACTTCATTAATGTAAACTACCGTGTCACTTTGCAGGTGTGGATCATCAAGCTATAAAATTAGAGTGTAAACAAAGAAAAGATGAATTTTCCATCAGAGGAAAAAAAAAATAATCTCTAGAGGTGGAATATCATGGAAATTTCTGCAGATGTTTTTCATATTCTAATTATATGCATTTTTCTCTTAACTGTAACTTCTGATATGCATACGACCAATTAACAATTGTAATGTAATTTATTCTCATCTCACCCACACATGTAAACTTAGGCGTACGTTGATCACTAAGTTAAATGTAATAAATTAGTTTCCATTTTATGATTCTCATGAATGTGTGATAATTAGAAAGAAATACGTGGTAATTAATCTATGTGATATTCATGAAGTATATGTGTGTATGTGTGCCTATGCTTCCTGATAACATATATACAGACATAACATCTGATATATTTTTTTTTAATCAGAAATTTTTATTAAACATTTTGTAGTTTACAAACAAACGACAAAACAAAAAACCATAAACTCCCTCCCCCCACCCACACAGAGCACCCACCCCTAAGTCCCGCACCTTACCCTAGTAAAAGAATAAGTATAAAACTTCAAAATAGAAAAATAGTGCAATATCTGTCCATAAGTTGCACATAGTCAATAAAGTTAGAACAGAAGAAGAAAAAAAAAAAGGAAAAGGGAAAAAGGGTCAAAAAGGCCACAATAGAAGCAAAGGAGGGCCACCACCCTCGAGAGTCCGCCCAAAGTGTGGATAAGCACATTTAGAGAAGGTAACAAGAGAACATGAAGAGGGCCGTACACAGAAATGCAAAAAGAGTCTCACAGCATTAGGACATAGTAACACATCGAACATATACAAGACAAGCAGAACAGAAACGACACAGAAAAGACATCAGAGATTATCTCGCTCCCCCTAACAACACTTCCATAGGGGTCATCCGTAAATATATGGAAGGCAGCTCAAATTGGTGTATGGCTTTCCATTTAAGATATACACCCTTCTCTAACCTAATAATATGGTTCAATT
The DNA here is from genome assembly GCF_029499605.1 of Hyla sarda. Lineage (NCBI taxonomy): Eukaryota > Metazoa > Chordata > Amphibia > Anura > Hylidae > Hyla > Hyla sarda. The sequence continues at coordinate 214,597,343 of NC_079195.1, read as the reverse complement.
TAGTAATAAGCTCGGATACAGTAGGTTGAGAGGCTCGCAGCCAATGTTGTGCAATCAACTTGCGAGCCTGATAGAGAATTCTACTGGTACTAATGTATAAGCCACCATCCTCATCCAAACAATCTATATACCCCAAAACACATGACAAGGCATACAAGCGAAACGGACAACCAAATATTCTCCCAAGCAATTGTCCCACATCAGCCCAACATTGCGGTGGGCCTCCGACACGGCAAGGCTGATATTTTTATTTGATTGTTTATTCAGTACATAACTAGATGTAGCAGCTACAAATCCTTGCCTCGCACAACATTTTGGTACCACAGAGTTTCGTCTCTTGCACCCTCTCAGTGCTGGGCAGATGGGATACAGAGAAGTGTGTGTGAACAGTTATAAATAAACTGTACTTTGTGCATCGCTGCTTATTTGCTAGGTCGAGGGCTCTCCCACCTGGTCCAGTAAATGTACAGTGAGCAATGATTCACACAGTACCGTGTGCATTTCCACTCCGAACATTTTCTGGGTTGAGTGCTCTCCTACCTGGCCTGTCCTATGTACTGTGAGCAGTGATTCACATAGTACTGTGTACAACACTTCTCACTACAGTACTGTACCTGCAGGACCAGGGAGTAGAGATGAGCGAACTTACAGTAAATTCGATTTGTCATGAACTTCTCGGCTTGGCAGTTGATGACTTTTCCTGCATAAATTAGTTCAGCTTTCCGGTGCTCCGGTGGGCTGGAAAAGGTGGATACAGTCCTAGGAGACTCTTTCCTAGGACTGTATCCACCTTTTCCAGCCCACCGGAGCACCGGAAAGCTGAACTAATTTATGCAGGAAAAGTCAGCAACCGCCGAGCCGAGAAGTTCGTGACAAATCGAATTTACTGTAAGTCCGCTCATCTCTAGCGGGGAGTCTAGAGAATAGACAGTTTGCCGGGTCAGGAGCTCTCCTACCTGGCCTAGTGAATGTATAGTAAGCAAGGATTGCCACAGTATTGTGTGTATTGCCCTCACTACATTTGCCAGCTCAGGTGCTCTCCCACCTGGCCCGGCGAATGTACAGTGACTAGTGATTCACACAGTTATGTACCTACAGGAGTAGGGTATCTGCACAATAGACAGTTTGTTGGATCAGGTCCTCTCCCACTTGGCCGAATGAAAATATAGTGAGCATTTATTGTCATAGTACTGTGTGTATTGCCCTCACTACATTTGCCTGGCCTAATGCTCTTCCACTTGGTCCAGTGTAGTGAAGAAAATTATTCCCTGTAGAGGAATGTAGCATAAATGGCAGAGATAAAAGTAGATCTTCATCGGGAGCAGTTACAGTTGAAGGAAGATGACTGTATTTGTAGGTTCACTTCATAAGATTTATATAAAGCACAATAAACAACGCGTTTCTTGCCCATAAAGGACACTTCATCAGACATTGCCTGATGAAGTGCCCTTTACGGGCAAGAAACGCGTTGTTTGTTGTGCTTTAAATAAATCTTATGAAGTGAACCTACGAATACCATCATCTTCCTTCAACTGTAACTGCGCCCGATGAAGATCTACTTTTATCTCTGCCATTTCTGCTGCTATTACGAACCGGTGAGCAAGGACCTGACTGGAGGATCTGGGCTGCATACAGAGCTTTGTCTATCAACACGCTACATGGTGTTGTGCCCTCAGCGCAACATCCATTGGTAAGTCTTTACATTTGCCAAATATCTTACAATACCGCACTAGGGGCACGTGTGCCTTTTTTCTTTTCTTCTCTTTGCTGTAGAGGAATGTGTCCAAGCAGCTGAGGATGAATGCTGAGTCAGCAAAGCCACTCTGATTGGCTGGGACACGCACACCCGCCCCATACTATTGGTTGTTGGGGGGGATGTGCAGCCTCACTCTGCTCAGTATTTGGCACCAGCTCCCTGGACACATTTCACTACAACGCGATCTTTGCTCTCTCACAGGGGAATATAGCAAACTGTATCCTCTCTATGAGAGTAGAGAGATCGGGGCAGAGAAGCTGCTGAAAAACTGTGAACCAGATCCCCACGGCTCTCATCAGCCTAGGGGATGTAGAAATATGTGTCTTGGGTGCAAAGGCAGGGGAGACCGGTATCCATCACCGGTCTTCCCTGCCTCTGATAACCACTTCTTCAAATCGGTGTACCCGTGCCTCACTGTTTCTGCATCCTCGAGGCAGGGGAGAGCGGTGATTGCACTCTCCCCTGCCTCTGCGCGGGGGGACACCATCACAGGGAAGCAGTGAAGCATGGGTACACTGATTTGAAGAAGCAGTAATTAGAGGCAGGGGAAAGCGGTGATGAATAGTGGTCTCTCCTGCCTCTGCACTAGGGGACACACACTCCTACATCCCCGCCGCGGGGATCGGGATGGAGAGAGCCAGCAGTGCGGACACAAATTTCTACATCCCCCAGGCAAATAAGAGCCTTGGGGATCGGATTTACACTTTTACAGCAGCGGCAAGAGTGAGCAGCAGCAGGGACACCATTTTAAACTTCCCTGTTCTCCACTTCTGTCCGGATCTCTCTGCTCTCATAGCGAGGATACAGTTTGCTTTATCCTGCTGTGAGAGCACGGAGATCGGGGTGTTGTGAAATGTGTCCAGGGAGCTGGCACCAAATAATGAGCACCCCCCAACAACCAATAGTATGGGGTGGGTGTGCGCGTCTCAGCCAATCACAGTGGCTTTGCTGACTCAGCATTTATCATCAACTCCTTGAACACATTTCTCTACAGGGAACATTTTTTTTTCACTACACCAGCGAATAAATAGAGAGAAATAATTTACACAGTACTGTGTGTCTTGCCACTCTCTGCATTTGTTGGGTCGGGTGCTCTTCTTCCTTGCCCGTCCAATGTACAGTGAGCAATAATTCACATAATACTGTAAACATCATTGCTCACTACAGAACTGTGCATACAGGAGCAGGGAGAATGGACAGTTTGCCAGGTCGGGTTCTCTCCCACCTGACCTGGTAAGTGTATAGTGAGCAATTGTTGTCACAGTACTGTGTGCATTGCCTCGCTACAATTTCTAGGTCACATGCTTTCTCACCTGGTTCTACGATTGTACAGTGAGCAATGATGCACACAGTACTGTGTGCATCGCTGCTCACTTTATTTGCCAGGTCAGGTGCTATCCCATCCCAAGTATAACTAAGACACTGAAGGAGATTTACTAACTGCACCACATTTTCTTTATTTCTTGAAGGCACTTTTTTTCTGCCTTACTTGACAAAAATGGGAAATAACATAGATGGAAGGAGGGTGTGACAACAGGAAAGGCCAAGGTTCTAAATGAGGCAATGTGGGGCATGATACTGCATTAATGCTTGAATTGCTAGTGTCATGCTCAACCCCCTCACACCCCACAGATTTACTGATTCGGTCTAACATTTAGACAGTATAAACTTAGATGAAAGAGGGTTTGCTGGCAGGAAAGGACATGGCTCTAGATGGTCTGAGTTTATCACAGTGTTCCATACTGGTTGACACATTTGGTGGATCTTCCTAGACATCTCTAGACTCCTTAATATCTACGCCACGCTGCCTTGACTAGTAAGGCGGGACATGTACCCTGTGTGGTGCTTTCACATGCCGTGGATAAGTAAAGCTCTGCATATTTTCAGTCCGCACATGTGAACCACGACTGCGGTTGTACCCGGTCCTCAAATATACACCACCTATTGAGGTGGTATATATATTTCTGTGACTTTTGGAGTCGTCCCCATGTGAGGCCAAGCCCCCTTCCAGCCTTCTTCAGGCCTCCTTCATGCCCCCTTGGCTCCAACGGCGTAAATCCTCTAAAGTCACAAATTTCTGTGCAAAAAATGTATAACTTTAGAAGACTTCTCTCCCCCTAGTGTGTCTGAATGACCCCCCCCCCCCCCCTGTAATGTGTCTAAACCACATAATAAATGTGCAAGGCATAAACAGAATTTCTTTTACACTTTTGGCGCAATTAGCTCAGTAAATTTCCCATATTGTCTCTCATTTATACACTAACATTTTCATTCTATAGATTAGTAAAACAAACATTGAAAATACAAACCTTAATTAACAAGTATACATTACATATAGATAATTCCCCCTACCCCACCCTCCCACATCCCACCCATGAACCCTACTGAACAAGCAAGGGACTAACATTTTATTAATACCAACATTCTATTAATTAAACTGCAATTAAATATATGATGCATTTCCTTTAAGTTAATTTGACATCTCATTATAATGCACCAAGAGAGCCGCATACTGTAAAATGACATTTATACTATAGAAGATTTTGTATGTAAGATAAGAAGATGAGTCAAAAGTCAGTTCATGAGTTATGGATGACTTCATAGAGACGGCAAAGAGATGGGGCAGGGCTTCTTACAGTTTCATAGATATAGCATCTATTTATGTATATATCTCATATATATCTAGTATAGAATATACAGTACATCATTCATAAGACTTATTGAAGAGACCATTGGCAATCATGAGATACATTTATAAATTCATGATTTAGGGTAAACTCACATTATTGCAAATGTGCCAGAATTCTAGGGTAAGTTGCACCAAAAAAAACTAGTTTATAGGACTTGCACCACATTTATTATGTGTTTTAGACACTTTTTTTCTTCTTTTTTTGACCAACAAGGGTGTGGTATTGCACAATAGAGACATGGTTTTTGCAGAAAGGGAAATGTGGCTGAAATGCAATGCCATGCACCAAAAGTACACCGATAATTTGACACAAAATTTTGATCTAAAGTAAAGTTAACTAGTCTAAAGTTAGACAGTCTAAAGGAGGACCAGATTCATTAAACATCATGAGGCACTCATGATCTGGCACATTGTTAAACTGTCTAGTCTACAGTCTACACTGTCTAACAGTCTACAGCTGGTGTAAAACTACAACTCCCAGCATGATTGAAGTTGCAGTTTTGCAACAGCTGAAGGTACCCTGGTTGGGAAATAGTGTTGAGTGGCATAGGCCATATTCAAATTAGCGACACTTTGCGTATATATGGACAAATATTCGTCATATATTCTCAAAATTGGCATATTCGCAATATTCGCTGCCTTTTTTTTACTATGTGCCATAAAATTCGCATGCACATTCACCATAAAATTTGAATGCCCATGCACAATATCGCATGATAAAAGAGCTAAAAGAAGGGAGGGATCAATATGCGCAAAAATTCGCATATGCAAATTTCGGGTGTCCGCCAGTCTGCACAGTAACTAGTATTGGAGCCTTGCCACAAGCTGGAAGCAGAGAGGGATGATCACTGTGATGTGTACTGTGAAAGAAAATGCAAATGTTCGTAATTGCGAATATTTAGGGCTATATTCGCAATATTAGAGAATATGTGATATTCGCGATAAATATTTGCATTGCGAATATTTGCACCCAACACTATTGGGAAACACTGGTCTAAAAATTTGCTCCAGTGTGCCACACTGAAAGGGATTTCATGTCCAGTATTTAGACCATGCTTTCCAATGATATGATGAAATTACTCTGCTGACTCTTCCCAAGTCTTCACAGCAAAAAAATAAATAAAATAAAAAGATTGGCTGCTGAAAAAGGAAATAATCAGCCTACTGAGTATGTTCCATTGGAAAACGTGAATAATTCTGTCATTTGACTTATATATTCTCAATAAATAGATGGATTACAACCTGGCTGGAGGGTAGCTATCCTGTCTTATATATAGGGCTCTTGTCATCTGCCATTAACCCTTTTGCCCCCTCAGGATGATGATGAGATGACTCCGCTGACTTTCCCTCAGTCTACACAGCAAAGCTAAAAAGTAAACCTTATAAAAGGGAAATGTCAGGCTATAATGTGTATTTCAGTGGAAAACTATTTCAAGATTTCTCCTTGCTTAAATAGACACATAAAATATAGCAATAAGACAAAAGTCTTGTCGTTTTCCACTGATATATTTCCTGTTAATTGTAGGTTATGGATGATAAAACATCTATCAATATGATCAACGGCTCCTTAATACAATATGTTTTATTTCAAATTAAAAATTATATATTTCAAGAAAATGGCTTTATTCTTATAGAAACCCTTTGTCATTTGGAAACAGACAAGACACCTAATGAAGATTCTGACACAGACAGATTGACATTGACAGCTACAGATTGATAGAGTCACTGACATTAGCGGCTAAAGTGGATGACATTCAGCCTATACAACATCTCATCAGCCGGAGGACAACCAGAACTGCTCTAAAGCCTCAGGATGTAGAATATAATATTTTAATTTGAAGCTCTTTTTCGAGTCATTTGTACTTAGTTTTGGGTGTAGTCTGGTGACAAAATAATACGAAAGGTATATGACAGTAAGGGGGTTGTGAGACACCTTACAATCGGATTTAGGGCCTTCAAGCTACTTAAGTCTCTCGGTACAGATAGCGGAGGGAAATAGCCTGGTTCAGGTCGCTTCTTTCAATCCAGAACTGCTTTTTAGGTTCATCCTCCATCGTCCATCGGTGGCCACAAGCCAACCTGCCTCTTTTTTCTCTCTAGAAGCTACAATGGAGGTTGGACTCATAAGACTACTTGCTGTTGGTCTCATGCAGCACATGAGACACCTTTATAGCCAATGAGCTGCTTATGTCTAATCTTTCATATAAAATCCTTGGTCTGGGGGCATAGAGCATTGTTGCTTACCTCTGGGCCGGTCTACTGGAGCAGGGATTCTTGTCAAAGTCAGAAGTCCTTCCTACTGTACGTACTGAGCAGTGCAAGACATTTACTGTTTACAAAGCTGCAAAGTGAACATTCGTAGAATAGAGTGTGAGTGACGGCCACGACACAACCTCTGAACGGTCCAATATATTTACTACCCAATGAATGTTAAAGGGGTACTCTGCCCCTAGACATCTTATCCCCTGTCCAAAGGATAGGGGATAAGATGTCTGATCGCGGGGATCCCGCCGCTGGGGATGTCCGTAACGTCCCCTCCAATAGACTTGCATTGAGGGGGCGTGGCTGGGACATCACGAGCGGGGCGTGGTCGTGACATCACGAGCCTCTGGCACTGCACCCAACGCCCTAAACAAACGCTGGGCGCAACAGGGAGATCGCGGGGGTCCCCAGCGGCGGGATTCCCGCGATCAGACATCTTGTCCCCTATCCTTTGGATAGGAGATAAGATGTTTAGGGGCGGAGCACCCCTTTAACTGGGCAGCAAGGCATATAATGCATGCTCAGTGTACAGTAACAGAGACGCCTGTCTTTTTGACATGAATCCCTGCTCCTGTATTTAGTTTTTGTGATGCCCTAAGCTATTGGCAAAAGGCTGGAGCAGTGAGACATACATTGCATGCCGCTATGCTCAGGGAACATTTGTTGAGCTGGGTGCAGAGTTCTGTGGCTCAGTACATGTAAATGAATGGTGATGCTTACAGGATAGCTGCAGACCTCCTGTCGTCCGACATTCACTGGGCCAGGACTGCTCCTGTACTGATTCACCCAAAGCCATTTTATATAATAATAAGAAAATGGATTCAGATGGATCCGATTTTTTGAGAAATTTGTAAGAAAATGAACCCTGGTTTAAATCTTTTTGCCTAAAAATTTCAATTGGGCATGGTGTGCTGGAGCAATTGGGACCAAATGTATTGAGAGGTTCAGGACTATTAATAATAATTGTTGCATCTGTGCCTGTTCATACACCACATGAGGCTTGCACAAATGAGAAACTTTTGTATGCCAGGAAACTAGCAAAGATGTCATAATAAAATTCCTCTTATATTATTAGGATTATTGCTCAGGCAAATATATAGTATATTAAACAGGTATTCTGGGATTTTTTTAAATTTTTTTTTACTATGCTACAAGGCCTGTAATGTTAATGTAGTTCAAAACATAGTGTCTGTATCTGTGTGTGATGGCTGGTCTTGCAATTCTTATGTCATCTTTGCCCTGGATGTTCATTTTTAACAGCATACAAAATGAGTGTTGTCTTGAGCCTTTGCCAGGTTGCAGTGTGGCCCGAGACATTACAGCACTAGTCAAGTATTGAAAGAGAGCTTGTCTGTGTTTTAATGGGTGGAGCGACTGCTGGGTGGGGCGTGAGATCATTCTCCACAGGGCTGCGGGGGAATTGTAGTTTCATATATAGCACACATGGAAGGGAGCCTAGCCGTGCTGCAATGGGTGGGGTGATTGATGAATGGGAGGGAGCTAAGTCACCTCCCACCAAGAAACAAAGGATTGTAGTCACACAAACAAGCCAGCAGCATGATAGGGGACACAGGACATGGCCATTTACCACCAACATAAGCACTGATCCTTGGTAAACATGTCCATTACTGGCTGACAGGGGATTAGTAGTAGGTGATAAGTCCCCTTATGTTAGATAACCCCTTTAAGGTTTTGTATTTAAGATTTCCTGGTTGAAAGGGGAACAAACAAAACCCCAAAACATATATTTACCTTCTTTGCTGCCACTGCTGCAGTCGTTCTCTTGGAGCCAGTCCCATTGCACAGCTCTTGCTAATTTTGGAGTTAGCGTGTGCACTGCCAGCTCAGCCAGTCAGTGGCTCAGAAGGGACACTGCTATGGCTGCTGATTGGCTGAGCAGCGCACTCACCATGGTGCATTGCTGGAGGCGTGAGTGCATGGTGGAATTGAGAGCAAGAAAGGTAAGCATATTTTTGTTTTTCCATAGAGTAAGATCTGCGCTCTGGCCAAACACGCTGGCCGTGAGCGCTCTCTTGTCTTATCCCTTTTGCCGGCAGGGCTGGGATTCGCATCGTGGGACATGCCTGCATGCGAATCCCAGCCTGTCACTCACCTCCCTGGTCTTCCTATTCTCGCAGCCCCGGCGCGCATGCCCTCGCCTCCTAGGGCGTGAGCCGGAGCTCTTACATTTAAAGGGCCAGTACTTATTTAATTAAGTGTTTACACCTGCACCCTGTCTTTAAGTATCAGCTCCTCCCTTTGTTTCCTGCCGGATCTTTGTTGCTTTGTGCCCTAGAGAAAGCATACTATGTTCCTGATATCCGTGTTCCTAATAGTATGATACGGCCATGGATCCCGCTGGGGTGCCTTTGCCAGATGTCTCGTGGCTCAGCGGTCGCAGCAGTAATCCCGTCAGGCACAACAACTGAATCAACTCTCAGCAATGATGCAACAGCTTCTTGTCGCTCAGCAGCAACAGTAACACCTCCTGTGTCTGCAGCTTCTCCCGGAACCAAGCTTTGTTTGTCCTTGCCTTCTAAGTATGACGGAGATCCCAAGTTGTGTAGAGGCTTTGTGACGCAGTGTTCTATCCATCTAGAACTCATGGCGGATCTTTTCCCGACAGAGTGTGCTAAAGTGGCGTTTGTGGTCAGTCTACTAACTGGAAAAGCTTTAGCCTGTGCTACTCCGCTCTAGGATAGTAGAGATCCAGTCTCTTTGAACCTTCCTTGAAAAATTCCGCAATACATTTGAAGAACCCACGCGATACTCCTCTGCCGAGACGGCTCTTCTGAACCTCTGCCAAGGGAACTCTTCAGTTGACGACTACGCGGTTCAGTTTCGCACTCTTGCCTCTGAACTTGCTTGGAACAACGAGGTGTTGTGCGCTACCTTTAAAAAGGACTTTCCTCTAGAATCAAGGATGCTCTTGCTGCACGAGATTCTTTGACTAACCTGAGCGAAATTATCCATTTAGCCACTCGAATTAATGTGCGTTTTGCCGAGAGGCAGGAAGAACTTCCTTTGGAAAAAAAATCTGCCCGAACACGGCGATTACCTCGTCTGGCACCAGTGTTCCAACATCCACCTCTACTGTCTTCTTTGCCTCCTGCCGAAGAGGCTATGGAAGTGGACCGTTTTTGCTTAACGCAGCAGGAAAGATCCTGTCGACGCATTGAGAATTTGTGCCTATATTGTGCCAGCCTGGAGCACTTTCTCAAAGACTGTTCTATACGTCCTCCGTGTCGGCGAGAACGCTCTCATCTAGGAGTGGCATCCCTAGATGTGAATATTACCTCTCCTCGCTTGACCACCCCATTTAAATTTTTTTCCTCTGCCAAGACGTCTTTCATCGCTTCTGCTTTTTTGGACTCCGGTTCCACTGGCAACTTCATTGGTGCTTCCCAGGTCCATAAAAACAGTCTTCCAGTGAAGCATCTTATCAAGCCCTTCTACATTTCTTCTGTAATGAACATAATCTGAACTGTAAGGTGCAATTCTACACTGAAATCCTTGTCATGCAAGTAGGGGATTTGCATAAGGAAAAAATTTTGTTTTATATGCTACCACATTGTACTTCCTTGGCTTCAATGTCATTCTCCACAACTTGACTGGAAATCTGGTGAAATCACATGCTGGGGACAATATTGCCAAGATCACTGTCTTGTGCCTCCTCTTAGGCCTGCTAATAAAAGCTTCAGAACTGACGCTCTTTCCAGATCCTCCGATGTCACAGGATTGGATTCCTCTCCAAGGCATTATGTTCCTCCTGTGATATCTTCTGTGCCTGTTAAACTCGGATGTAAAGTCTTGAATTGGGGTCATTCTTCTTTGCCAGGTGGTCACCTTAGAAGATGGAAGACTCCACGACAGAAACCTGCAAGTCCCTTACAGCCTTTGCCCATTCCAGAAACCCCTTTGTCTCATGTAGTGGGGAATAGTGATGTCGCAAACATAAAATTTTCGGTTCGCGAACGGCGAACGCGAACTTCCGAAAATGTTCGTGAACCGGGCGAACCGCCATTGACTTCAATGGGCAGGCAAATTTTAAAACCAACAGGGACTCTTTCTGGCCACAATAGTGATTTGAAAGTTGTTTCAAGGGGACTAATACCTGGACTGTGGCGTGCCGGAGGGGAATACATGGCAAAACTCCCATGAAAAATTACATAGTTGATGCAGAGTCTGGTTTTAATCCATAAAAGGCATAAATCACCTATTATTCCTAAATTCTTTGGAATAACGTGCTTTAGCCCCCTTTGGGCAGCACATAGAGCCCCCCTTTAGGCATCACATAGTTAGATCCTCCCTTTAGGCAGCACATAGATTCCCCCATATTAGGCAGAACATAGTTAGAGCCCCCCTTTAGGCAGCACATAGGTAGAGCCTCCCTTTAGGCAGCACATAGAGCCCCCTTTAGGCAGCACATAGTTAGATCCCCCCTTTAGGCATTGCATAATTAGATCCCCCCTTTAGGCAGCACATAGATTCCCCCATGTTAGGCAGCACATAGTTAGAGCCCCCCTTTAGGCAGCACATAGAGCCCCCTTTAGGCAGCACATAGATTCCCCCATATTAGGCAGGCCATAGTTAGAGCCTCCCTTTAGGCAGCACATAGAGCCCCCCTTTAGGCATCACATAGTTAGATCCCCCCTTTAGGCAGCACATAGATTCCCCCATATTAGGCAGCACATAGTTAGAGCCTCCCTTTAGGCAGCACATAGATTCCCCCATATTAGGCAGCACATAGTTAGAGCCTCCCTTTAGGCAGCACATAGAGCCCTCTTTAGGCAGCACATATTTAGATCCCCCTTTTAGGCAGCCCATAGATTCCCCCATATTAGGCAGCACATAGTAAGAGCCCCCCTTTAGGCAGCACTGGTTTTATTTCACAGCCAAAAAAGGTATTTTCTATTTTTATTTGAACAACTGTCACACCAAATGTGATTTGCACTAGTGTGACAATGAGCAAAAAAGGTTGCCAGCGGAGTTCCCCTTTTAAACAGAGGTCCCCAACCAGGGTGCCTCCAGCTGTTGCAAGACACACGGACTGAACTTATAGCCCTTTTAATACTGTAGTTAGTTGCTTGAAGGAACTTAAGTTTTACACTGGAGTACCCCTTTTAACCAGTGGTTCCCTCCCAACCAGGGTGCCTCCCGCTGTTGCAAGACACACGGACTGATATTTGAGCCCTAAAAAGGGCTTTTTTGGGTGCTGTCCTTAAAGCAGATGTTAGACTAGTGCTTTAGGAGTAAAGTGGACCCTGAATACACCACCTAGCAGCAACTTAGCTATCACTTTCCCTATTACAGCAGGAGCAGCTTCTCTGTCCCTCCACTTTCTAAGCCTGCAGCATGCCGAATGAAGGTAAAATGGCATCCGTGCAGGAGTTAGGAGGGTCTGGAAGGGAGGGACTGCTGCTGATTGGCTGTAATGTGTCTGCTGACTCTGACTCACAGGGTCAAAGTTTACCGCAATGTTAAAGTATAGGGGGCGGATCGAACTTCACATATGTTCGCCCGGCGATGCGAACGCGAACATGCTAAGTTTGCCGGGAACTGTTCGCCGGCAAACAATTTGCGACATCTCTAGTGGGGAACTTTCTGAGTTCCAAAGAAGATGGGTAGACCAGCGGGTGGGGGGGGGGGGGGGGGGTACTGTAACATCTGCGCTCCGGCCAGACAAGCTGGCCGTGAGCACTTTCTTGTCATGTCCCTGCTGCCGGCGGGGTTGGGATTCGCATCGCGGGACACGCTCGCATGCGAATCCCAGCCCGTCACTCACCTCCCTGGTCTCCCTGTTCTTGGAGCCCCGTTGCGCGTGACCTTTGCCTCCTAGGGCTCGTGCCGGAGCGCTTACATTTGCGGCGGGCTCTGTTTTAAACTAGCGGCACCTTAGACTCCGCTCCCTGGCATGGCTCACGTTATCATCCATACAGTCCCAGAGGATTCACCACGTGCCATGACCCTTACACACAGGCTCAGCACATAAAAAAAAACAACTCAACAAAAAAAAAAAAAACAATAATAACAATATTTGGATCAGCTTAATTATTTTTTTTTATTAGGTGTAGTAGGAATCATTTCTCATCCACGTAGCCAACATGTTGTTACAATGTTACCTCCAGGATGCATGTCTTACATTTTTTTGGGGTTCTTATGGAAATCAAAACATTCTCATCTTGTTTCTATCTTGATTAATTATCGCTACATTATATGTTACCTTTATGTGATCAAGTGAAGCAATTTGCTTTACCTTCCAAACGGCTCAGCCGTCCGATAAAATTGGGTTAATCGGTGCCAAGGCTTCTCGGTTCAATTTTATGATAAAGGGAAAATAGAATTTTATCATTTCTTTTATGCTTATTATGTTTTTATTATGTTCTTCAATAAACTCAACCATCTCTGTTTAATGCTTGTTTATCTTAACTCTTGCCATTTCCTGTACTTTTGAGGGTATATTATTATCTTATCTTACATATCTACTACAGCGCATGTTTAGACATCAATCAGTCATTTTGAAGCAGCAGATTAACCTCATAATGTCATCGCTCTCTATCCGACGGTGTCTGTCAAATGTTTTACAATATAAAACTATTCACAATAATAAAACAAATTTATACGATTAGTTTGTAAAGTGGTTACAAAGAGCGTCTCTCACTCTGGAGGACCTGTTTTGCATTACACTGACAATCCATTGATTTGAATGGGCACACTGTAATGCTTAGTTTCCCCTGTGGAGGCGCTGCAGGCAAACTAAATATTTAGGCTTCCTTACCGATTCACTGGGATCCCAGTAGGACATTGTGATGAGCTTATTGTCAAGGGATCCAATCTTGACCAAGACAGTCTCATCATGCAAGTCTATGGGACCGTCTCGCCGACATAGACACAGAGCGCGGAGAGAAGCGTGCGCCATTGTGCTACTCTCCCCACCCATTTTAGTGATTAGGCTGGACTCAGGTATCTCCAGGGCTCCCCTAGACAATTAATTGAACGCGTGTCGACCCACCTCTCCATTAATTTGGAAAAGTTGGGTCCCCACTCTCCAGATTGCAAGAATGGACTCTCTGCAATCAGGTTCTTATCCCCTACTCTGTGAATAGGACATACATGTTTAGGGCAGTGTTTTCCAACCAGGGTGCCTTCAGCTGTTGCAAAACTACAACTCCCAGCAACTCCCAGCATGCCCGAAAAGCCGAAGGCAACAGCTGGAGGCACCCTGGTTGGAAAACACTGGTTTCGGGGAAGAAATTCCCCTTTACTTTTCATTTTTTATTCTAAGGGCTCATTCACATGTGAGTATTTAATGCTGCAGATCAGCTGTAGCAGATTTTGCTCCCCATTCCGATTGAAGACAATGGGTAGAAAAATCTGCAGCTCAAATCTGGAGATGTACAGCAACAATATGCACATGTGAATGGATCCTAAGGCTATGCCCACTCGGCGTAATTTCCGTACAGAATTCCGCAGAATAATTCTGCCGGAAATTCTGTCTAAATTTACCGCACAAATTTACTGAAATTCCGAATTCTGCTAAAATAAAAAGACCTGTAATTAATTTTGTGGAATTTCACGACAGAATCCCACAGCAATTCCACTCAAGTTCAGCTTAAATTCTGAAACACTGCAAAAAATCCACTCTGTTTTTCTGTACGGAATTTGAGTGGAATAGCAGAAATTCCGCCGTGTGAACATAGCCTTATTTGTCCTATGGAGTAGCCATACAATGGTTTGTTTTTTTGTGGCACAGGTTGTACTTTTCAATGGAACCCTTTTGGGTTCTATATCATTCATTGGTTAGCTTTTATTCTATCTATTTTTGTAATTTTTTTGGCACTTTTACATAATAGGAACATGTTTTACGGAGAAATTTTTTAAAGCATTTTATCATATCATATCTATGAGTCCATCACTCGTTGACTGAAGGACAAGATGCTCCCCCAGCAACAGTGGAGGTTAAAGGTGTTCATACCATAGGGGCAATTTAGGCAGAGGTTTTTTGTGGCCCTTACAAATAAGGGACCCAACACAACACTATACACTCTCTTCAGGATATTTTTGCAATCTGTGTATTTTTTGCTTAAAGGGGTGCCAGAAAGTTAAACAAATTTGTAAATTACTTCTATATAAATATCTTAATCCTTGCAGTACTTATCAGCTGCTTTTTGAATATCTTTTCAGTCTGACCACAGTGCTCTCTGCTGACACTCTTTTTATTAGAAAAATAGATTATGTAACATAAATAAGAAATACTCTAGAACCAAAAACAAAACCCATAAACAAAACCCTGCCTAACCGGCCAGCCCAGCTTTACTAAGATACTAAAATACTAAGATATTAAAATATGCCCAAAATATATAATCAAACACTCACACGCTTACCGAAAATGAACATAAGAAAAATAAATAAATTAATTAATAAAATAGCACAACTTGGCTTATCAAAATATAAACATAAAAGTTATCATTACCCGACTATAACTCAAAACCATCCATACTTGGGAACACTCAACAAAAAAACTAAACAAACGTAGCAAGCACTGGTTCATCCTGTTTCCCCATAACAGTTGGAAAAACAGGCTGTAGACCCTAGTGTAGTAAGCCTCTGGCAAGATACATACACTGCCCAGATAGATAAACAAGGGGAGCAGGTACGATTTGAGGTGTACCCTTTCCCTGAGAGTCATAGATCAACCCTTCCACTGGTCCACCTTCTGAGCGGCATCCTGGAGCTTACCATCCCAGTTTTTGGTGGGATAATCATCCTGGCCGAATGTGATGCCCAAAACTTTTGCTGACTCTTGGGGCCCTGGAAGGGTGTCCGGGAGATCAAACTTGGGATCTCCCCCTCCCAACCAGAGACTCTCACACTTGATCTTAGACCCGGATGCCTCCGAGTAGCTGTCCACTTCCGACATCACGACCTCCAAGATCCCTGATCAGGATCGATTCAGATCGAGATCCTGTATTATCAATCAATCCTGAAATGGCTTTACTACTCACTGACATCTTACAGTTTCTGTAAGGGTCGGGCGAGCGGTACTTCCCGAAATCCCTCTCAAAAAGCAAAGATGCGTGCCTATCGTACGGACACCCCATCAGCAAGGATTTCACTCTGGAGATATCCTCTCGGCTACCTCCAGTCGATACGAGAAGTTCGAGTTTCCTCCTCAGACCCTGATACAGGCGATACCTGTTCAGGGACCTGAGGCTCGAGAGCTGGCGGAAGAACCCCACAACCCGCTTCTTGAATATCTCCCACCACTCTGACTTACTACTACATAGGCCCAGTGAAGGTACCTGACTCTGAAGAAAATCCTCAAAGGACTGTCTTATCTCCCCTTCATCCAGGAGGGACGAATTCAGCTTCCAATAACCTTTTCCCATCCGGGGGGTCTCTGAAACATTCAGGGAAAACAAAATCATACAGAGATCGGAGAACTCCACCTCAACCACAGACACTTTGGAAGAGACGGCTTCCTCCTTTAAATAAAACCTATCTATCCTAGACTTGCGACTACCTTGATGATAGGTGAAATCCGCATGGCCTGAGGGGCTCCAGATGTGGGCGTCCTCTAGGCAAGCTTCTCTAGCTATGCTAATCAGTGCCACACTATCGCAAGTCATCGGACCATTGGAGCCTCTCCTATCTTGGGACCTTGTGACATTATTGAAGTCCCCTCTAAAGAGCACTTGCCTACTCGTAAAAAGAAAGGGCTTAATCCTCATAAAGAGATCTTTACGGCCCCGCTTAGTTTGTGGGGTGTAGCCGGAGCTCTTGTCCCTTCATGAAGACATCAGGCACCTCCCCATTTCTAACTCAATAACCCGTCTGCATTCAACAGGAGCGGTAAACAGGACCGCCACCCCACTATATGGCTCAGCCGCAAGAGACCAGTGGGAGGGACCGTGCCTCCACTCTCTTCTGGCTTTTACCAGGGAGGCTAGCTCTGACAACCTGGTCTCTTGTAAAAAGAAAATGTCGGCTTCAACACGGCCGAGAAAATCAAAGGCTGCAAATCTAGCCGTATCTGATTTTATGCTGGCACAGTTAATGGATGCCAACGTCAGTGGGGTAAGTGCCGCCTACCTGGGTGATTGAGTTAGATGGCCTCACCCCTTAAACCTTCTTCCTCTCCTTCCCTCCACCCCCATCTGAATCGGAGGAAGACCCTTTGCCTCTTTTTAAACTCAGGGATATATCCATCCCAGGATCTTTACCTCCAGCATCTGGTGTTACCTCCGCCCTTGAGAAAACTGCCCCAGAGGAAGGAGGCTCGGCACCTCCTGGAGGCCGCACTGCCTCCTGAGCCTCGAGAAGAGGAGGGGAGATAGTATCCCCAAGGGCCTCATATCGATTTGAAAGGACGATCAGAGGGTCGGAGACTGAGTTGTTCCTTCTATGGTGTGAGGCTACAACTGAAGAGGAGGACGGCGCCGCCTTACTCTTACCCTTCTTCCTCCTCTTCTTCTTTTTCTGGCCACCATTTACTGTCTGCCCCTCCTTCTCCTCCTCATCCATAGTTTCGGATTCAGAGGCATGACTGGAGGAAGGAGCATCTTGACCTTCTTCCCTACCCAGTCTCCCTATCTCCTCATCCAGTTTGGCCCCACCCAAAGCCTCAGAGTTATTCTAACCTCCTTCTGAGCCAGTGTCTGGAGTGGGACCCCGAGCCACCCCTGGCACCTGGGCATTCTCAAGGGCCCTCTCCAACCTGCGCTTCTCCTCTCGCCACCGCATAGAGGGGGTCTTATGTTTTTCCTTCACTGGCTTTGGTGCCCCCTCTCCTCCACTAGTCCCCTCCCCCGCTGGGGCAACCGTTAGGCTCTCCCCAGCCGGGGCGGCCACAGTGTTAGAGAACGAGCGTGGACACCGGCTGAACGGGTGACCTAAGTCACCACACAAGTTACACCGAATCTGCCCACAGGTGGCCGCCAGGTGACCCACCCCACAGCAGAGGGCGCATATCTGCTGAGTGCAGTTGGCACTAAAGTGGTTTGGGTCACCACACCTGTGACACAGCTTCGGCTGCCCTTGGTAGAAGATCTGAATCCTGTCGCGTCCCAGGAAGGCGGCCGAAGGGATGTGGGTGACCGTGTTCCCTGAACGTCTGAGACAAACGGAAAACGTCCAGGCCCCAGACCATATATTGTGCTCGTCAAAGTTCTTCCGGGGGATGTCCGTCACCTCCCTGTACCTGCCCAGCCAGGTCATAATGTCATAACAAGAAAGTGACTCATTACAGGTCAAAACGCTCACTTTCTTTACCATACTCTGGCGAGATACCGCTTTTACAGCAAAATCTCGCCATAAGGGCTCGTTTTTCATCAGCTCATAAATAGACCAAAAGAGATCTAGTCCTTCCGGCCTAACAAAGCTGACGTCAAACTCGGAGGAGCCAAAGAGGTGAATCAGGGCAAAGATGCCCCTAGCCCTGAATCCCATCTGGAAAAGAAGTTCCACCACGTTGCCCCTTTGGGGGCACGCATCTTCGCCTTTCCAGACCAAACGGGCCACATTCCTGCAACCTACCTCCTGCCCGGGTGTCTGGAGGGACCATTCGGTCTCCCCATTCCTCTCTCGGAACGCTCCCAGACCATGTCTCTCCACCCAAAAAGACAGGCCCATCTCCTTTCCCTCTACCTGGAGCATCCTTTCTCCTCTCTTTAGTGCCTCCAGGAGGCGCCGTTGCAACTGACCTTCACCAGATGCAGGAGGTTAAGATCCTACTGAACCCCCAGCCGCCACACTTGCATAACTCCTGACGACCGGGGGGGGGGGCAGCCGGACCAGACACCGTCCCTACATCCCCGCCTAGGCCACCGGTACTGCCACAAAAGCCACTCTTATTCCCACCATCCACACCACTACTACTACTCTCATTCACACCACTACTCCTCCCATCTGCACCACTACCACTCCTCTCATTCACACCACTACCACCCCTCCTATTCACTCCACTATCACCACTCTTATTCACTTCACTGCCACTCCTCCCGATCACTCCACTACCACTCCTCCCATCTGCACCACTACCACTCCTCTCATTCACTCCACTATCACCCCTCTCATCCACACCACTACCACTCCTCCCATCTACACCCCTACCACTCCTCCCATCTGCACCACTACCATTCCTCCCATCTGCACCACTACCACTGCCACATACACCCCTCTCATCCACAGCACTACCACTCCCATCTTTCACACACCTTGTATTAACATTGCTTTTATTGACAGTATTATTGGGATCAGCAGCTGCTGCACCCACTACCTCTGGGCTGGCCTGGACATGCTTTAGCTTGGCCTTCTTGTACATTCTCAGATCACCGGCGGCTGCCATTGTCGGCGATGCTGACTCCTCCTCCATTCGAGATGTTACCACCGACATCACCTCCCGAAGCAGAGGCTTCACCCCTCCTCATGCCACTGATGTGCAGGGACTCCCCTCTCTCACAGAGAAGATCCCTGCAGTGCCCGCACCACACACTGCGCCCAACTGCACGGGCTCAGCAGCAGGTTATGACACCTGGACGCTCCCCCCCTCACAGGGGAGTGGCCCGCAGCACCGTCACTACTAGCAGCGCCCAGGGGACCGCCCCCCGAGCAGAAGATCTCACCACACACCTCAGACGCCTGGACACTCCCCCCCCCCCCCCCTCTCAGGGAAGTGCCCTGCAGGGCTGGTAACATTGCCCACAATACTCGGGGAACCGCTCCCCTTGCAAACTCCCGCATAACTATTGCCCACCATTAGCCCATCCTGCTCTTCCCTACCAGCAGGACGCGTGACTGTAGCACCCACGGCCATGTTGGATGCAGCACTGTACCCCCCGTGCTGGTCCCGTTCCACAGCAGAAGCGGGATCTGGCAGGGTGGGGGGCCCAGCAACCTGAACCAACTTTTCAGGTGGCCCAGACTGCTGGATAGGAGAGAAAACAAACTTGATCTGCTCCTCAGCCTTTTTCTTCTTTTTCTTCCTCTTACTCTCCTCAGGGCCCAGCTCCTGGCCAAAACTGAAATTTTCCAGACGGATGGGTGACTCCTGCATCACTATGGCCCGCAGGAGCCCCCCACCGACCTGTCCACTGTCATCGCCATCACTACTGTCACTTTCCTCAGAGGTGGCTGGTAAGGCGACTTGGGCAGGGTTGATGTAATCCGCACTTGGGGTGACAGAGGTCTTAGGGGTACACGGGGTATTACACACATCCCCCTCACTCTCATCACCCTCACTGCCGCCATCTCCCTCACCACCTTCCTCCATCTTCTCCGTGACACACAAGCACTCTTCCTCCCCCTGGCTATCCTCTTCCTCCTTCACAGGGGTCCGCATGGTTTTATAGCGGTCTTCATTCTTTAATTTCTCTTTAAACATGCCTGCTCCCTCTACAATCAGCATTCGGGCTCTCACCACCTCCTGCTCCTCTGGCTTCAGCTCACATACCCTGGCAGCGAACCTTGCCCTCATGGCCTTGGCAGAGTTATCTGTTTGGTAGCGGGCAAACTTCAGGTCTTCCCTTATGATTTTCAGCTTTTTTCCCAGCTGCTCATATTCTACTAGATTTGCCTGCATGCGGGAACCGAAAGTAGCTAGCGACTCCCTGGGTCCCTTCACCCCCCATTGCTGGGGTTCCATAATATCAGACACAGTCCCCGAAGACATAACCATAAGCTTCTTACCGGACGCCTTGCGGTTTCCAGCGACGGTTGGGGGAGTGGGCTCCACATTATTGCGGAGCCTGCTGTATCTTCTCACCCCGTCCTGGGAATCGGCCATAGCTCTCTCACTCCCACCCCCCGCCGGCCTAGTTCGAGGGATGGAAGTCTGGGGCTCCATAGCAGGAGGCTCTCCCAAGAAGCTGCCACCCTCCTGGGGAAAAGGCTGTAGGAAACACTGCTTCAATCCTTTCTCTCTGGAAAACTCTGGAAGTCAGACACACCCAACAGCTGCTGTGTTCCACAGGAAGTGCTCTCTGCTGACACCTCTGTCCATGTCAGGAACTGTCCAGAGTAGGAAAAAATCCCCATAGCAAACCTCTCCTGCTCTGGACAGTTCCTGACATGGACAGAGGCATCAGCAGAGAGCACTGTGGTTAGACAGAAGAGAAATTCAAAAAGAAAATAACTTCCTGTGGAGCATACAGCAGCTGATAAGTACTGGAAGGATTAAGATTTGTGAACAGAAGTCATTTACAAATCTGTATAACTTTCCGGCACCCGTTGATTTAAATTTTTTTTTTCTTTTGCACCTGTCTACCCCTTTAAATCAATATCCAGCCCCAGTCTCTAATGTGGACCTCATCTGTATAGAAAAAACGGCAATACTGAACATCTAAAATAGCAACATAAAAAGGCTACACTGTGACCCACCACCCCAGGAGCAATAATAGAAATGTCTCTACTCTAAGCTGACAAAATTTATAGTTTCTCACGAGAAGTTTTTACGCCCGGAGGAAGTGACTTCATCCGACCACTTGAGTTTCCATTAAAACCAGTAGACTCATTCTTCTTTTCGATAATAGTTTTTTGCTCACTCCTTACTTTTCACTTTGTGTTTTCCCAGTCATGCGTCATTGTTCGAGCCCATTACTGTAAGTCGCCGACAATGGATGTAACAAGAAATACATTTCTGTCATTCTCTCTGTAGAACGAGCCGAACTATTGTTCTGTTGATTCTATGTTTTAAGGCACAATATAGACTTGTTACATTCTAATAGTTATAAAAGCAAAAAACCTTTGTATTCTAAAACGCAGTGTCTGTGGAACCTCAAGGTTGACGAGTCGTGTTTTAGTGTTTTTTTATTCACGAACAAGGCAAAGAAGGGGACTGGAATGTCAGGTCATTGACTACAGAGTTTATGCAGAAACAGCATTACTCTTTTTCCCTATTGGTCGTGCATGGTATTGCATTATAAACACATTTAGGTGAAAACTGCAATTCCAGACACAGCCAATGAACAAAAGTGGCTCTGTTTCTGGAAGAAATCAATCATGTTTTTTTTTTTTTTTTTTTTTAAATCTTCTTTTTTCCCTAAAGTGTACCTGTTAGAGCTGGGCGGTATGACCAAATATGTGTATCACGGTATTTTTGTAACTTATGGCGGTTCCACGGTATATAACGGTATTTCTTCCCCCCCCCACCCCCAAATCATGTGACCCGCAAGCGCTGCCCCAAATCATGTTACCCACCAGCGCTGTTCTGCTCCCCCCCAATTAATTATCAGCCCAGCGGGGTACTAATCACATCTGTCAACCGCAAGCACTGCGGGCCGCCGGCGCTGGAACTGTCCGGGCATGCTGGGAATTGTAGTTTTGCAACAGCTGGAGGTCTGCAGGTTGGAGACCACTGCTGTACGCTGTATCCCTATGCTCGGGCTGCAAAGGATAAACAAAATAAACTTTAACTTACCTACGTCGGCCTCACGCTGTTCCTGGGGACTGGAACGTCGGACAGCCGTCAGCTTATCACCGGCCGCAACGATTTTTCGCCCCGGCCAGTAATAGGCTGAGCCCACTGTCATGTAAGGAGCTATGGCCGGCTTCTTACATGACAGTGCGTTTAACCTATCACTGGCCAGGGCGGAACATCGCTGCGGCCGGTGATAGGCTGACGGCTGTCCGACGTTCCAATCCCAAGGAACAGCGTGAGGCCGATGTAGGTAAGTTAAAGTTTATTTTCTTTATCTTTTGCAGCCCGGGCACAGGGATACAGCATACAGCAGTGGTCTCAAACCTGCGGACCTCCAGCTGTTGCAAAACTACAACCCCCAGCATGCCCGGACAGTTCCAGCGCCGGCGACCAACGGCTGTCTGGGCATGCTGGGAGTTGTAGTTTTGCAACAGCTGGAGGTCCGCAGGTTGGAGTTCCAGTATAGAGGTCTGCAGTATAGAGTTCCAGCGCCGGCGGCCCCCAACAAAGAGGAGGAGGGCAGTGTTTGCGGGTGACATATGTGAGTAGTACCCCATTGGGCTGATAATTAATTGGGGGGGGAGCAGAACAGCGCTCGCAGATAACATGATTTAGGGGGAGCAGAACAGCGCTCGCAGGTAATATGATCTAGGGGGAGCAGAACAGCGCTCACAGGTAACATGATTTTGGGGGAGCAGAACAGCGCTCACTGATAACATGATTTGGGGGGAGCAGAACAGCGCTCACAGATAACATGATTTGGGGGGAGCAGAACAGCGCTCGCAGGTAACATGATTTGGGGGGAGCAGAACAGCGCTCGCAGGTAACATGATTTGGGGGGAGCAGAACAGCGCTGGCGGGTCACATGATTTGGTGGGGGGGAGCAGAACAGCGCTGGCGGGTCACATGATTTGGTGGGGGGGGGGGGGGAGGGGAGCAGAACAGCGCTGGCAGGTTACATATGATTAGTTTCCCGATGTGGGGACAGCGCTGAGCTTATAATTCATTCCCAAGGGGGAGGGGTACAACCGGTATTGCGGTATGGGAAAAATTCATATCGTGCAGCACAAAAATTTTGGTATTCGGTATGAACCAGTATAGCGCCCAGCCCTAGTACCTGTCATGTGGAAAAACTTTTGACATGTCCAAAGTTTTGATTGGCAATAGGCTGAGTGTTTAGACCCTCCACCAAACTGGAGAATGAGCCAGGATAAGTCTGCGCTGCCACGTGCTCCTCTTCCTTCCTCTGTGTCACCTGATTAAAACACCCTCTTAGACTTACATTGAGAGTTTGTCTTGACCACGTGACACGGAGTTGGGAGAGAATGCAATTAGCATGAACTTCTCCCAACACCACCAACATCGTTCTCCTAATCGGTGATAGTCTCCACAGTAAAAACAGTGGGGCTGCTTTACCAAGTAGGGTCTGGATGTCAGAACTAGTGAAGTAACTGCAAGCAAGTGACTGACAGTAGATGTGGTTGACTTACAGCGTTCTGTATAGGCAGACAGTGAAGTCATGTAGGTTGAGGGTTTAATCGGCCTTTGACTAGCTAGGTCTCATATGGGAGCTAAGAGGGAATTCCTAGTCTTGGTGGGCCAGTGGCGAGGAGGGAACTTTATTGCGCAACTATCACGATCAGAAAGCAAATGGATTTTTAATTTAAATTCAATGGCCCCATTTAGATTAAATGAAGAAATGGAAATGTTTGGGTTTCTATCTTAAAAATATATATACATATATATAGATACGGCAACATTTTCATCCCAGCGCTGGACCATAAATTAAGTCAATCACTCATCCATGGATAGCACACAGAGGGTTAACACGTCAGGTTCGCTTCCTCCTATAAATCCCGGCCACTTACCCACATCGTGTATCCCGACGAAGGAAACCCGAGTGTTTTCAAAACGCGTCGATATCTTTGTGGACTCTCTGTACCCCCTTAGTGACATCACTATTAGCCGCTCACACCATCGAGCTCTTTGCCACAAGGACGGAAGCCGCTTGAGACGCTACCGGCCGGAGCGTTCTCCCGCTACACCTGTTCTAAAGACCTCTATCCTGGAAGGTGACTGTTCCGACCCTCTACAGACTCCAGCGCTGGAGCAACCCATTAACGGGCCCACCACGGAAGGATCTATATTTTTTTCTTGGCTTCCACACTATTCATTCAATTTTTCCAGGTATCCAACTAGTATATACCATTCCATTTACTTATTGCACTATATTATTGTCCTCCATTCATTTTCTCAATCCTCATCCCTATTTCAGAAATCTATGTACATTGTTCCATTATGATGAAGCACTACAAATCGTAAGGTAGGACATCATTTCTGTTTTCTATCTACTGTCATTTCTCCCAGCTATTTCCCAGCGCGTGCTCCTATTATATTTAGATTTGTAAATTACGTCTATTAAAAAAATCTTAATCCTTTCAGTACTTATGAGCTTCTGAAGTTAAGGTTGTTCTTTTCTGTCTAAGTGCTCTCTGATGACATGTGTCTCGGGAACCACCCAGTTTAGAAGAGGCTTGCTGTGGGGATTTGCTTCTAAACTGGGCGGTTCCCGAGACACGTGTCATCAGAGAGGACTTAGACAGAAAAGGACAACCTTAACTTCAGAAGCTCATAAGTACTGAAAGGATTAAGATTTTTTTAATAGAAGTAATTTACAAATCTGTTTAACTTTCTGGAGCCAGTTGATATATATAAAAACGTTTTTTTCCTGGATAACCCCTTTAACATGGGACCCCCACCCTCCCCTCACCCAATGCATACATCTCTGGCCATTAGACACCTTATCAATGTATATGACTGTGTAGGAACGTATTCACATGTGTAATGTGAATATAATGTATATTTCTATATGTCCCTTTCTTATCTATTATATTTTCTGTAGCCTGGGAACAATAACATTCAGGCATTTTATCTCTTCAATTGACGTATAATAGTGAGTGGACTACTTTTTATTAATATTTTGCAAGTAAAATCCTCGCAGCTGGAAAAGCATTGACTATCACCGCAGCGATCTCTGACAATGCAATGGCATCTGGAACCCCAACTGCTGCCCATCTGTTCATCCCTACCTGCTGCTTCCCACAAAGCAGGATCTGCTAACAATGAATACAGGATTTCTATGCAATATTAGTTGTTCACATTCCAGTTTACTTTAAATCTGGGGACAAAGAAGGAGAAAGAAATAAAAAAAGGTAAAGCTAATATTTTCCTAATGCAAGTTATAATGTGGTGACCCCGCTATCGGGTTCTGCAATCTTAGCAGCTGTTTTGTCTTATACCTATATTCATGAATTCAATTTGGTTTGTTTGACAAAGAAACACCCATCTTGTTCCCCACACAAAGGGCTGTTATATATAATCACGATTCAGACTGTATTATTTTCTGCTGGTTATAGATATATATGTCTGATATACACAAATGCCTTAGAGTTCTATAAAGAAAATCTATTTATCAATCTATCTCATAACTATCTATCTCATAACTATCTATCTCATATCTATCTCTCATATCTATCTATCTCATATCTATCTATCTATCTATCTATCTATCTCATATCTATCTATCTCATATCTATCTATCTAATATCTATCTATCTATCTCCTATCTATCTATCTATCTATCTCCTCTCTCTCTCATATCTATCTATCTATCTATCTATCTATCTATCTATCTATCTCTCTCTCTCACTCTCATATCTATCTATCTCATATCTATCTATCTCATATCTATCTATCTCATATCTATCTATCTATCTCATATCTATCTATCTCATATCTATCTATCTATCTATCTCATATCTATCTATCTCATATCTATCTATCTAATATCTATCTATCTATCTCCTATCTATCTATCTATCTATCTATCTATCTCCTCTCTCTCTCATATCTATCTATCTATCTATCTATCTATCGCATATCTATCTATCTCTCACTCTCATATCTATCTATCTCATATCTATCTATCTATTGTTTCAGGGAACAGCAGTACACAAAAATTGGTGTAACAAAGTGAAGATTTATTCCATCAATCCAGTGTAGTACAAAACAACGTTTCTGTGACCTCACGTCACCATTCTCAAGCTCGAGCTTGAGAATGGCGATGAAAAAATGGAGGTTCTTAGCTCACCATTTGGTCAAATAGTTTGGACCATCCCACCACGATAAGGTGACCTCATTGGGACGGCACTGTGAATGTGCCTCTGTGCAATCAGTTACCAGGCTTGTAAGGTCTGGAACATCAAGCACCATCAAGCACAAAAAAGGATAAGTTGGCCAGCACATACTGATACCAAACTACTGCATGGACCCGGCATACAGGTGCAGGCTGCTGGGCTATTTTTTCATATTTTGCATTGTAGCAATATAGCATTTCATGTTTTATCTGTATCTTTGTGCTAGCAGTATGCTGCTGTATTCTCCTGTTTATGTATATTTAGCCTAGCAGCGTGCACCTGTATGCCGGGTCCATGCAGTAGTTTGGTATCAGTATGTGCTGGCCAACTTATCCTTTTTTGTGTTTCTACATATGGTGGAGTGGCTACCTCCATGTTGGCTCCTGCACCCTACCCATCTTATAAGGTGCTGGATGTTCCAGACCTTACAAGCCTAGTAACTGATTGCACAGAGGCACATTCACAGTGTAGGGTCCGTCCCAATGAGTTCACCTTATCCTGGTGGGATGGTCTAAACTATTTGGCCAAATGGTGAGCTAAGTACCTCAATTTTTTTTTATATTTTGCATTGTAGCAATAGTTTGGTATCAGTATGTGCTGGCTATCTATCTATCATGCTATCTATCTATCATATTTCTGTCTTTGGGGTTACACAAGCTTTCACCTCCCCAGTCTCCTTTATTAGATTTGGTAAGTTCCCCTTTAATACTGGGCCCTTGGTCCTATTGAGACCCGCAGTCAATGGTAAGGTGAATGGTTTGTATCAGTAATCGCCATAGTTTCTACAGACGGTAGTATTCTTTTGCTGTCTACAAGGAAACGTTCTGTTTGTTGGCAGCCATGCCCTGCATACAAAAGAATATATTTGAGGAAGGGCGAGAACACCAGGCATTTTGTTAGAGATACTGCGAGACATTACTGCTTGTAGAGGAAACTACAGCAATTAGCCAGGAACAGATCATTGTCTCAGTGGAAAACCAAAGTAGTGATGTGTGTTTATCTGACTGCAGTGGCCTGTAGAGTGTAACATTGTGCCGCTATACATGTGGAGGCTGGATATGATTATTATTATTTTTCTTCACCCTTCTTGTTAGATTTATGTTTGGTGAAGAAAAATTTGCAACAAAAACTATGTTAAAATGATGCTGCTGTTAGAAGAATAAAGTATAGATAGACAAGTACATTGTAGCCTATATCTTATTAATAGTTGCAGCACACTGTGAACGCTAAATGCCATGTATTCATGAAATGCACGCTCCCCTGTCCACCTGCCGCTGCATGACAGCTGTCTATTACTATATCAGACTCCTCCCTTACAGTGCTGACATCATGCTGCAACTATTAAAGGGGTACTCCGCCCCTAGACATCTTATCCCCTATCGAAAGGATAGGAGATAAGATGTCAGATCGGGGGGGGGGGGGGGGGGCAGCCCCGCCACTGGGGACCCCCGGGATCTCGGCTGCAGGACCTACCTGTTGCGGCTTCCGGCAGCGAGGAGGCTCTCATCCTAAGGCCTCCTGACCACGGTGACGTGAGATTGTGACGTCATGACTCCGCCCTGTGTGATGTCATGCCCCGCCCCCTCAATGCAAGTCTATGGGAGGGGGTGTGACGACTGTCATGCCCCCTCCCATAGACTTGCATTGAGGGGCGGGGCGTGATGTCCCACGGGGGCGGAGTCGTGACGTCACAATCTCATGTCACCATGGTCGGGAGCCGAAGCCTCCAGCGCTTATAAGATGCTCCCCACCGGCCCCGTAAGTAGTCCCCTGGGCGAGGAGCTCCTCTCACCTAGTCCCGTGTCTTTGGCCGGCAGCAGCGCCCCTCCGCTTGATTGACAGACCATGTCATCGCTCTGCTCACTGACCAGATGGAGCAGACTGATGATGCTGCCCATCAATCAAGCGGAGGTGGCGTCACTGCCAGCTGAAGACACGAGACTAGGCGAGAGGTGCTCCCCGCCCAGGGGACTACTTATGGGGCCTGGCGGGGAGCATTTTATAAGCTTATATCCTCACCATCCTTGGGGGCAGGAGCATCCCTCTGGGATGCTGAGGATAAAGATTTGACCCTGTATGATGCTTTGTCGTGAGTTATATAGGGTAAAATCTGATGTTTGGTTCCCATTAAGGTTGAAAAAAGAGTCCATCAGGTTCACCATATACCTTATTTTGTTCCTACTGTGTTGATCCAGAAGAAGGCAAAAAACCCTCATGATGCTGATGCCAATTGCCCCATACTAGGAAAAAAAATCCCTTCCCGACTCCAAATATGGCAATTAGAATAAGTCCCTGCATCAACGTTCTGTACGTATAAATGTATTATCCATAACCTGTAATGTTATTATTCTCCAAAAATGCATCCAGACCCCTTTTGAATTCTCTTACAGAGTTCACCATGACCACCTCCTCTGACAGAGAATTCCATAGTCTCACTGCTCTTACAGTAAAGAACCCCCGTCTGTGCTGGTGTAGAAACCTTCTTTCCTCTAGACGTAGAGGATGCCCCCTTGTTATAGATACAGTCCTGGGTATAAATAGATCATGGAGAGATCTCTGTACTGTCCCCTGATATATTTTTACATAGTTATTAGGTCTCCCCTAAGCCTTGTTTTTACTAAACTAAATAACCCTAATTCTGATAATCTTTCTGGGTACTGTAGTCCTCCCATTCCCCGTATTACTCTGGTTGCCCGTCTTTGAACCCTCTCCAGCTCCACTATATCTTTCTTGTACACTGGTGCCCAGTACTGTACACAGTATTATATGTGTGGTCTGACTAGTGATTTGTACAGGGGTAGAATTATTTCCTTGTCGTGGGCATCTATGAACCCTATGATTTTATTTGACTTGGAAGCAGCTGCCCGACACTGATCACTACAGCTAAATTTACTATTAACTAAGACCTTTTCCATGTCAGTTGTTCCCAGTGTTTTCCCATTTAATACATATTTCCAGCCTGGATTTTTCCTCCCAATGTGCATTACCTTACATTTATTAGTGTTGAACCTCATCTGCCACTTCCCAGCCCAAACCTCCAACCTATCCAGATCAGTTTGTAACAGGGCACTGTCCTCTATTGTGTTATCTACTATACACAGTGCACTGTCCTCTATTGTGTTAACCACTTTACAGAGCTTGGTATAATCTGCGAAGATTGATGCTTTACTATAAAACTCCTCTACAATGTCATTAATAAATAGAAGGACAAAATCTTTTCTTTTCCTTTCTTTACACAACAGTAGCACAAAATACTTGTTGGTTACAAATCTTACATAAGACACAGAAGCTTGCTGGATGCAGTTCATGCTAGGTGATGCTAAACTCAGAAAAAATATATAACAGTCTTAGTTATACAGTAACAAGTATAGCGCTTAGTCTCAATCATTGTTGACTTCACATGGGTCTCAACATCCTAGGGCTGACAATGCTCTCAGCCTAGACTGCACGGTCTACATGGCTCAGAGGGTGGGAGCCTGATTCATAACCCTCAGTAGGGCTCATGTCCTGCAGGAACACATGGGAACTGAGTTCCTGCACTTTTTGCACAGCAAAAACACTGTTGCCCTTAAAGGGGTACTCCGGTGAAAAACTTTTTTTTTTTTAAATCAACTGGTGCCAGAAAGTTAAACAGATTTGTAAATTAAACACTTAAAAATAAGGTGCAGCTCACAACAGAAGGACCGAGGCAGTTAACCCCTTAAGGACTCAGGGTTTTTCCGTTTTTGCACTTTCGTTTTTTCCTCCTTACCTTTTAAAAATCATAACCCTTTCAATTTTCCACCTAAAAATCCATATTATGGCTTATTTTTTGCGTCACCAATTCTACTTTGCAGTGACATTAGTCATTTTACCCAAAAATG
This sequence comes from Hyla sarda, assembly GCF_029499605.1. Lineage (NCBI taxonomy): Eukaryota > Metazoa > Chordata > Amphibia > Anura > Hylidae > Hyla > Hyla sarda. Next base: position 214,567,162 of record NC_079195.1, on the reverse strand, counting down.
CACGGCGAAACGGAAAAAAAAATCATTGTGCGACAAAATCGAAAAAAAAACGCCATTTTGTAACTTTTGGGGGCTTTCGTTTCTACGCAGTGCATATTTCGGTAAAAATTACACCTTATCATTATTCTGTAGGTCCATACGGTTAAAATGATACCCTACTTATATAGGTTTGATTTTGTCGCACTTCTGGAAAAAATCATAACTACATGCAGGAAAATTTATACGTTTAAAAATGTCATCTTCTGACCCCTATAACTTTTTTATTTTTCCACGTACAGGGCGGTATGAGGGATCATTTTTTGCGCCGTGATCTGAAGTTTTTATCGGTATGATTTTTGTTTTGATCGGACTTTTTGATCACTTTTTATTCATTTTTTAATGACATAAAAAGTGACCAAAATACGCTTTTTTGGACTTTGGAATTTTTTTGCGCGTACGCCATTGACCGTACGGCTTAATTAATGATATATTTTTATAGTTCGGACATTTACGCACGTGGCGATACCACATATGTTTATTTTTTATTTTTTTTACACTGTTTTATTTTTTTTATGGGAAAAGGGGGGTGATTCAAACTTTTATTAGGGAAGGGGTTAAATGACCTTTATTAACACTTTTTTTTTACTTTTTTTTTGCAGTGTTATAGGTCCCATAGGGACCTATAACACTGCACACACTGATCTCTAATGCTGATCACTGGCGTGTATTAACACGCCTGTGATCAGCATTATCGGCGCTTGACTGCTCCTGCCTGGATCTCAGGCACGGAGCAGTCATTCGTCGATCGGACACCGGGGAGGCAGGTAAGAGCCCTCCCGGTGTCCGATCAGCTGTTCGGGACGCCGCGATTTCACCGCGGCGGTCCCGAACAGCCCGACTGAGCAGCCGGGTCACTTTCACTTTCACTTTAGAAGCGGCGGTCAGCTTTGACCGCCGCTTCTAAAGGGTTAATACCGCACATCGCCGCGATCGGCGATGTGTGGTATTAGCCGCGGGTCCCGGCCGTTGATTAGCGCCGGGACCCACGCGATATGATGCGGGATCGCGGCGCGATCCCGCTTCATATCGCGGGAGCCGGCGCAGGACGTAAATATACGTCCTGCGTCGTTAAGGGGTTAAAGCTAAAGCCGGACCCCACCGGCAACAATAATATGAAATAATAAAAACCTATAGCTTATGCCTCTAGGACCTCACCAATGGTGCATAATGGTGTGGGCAAAGATAGATGTAACAGCGTTTATTCAAAAATTGCTTTTAATTCAGATATAAAATGTAATACATATATATATATAAATAAAACAGTAGCAAAATATCACATTATACTGGCATTTATCTAATGAAAATCTCACTGGGCCCTAGTGAGATATCAAAAATTGTATAAATAAATTAATATTCAAATAAGTCCATAAATCTGCAGATAAAAAATATAAAAATAAAAATACCAATAAAATTATTCCCTGAAAATTTTTTTGGATTTGTGGCAAAATGATTGTAACATAAAGTCAATAAAAAAAAAAATTAATAAAAAAGTTTTGAATAAACGCTGTTACATCTATCTTTGCCCACACCATTATGCACCATTGGTGAGGTCCTAGAGGCATAAGCTATAGGTTTTTAAGATTTGTAAATTACTTCTATTAAAAAATCTTAATCCTTCCTGTACTTATTAGCTGCTGAATACTACAGCGGAAATTCTTTTCTTTTTGAAACACAGAACTGTCTGCTGACATCCCGAGCACAGTGCTCTCTGCTGACATCTCTGTCCATTTTAGGAACTGTCCAGAACAGCATATGTTTGCTATGGGGATTTCCTTTTACCCTGGACAGTTCCTAAAAATGGACAGAGATGTCAGCAGAGAGCACTGTGCCCGTGATGTCAGCAGACAGTTCTGTGTTTCAAAAAGAAAATAATTTCCTCTGTAGTATTCAGCAGCTATTAAGTACAGGAAGGATTAAGATTTTTTAATAGAAGTAATTTACAAATCTGTTTAACTTTCTGGCACCAGTTGATTTAAAAAAAAAAAGTTTTTCACCGGAGTACCCCTTTAACCTCCTGCGCGGTAATCCCGAGCGTGACTCGGGGTTAATTTTCCCTGCCAGGATCGGTAACCTTGAGTCACGCTCGGGGTAGAATTACAGAGTTCCCGGCCGGGCTGCACGATATATCGCAAAAGCAATGCGATATAGCGATGCGGCCCCCGGGAAAACATGCGATTATTTGCTCTGGTCGGCTCCCGTGGCGGGGGCCGGCCAGAGCGGGTAAAGAAAAATACTAAAAGTCAGTGTTTCCCTACCAGGGTGCCCCCAGCTGTTGCAAAACTACAACTCTCAGCATGCCCGAACAGCCAAAGGCTGTCCGGGCATGCTGGGAGTAGTAGTTTCACAACAGCTGGAGGCCCCCTGTTAGAAAAACACTGAGCTAAGTGTAAAAGGAAAAAGTAGTAACATAAAAAAACCTTTTGCTCACCTAGTCCCGGTCCATGAAGATGTCGTTCCACTCAGTGCGCTCTGGTCTCTGCTCTCTTCACTATTCATCTTACAGGACCTTTCACTTTTCAGCCAATCACAGGCCGCAGTGGTGTAAAGCCTGTGATTGGCTGAAGGGGAAAGGGCTTGTTCTGCAGCAAGTACACTAGGTTTGAAATCTGCCCGGAAAACCCAGTGTATCCTGCTGCAGGACAAGACAAGGTGAGAAGGGGGGGAGGGGGGGATGAATGTGACAAGGGGGGGGGGGGGGGATGTGACAAGGGGGGGATGTGACAAGGGGGGGATGTGACAAGGGGGGGATGTGACAAGGGGGGATGTGACAGAGGGGGGATGTGACAAGGGGGGGGAATGTGACAGGGGGGGATGTGACAAGGGGGGATGTGACAGAGGGGGGAATGTGACAGGGGGGAGAATGTGACAGGGGGGAGAATGTGACAGGGGGGGATGTGACAAGTGGGGATGTGACAGAGGGGGGAATGTGACAGGGGGGAGAATGTGACAGGGGGAGGGGAATATAACATGAAGGGGGAGAATGTGACAAGGGGGGGAATGTGACAAGGGGGGGGGGATGTGACAGGGGGGGGGATGTGACAGGGGGAGGGGAATGTAACATGAAGGGGGAGAATGTGACAAGGGGGGATGTGACAGGGGGGGGAGGGGAATGTGACATGAAGCCCCGCTTCATGACCATGTGACAAGGGGGGGGGGGATGTGACAGGGGGAGGGGAATGTAACATGAAGGGGGAGAATGTGACAAGGGGGGGGGGAATGTGACAAGGGGGGGATGTGACAAGGGGGGGATGTGACAGGGGGAGGGGAATGTAACATGAAGGGGGAGAATGTGACAAGGGGGGAATGTGGCAAGGGGGGAAGAATGTGACAAGGGGGGGGGGGAGAATGTGACGGGGGGATGTGACAAGGGCGGGGGAATGTGACGGGGGAGATGTGAAATTCAGTGCAAAAAATTGTACCGCTTTTGGTAAAAATTTCCAGACAGGATCATACCGCCAGGGAGGTTAACATGGGACCTGCACGACCAGCCCTTGAGTGGAAATCCTGGGTGAGTTCCCATACTTTTTTTTCCCAGGACCTGACCCCTGCCCCTTAGTTTTTTATTTACACCCCCTTGGCCTAGAATTCTCACCACCTGACTAGCCAAAGAAAATATCAACAGTCAATGCAATAGTCAAACACCTATATCTTGGGCAACATCATGCACCAACAAAATAAAAACAGTGGCTATTAGGCTGTGAAATCATATGAAATATCTATTTTCTAGCTTTTTATATCTTGTGGCATTATTTCTATTTTTTTTTCTAATCTCATAGAACTATTTGAAGGAGGACATGTTGTTTATGAACAATTATTTGGCGTAATAGAATTTTCTACTGTATGGTCCTATTATCCATTTTGAGAAATACAAAATTTTGCGGCAAAGGTAGCAGCAGAAGAAAGTAAAAAGGAAAAGAAATACAAAATGAAAAAGTAAAACTTTGGATGGATGGATTTCACATCATTGTTCCTATTCAGGGAGGTAAAGGGGACCGGCTTCATGTGGATGTCTAATGGAATGGCTGCTGTCTAATGCTGCTGTCCTATTGATTCTGAGTTATGTTGAAACCACATAGAAAGTAATACTCTTTTATAGCTGACCCCTTATGCAATCAGTACAATGCAAGGTCTGTTAAATGGAAGGCCTATGTGATTCAATGGGTAGCTAACAAGATAAATGGTGCCTCAAAATACAGGAAAAATAACACTGAGAAAATAAGAGCAATTTTAGAGTACCACATAAGAACTGAAAGAATGTTATTTGGTCATATAAACTATGTTTAAAGGGAACCTGTCATTATAAAAATGGCAGTCCCAGTAGGTATCAAGTTATAGAGCAGGAGGAGCTGAGCAGATGATATATACAATACAGTACAATCTGCAGGTATCATGTTATAGAGCAGGAGGAGCTGGGCAGATCATATATACAATACAGTACAATCTGCAGGTATCATGTTATAGAGCAGGAGGAGCTGAGCAGATGATATATACAATACAGTACAATCTGCAGGTATCATGTTATAGAGCAGGAGGAGCTGAGCAGATATATATACAATACAGTAAAATCTGCAGAGATCATGTTATAGAGCAGGAGGAGCTGAGCAGATATATATACAATACAGTACAATCTGCAGGTATTGTGTTATAGAGCAGAAGGAGCTGTACAGATGATATATACAATACAGTACAATCTGCAGGTATCATGTTATAGAGCAGGAGGAGCTGGGCAGATCATATATACAATACAGTACAATCTGCAGGTATCATGTTATAGAGCAGGAGGAGCTGAGCAGATGATATATACAGTACAGTACAATCTGCAGGTATCATGTTATAGAGCAGGAGGAGCTGAGCAGATGATATATACAATACAGTACAATCTGCAGGTATCATGTTATAGAGCAGGAGGAGCTGAGCAGATGATATATACAATACAGTACAATCTGCAGGTATCATGTTATCATGTCTCTCTGTACGCTACTTATACATGGCTATCTGTCAATCTCTAAGTAGGACCGCCCACATGGCTACTTAGCCAAGAACCATCAATTTCCATGACTAAATAACCACTCCCAGCAGGCTGTCTGAGAATACTGGGGGTTGTGATTTTATAGACAGGACAGGAGGAGTGCCAGTCCTGCCCTCACTTCCTTGGCTTTGCCCCAGGCTGTGCTTCTACTGGGACAAAGCTGATGCTGCAGCCGGACAGGATTATGTTCTGGATGGTATGGGGACCCCTAGTGGTCTTATTTAGAAGCCATGATTTCTTTACAAAAGGAGATAATATTTTTTTATGAAGTATATTAGAATAGTTAATGTTTTGTCAAGGTTTACAACATAGAATACGTTTTTTTGATTCTTAAAATGCCCATTTAAAGGGGTTCTCCAGTGCTTACACATCTTATCCCCTATCCAAAGGATAGGGGATAAGATGCCTGATCGCAGGAGTTCCTGCCGCTGGGGACCCCCGGGATCATGCACGCGGCACCCCGTTTGTAATCAGTCCCCGGAGCGTGTTCTCTCCGGGTCTGATTACGGGCGACCACCAGGCCGGCGGCGTGTGACGTCACGCCTCCGCCCCCGTGTGACGTCACGCTCTGCCCCTCTATGCAAGCCTACGGGAGGGGGCCTGATAGCTGTCACGCCCCCTCCCATAGGCTTGCATTGAGGGGCGGAGCGTTACAAACGGGGTGCCGCGTGCATGATCACGGGCATCCCCAGCGGTGGGACTCCCCGCAATCAGGCATCTTATCCCCTATCGTTTGGATAGGGAATAAGATGTGTTAATACCGGAGAACCCCTTTAATGCATCCACATCATATAGAGTCCTGGCTTAGGTGTCATATCAACTCCATTGGTTGATTTATGTATGGATTTCATGCATATCCTGTATACACAATGAGCTAGGGGGAGATAATAGGAGAGAATATCTTCATATTGTAGCACCTAATGCAATGTTCCACAACGTGTCTCCACATTTATTTTGAGGCTCATAGAGATGTGGGTTCTTATTATGAAGCCTTATTACATGTATTTATAATATAACCTTGTGCATGAGCGTAGAAGGTGTGTGCACAATATTGAGTCATTACTAAAACTAATACCCCACCGTTTACTAATAATATTTAGTTTGTACCCTCAGGCACCTTGTAACATAATGCAATGAAACAACGTGAAACACACTGTAATCCACTGAGTCTATGGTTGCTCCTATTATGAATGAACCTGTTGAGATTCCCCTGTACTTGGTCGCATGCTATAGTTTTAATAACTCCTCAGACTTCTGTTATGTGAGTGCTCCGATGTTAATATAACACCTCATATTTAACACTCATGTGTCAATGCCAAGGTTACAACTCATCAAGGTGCATAGAAAACAAACAATACACTCATTATAATAACAAAGAAAAAAAACAAACAAATGTAACACAGTGCGAAAATCACAACAGATAACTCGCAATGTGACGATGATCATTTCAGCATTTGTTGAGTTGGTCTATTGTCTATGGCCATGATGAGTCCTAACAAGAGGGCAGGATAAGAGATCATTAAAGAGCTTCAAAAACGTGATTTCATTGTATTTCAGTGTTTCCCAACCAGCGTACCTCCAGCTGTTGCAAAATCACAACTCCCAGCATGCGCGGACAGCCGAAGCCTGGATATATCAGTTTTTCCATAATAGGGTGCCTCCAGCTGTTGTAAAATCACAACTCCCAGCATGCCCGGACAGCTGAAGCCTGGATATATCAGTGTTTTCCAACCAGGGTGCCTCCAGCTGTTACGAAATCACAACTCCCAGCATGCCTGGACAGCTGAAGGCTGTCGGGGTACGCTGTAAGTTGGAAATTTGTCACAGCTGGAGGCACCCTGGTTGGGAAACACTGATCTCTAGGGGTACTCTTATTCTGTGGATAAGGAATAAGTTATCTTCCCCAAAATACCCCTTTAAAGGAGTTCTCCGGTGCTAACACATCTTATCCCCTATCCAAAGGATAGGGGATAAGATGGCTGATTGCGGGAGTCCGGCAGCTGGGGACGCCCGTGATCATGCACGGGGCACCCCGTTTGTAATCAGTCCCCGGAGCGTGTTCGCTCCGGGTCTGATTACGGGCAACTTCAGGGCCGGCAGCATGTGACGTCACGCCTCCGCCCCCCGTGTGACGTCACTCTTCGCCCCTCAATGCAAGCCTACGGGAGGGGGCGTGATAGCTATCATGCCCCCTCCCGTAGGCTTGCATTGAGGGGCGGAGCGTGACGTCACACGCCGCCGGCCCAGTAGTTGCCCGGAATCAGAACCGGAGCGAACACGCTCCGGGGACTGATTACAAACGGGGTGCCGCATGGATGATCACGGGTGATCACGGGACTCACGGGACTGATCACGGGCGATCACGGGACTCCCGCAATCAGGCATCTTATCCCCTATCCTTTGGATAGGGGATAAGATGTGTAAGCATCGGAGAACCCCTTTAAATACAGTTGTTCCTCATGTAGGGTAGCCACCTGGCCATGCTAATTTGCATAATTAAATTTATATGAGTGACATCACAGGAAGCTCTGCCCATGCTAGGGTTGCCATTTTTCTTGCAAAAAAAATAAAATAATCCGGCCAAGCTAATTTGCATGATATATTATATATGCATGACATCACAGGATGTGTTCCAATATATATGCTGGGGAAATTTAACACAAAAGTCGCAGAGGAAGCATCATACAAAGTGGAGTACTAAAGTAAGGAATGTGATCAGCACCAGATGCCCTGCACCGTGTAATACATTTGGCGCGGCACACAGTTTCCACCACATGAATTAATGGAATAAAATCACCACCTACACCAATGCTAGGCTGGGATTGTCTCCCTCACTTATTTATACATAAAAAGCCTGCAAAACTAGTTTTGCGGGCTTTTTATGTATAAATAAGTGAGGGAGTCAATCCCAGCCTAGCATTGGATCTGACGAAGAGGGGGTCTCCACCCCTCGAAACGCGTTATCCCTGCACATTGAATATAACCCTGTCACACACTGTGCCGCTGAATTTGACTCTGCCAGACACTGTGCCCCCTTAATATAACCCTACCAGACACTGTGCCCTCTGACTATAGCCCTGACACACTGTATCCCCTGCATATAATACTGCTACACACCGTGCCCTGTGAATATAATACTGCCACATACTGTGCCCCCTAGATATAGCTCTTTACAATATACACCATATCCATGAAATTTAAGAACACACTGTGCCCCATGAAATCTTATAGAATATACTGTGCTCCTCAAATGAATTAATCATTCATGGTCTACTATTAATGAACTGTATTTTGGGCCCCATTTATGAACTATATACAGTGTCCCACCTTAATGAACTATATACAGAGGGGGGGGGTGTAACTGCATATTCCTATAAGAAAGAGGGGGTGGGGGTGTAGCTGCATTTACCTATGGGAAAGAGGGGGAGGGTGAAACTGCATATACCTATGGGAAAGAGGGGGGGGGGTGTAACTGCATATACCTATGGGAAAGAGAGGGGGTGTAACTGCATATACCTATGGGAAAGAGGGGGGGGTGTAACTGCATATACCTATGGGAAAGAGAGGGAATGTAACTGCATATACCTATGGGAAAGAGAGGGAGTGTAACTGCATATACCTATGGGAAAGAGATGGGGTGTAACTGCACATACCTATGGGAAAGAGGGGGGGGGTGTAACTCTGCATATACCTATGGGAAAGAGAGGGGGTGTAACTGCATATACCTATGGGAAAGAGGGGGGGATGTAACTCTGCATATACCTATGGGGAAGGGGGGGTGTAACTGCATATACCTATGGGAAAGAGGGGGGTGACTCTGCCTATACCTATGGGGAAAGGGGGGTGGGGTAATTCTGCCTATACCAATGGGGAAGAGGGGGGGGTAACTCTGCCTATACCAATGGGGAAGAGGGGGGTCAGTTACTCTGCCTATACCAATGGGGAAGAGGGGGGGGACTCTGCCTATACCTATGGGGAAAGGAGGGGGTTAATTCTGCCTATACCTATGGGAAAAAAGGGGTTTAACTCTGCCTACACCTATGGGGAACGGGGGGTTGGGGGACTCTGCTGCCTATACCTAAGGAGAAAGGGGAGTTAACTCTGTTCCTATACCTATTGGGAAGGGGTTTTAACTCTGCTGCCTATACCTATTGGGAAGGGTGGGAGCGTGGTGGGCTGACTCTGCTGCCTATATCTTTGGGGAAGGGGAGGGGGGTTAACCCTGCTGCCTATACCTACAGGGTAGGGAGGGCTACCTAACTTTATTCCTGGATGCCTAACTACTTACCTACATACCCAGCTACCTAACTATGTACATACCTGGCCTTCATACATGGCTGCCTAACTACCTAGCTAGCCCCTACCTACCTAACTTGTCACTTACCTACATATCTGGCTTCCTGATCTACCTACCTAGTTACCTATTTACCTGGCTACCTACCAACCTGCCCTTTTACTGTGCAGGACACCAAGGAGGGCATTATTACAGTTTGTGGGCCTATAGATGGAAAGATTGTGCAGAGGAGGGGAGAGCACTGGAAAATGCAGAGTCTGATATGTTTTTCCTGCAGATGTTAAGAGATCTACATGGTGGTCTTATCCGGACAGAGAAGAAAAGGAAAGAGGACGCCGCTGATCAGAAAAGACGTAATTGTGAGTCCCAAAATGTAACTGTAATCACTTATATGGTATATACATCCTGTGTACAGCTGATATCTAACACCATATAGTCCTGTATATACAGTAAGTAGGTTATTATTTTAATCGTATGAACCTACAGAATAAAGAGAAGGTGTAATTTTTACCGAAAAATTTACTGCGTAGAAATAGAAGCCCCCAAAAATTACAAAATGGCGTTTTTTCTTCAATTTTGTCGCACAATGATTCTTTTTTCCGTTTCGCTTGAGATTTTTGGGTAAAATGACTGATGTCATTACAAAGTAGAATTGGTGGTGCAAAAATTTTAAGAATTATGATTTTTTAAAGTAAGGAGGAAAAAACGAAACTGCAAAAACGGAAAACCCTGGTTACAGAAATTTAAACAGATTTGTAAAATACTTCTATTTAAAAATCTTAATACTTCCAGAAATTATCAGCTGCTGTATACTACAGAGGAAGTTGTTTTCTTTTTGAAGTTCTTTTCTGTCTGACCACAGTGCTCTCTGCTGACACCTCTGTCAATTTTAGGAACTGTCCAGAGTAGGATCAAATCCCCATAGCAAACCTCTCCTGCTCTGGACAGTTCCTGACATGAACAGAGGTGTCAGAAGAGAGCACTGTGGTCAGAAAATAAAAGAAATTCAAAAAGAAAAGAACTTCCTCTGTAGTATACGACAGTTGATAAGTACTATAAGGATTAAGATTTTTAAATAGAAGTCATTTACAAATGTGCTTAACTTTCTGGCATCAGTTGATTTAAAACATTTTTTTTCCAGCGGAGTACTACTTTAAGGGGTTAAATAAATAGTAGTGAATGTAATGTAACTCTTGTCACTACATTCTCATGACATGAAGGACATTTCCAAAACAATCTGCATGTCATAATGAATAACAGTATTATTTCACTAACCCAGCACACACCCTATGCGTGTTACGACAAGGCAAAGTGTTCTACACCCCTATTGAGGCTCTCTGTAGCCCAGAAATAGCCATTTTTAAAGCGATTTGCCTTGAGTAAATTCAGACCGAACCAAATTTTGGGGGGAAATTCAGCGAATTGGCCTAATCAAATTTTCCCAAAATTTCTTTATATATTACCCTAAGATATAATAAACACTCTAAAATGAAATTATAAAGATACAGGAGATTTAGGTAAAGAACTTAATAAAACTGACTTCTGGATACAGGATACATGATGCTGGTAGATGGAACCTTATTGCTAGTAGATGAAAATACAGGATACATATTGCTAGTGGATGGAATTGAGATTTGCCTCCTTTACTATCTGCAGAGTTCACGCTACATTGGCCGGTCGTCTGGTGGTGAGTGGTGCAGCGCACCATATCTTTCTATTCATAACCCATCTACTAGTGATTGTTCATTTTCAACGATCGAACCTTATTCATAATTCCTACAGGTGGTCTTAAATATTGACTTGGTCACATTCAAATAACATTAATTTTGTTGCTATTTTACTATAAGTTTGTTTGACTATTAGTCAATTGTATTGCTATTTAATATATGCATTTCAAGTCTATGGCAAAGGCCCTGCAATAGACGTGGTTTGTAATTAATAATAAATAGTTTTAACTTACGTCTAGCCATATCCTACCAGTTATTATTATTAGTATATATGTTACCAGTGGGGTACCACAGGGGTCAGTCTTGGGTCCTGTCCTATTTCATATCTTTATTAATGACCTTGTAGAGGGGTTGAAAAGTAAAGTAGTAATCTTTGCAGATATACTAAACTCTGTAAAGCGGTAAACACAATAGAGGACAGTGCACTGTTACAAATGCATCTGGATGGGTTGGAGGTTTGGGCTGGGAAGTAGCAGATGAGGTTCAACACTGATAAATGTAAGGTAATGCACATGGGGAAGAAAAATCCGGTCTCGGATTATGTATTAAATGGGAGAACATTTGGGACAACTGACGTGGAAAAGGACTTGAGAATCTTAGTTAACAGTAAATTTAGCTGTAGTGACCAGTGTCGGGCAGCTGCTGCCAAGGCAAATAAAATCACGGGGTGCATCAATAGGGGCATAGATACCCACGACAAGGAAATAATTCTACCGCTGTACAAATCACTAGTCAGACCACACATAAAATACTGTGTAGAGTACCGGGCACCAGTGTACAAGAAAGATATAGTGGAGCTGGAGAGGGTTCAATGACGGGGAACCAGAGTAATACGGGGAATGGGAGGACTACAGTACCCAGAGAGATTATCAGAATTAGGGTTATTTTGTTTAGAAAAAAGAAGGCTTAGGGCTTAGGGGCGACCTAATAACTATGTATAAATATATCATAAATATAAACATACAGAGATCTTTCCCATGATCTATTTATACCCAGGACTGTACCTATAACAAGGGGGCATCCTCTATGTCTAGAGGAAAGAAGGCTTCTACACCAGCATAGACGGGGGTTCTTTACTGTAAGAGCAGTGAGACTGTGGAATTCTCTGCCTGAGGAGGTGGTCATGGTGAACTCTGTAAAAGAGTTCAAAAGGGGTCTGGATGCATTTTTGGAGAATAATAACATTACAGGTTATGGATTCTAGATCTATAGGGACAGAAGGTTGATCCAGGGATTTATTCTGATGCCATATTTGGAGTCGGGAAGGAATTTTTTCTTCAAGTATGAGGATATTTTTGCCTTCCTCTGGAATATCCCCAGTCCCTGCCTCCAGATTGGCCTGCTTACCCTGCATGGCACTGACATCTCTCATCAATAGGGCAAAGTTGGCATACTTCAGACAGAAATGGGGAGAGACCAGGTGCGGCACTGGACCACGGAGAGGTAAAAAGGTTCTTATATTAATGAACTGAATTAAAGGGCTTTTCCCAGATTGGAAAAAGATACAGTGCCACACCTGCCCTGGGGTTGTATCTAGTATTGCATCTACTAGAGTGGCACTGTTTCTGGAAGAGTTTCTGGAAGACCCTCTCCACTTCTGAGAACATGAAACCAAACCTTTTCTTTCCTTCATGTTTCAGTTTGAGCCATTACCCCATTGGCCATATGAGAGTGCCTTGTTGGCGCCCCCACAATTCAGGTCCCATTGTACCTGCCCTGCCAGTCCATACCCAGTTATGCCAATGCATTTGCATACATCTGAGTGAATAATATAAGTTTTTCTTTTTATACGTTGGGTTTTGCTTACCTTTAGTGTGGCTCTGCTAAGTGATATAGTGCAGCCTCCTTCTTTGCTTCAGGTAACAGGGTCCCTGGTGTATTCCGTACAGATTAAACTGAGAAGGGAATAGGCTTGTTTATGTTTTTTAATAATTCCTCCAAATTCATCCCATTCCATTGACTTGCACCACAACGGGTGTATCATATTGCATACTGTAGATTGTAAATGCAGAGGAAATGTTATAGCCCAATTTACATTTATTTAATATTTTATTCCTATATAGAGCAGATAACCAGGCAAGCGAGATAGTAAAAATAAGAATTTAATTCAGGCAATAGAACGAGGCAGCTCCACCGAATAGAATGGTATATTGACAATTGGAAAGTAGAACGTAATTTATTTTCAAATACCTTATTTTCAGAAAAAAAAATCTTCTTTATATTTAATTATTGGGATTTTCATTGCACGATACGCCGCAAATGGAAAGATAGGCCTCGACCCTAAAGTGCTTCCTTTTATTTTATTATCAGATTGGGCAATGAATATATTTCTGCCTATAAAAAAAAAAAAAAAAATTTGATGAACTGCTCTGTGTGGACTTAGGGAGGTTTTAAATGTTTCTTATGTATTTTTTATGAAACAATTTGAAGATTATATTTTACCTTTTTAATTGCTATAGAACATTGGACTAATAAAGAAGGATATCAGCGTCCTCCGATGGTGATGGCCTCGTGCCGTTCGGAGCAGGAATGTCACCTTGGCTCAGAATATCTTGCAATAAAAAGGAAGAGTTTCGTCCAGCACAGACACAACAAAATATTTAGGATTTATTAAGATATCATCTTAGGCCTTGTTTACATCCAAGTTGGGGGTTCTGTTTGAGTTCGGAAAACAGAGCCAAACGCTCCATTGCATAATTGACCTTAAAGGGGTACTCCGCTGCCCCAGCGTTCAAAACATTTTGTTCCGAATGCTCGGAGTGGATGGCTGGGGTCGTGCCCTCAATGCAAGTCTATGGGAGGGGGCGGGGCTGTCGACTTGCATTGAGGAGGTGTGATGTCACGAGGGGCGTGGCCGTGATGTCACAGCCCCTGCCGCCCGCCCCAAGTGTTCTAAATGAATAGGTTTTGCACAGAGATCGTGGGGGTCCCAGCTGGATAGGGGATAAGATGTCTAGGGGCAGAGTACCCCTATAACCCCTAAGAAATCCATAGGATACATTTACGGCATGGCTGTCTGGTACTTGACTTACCATGACGTAAATGTACTTTATGCAGTTCACATGCAGTGCACCAGAGCTGAGCTCTCTTCCTAGACTGGCATCAGTAACCACATTGATGCTGGTCATTAACCTCTGAAATAACACACCATTTAAAAGTTTTCTAAAAGGCGTTCACAGTGATATTGGTTATAAAAAGACAGGCACACCTGCAACAAGATCGCGGGGTGCCGATAGGTCTTTATGGCAGCCGTAGGACTTTACTAAGCCTCTGTGCCTGCCATAGTAATTCTGATGATACAGTCTGCCTCAGACAGGCTGTACTAACAGAGCACTGATCCAATTGATTAATGCTATGCAAAAGCATACAATTGGACAACACAGTCATTCTAGCTGATCAAGACCCCGGGACTACCCGGCAATGGCCCTGAAACGCCCCCTCAAACCCACCAATTTGACCTTTTAGGTCCTGGGATCAACTTTGTTCCCAGGATCTAAAGAGTAAATGTTGTAAAATGGCACAATCTTGCCATCTCTGAAGTTCTTGCGCTAGCTTCAAAGATGGTTAACAATAAATAATATAAATATACATAATTTACTGTAGAGTGAAAACATTCCTACCCATGACGTTACTATACATCATAGGGTGAGAATGGGTTGTAGTTACCATGTTTTACCAGTAGTAAAATAAAACTAAGCTATGTAAATTGGGTATAACTGTAATTGTACTGGCCCATAGAATAAAGATAGCATATCATTGTTACTTTAAAATATATTGGGTAACAACACAACGCCCCAATTTATTTTATCCCACATATATATATATATATATATATATATATATATATATATATATATATAACAGGGTCAGTACTTTCCTTGGGGAGAGGACACCTCTTCAGGTGAGAGGCCTGTGGCTTTAAACGGGGTCAGTACTTTCCCTGAGGAAAGTACTGACCCCGTTTAAAGCCACAGGCCTCTCACCACAGCCAAGCCAGATGACCCTGCTCTGTACTGACGAGGGGCAAACACCCCGAAACAGCTGTCTGCAGATGGGTCCTCTTTCCTTCTGGAGAGAGTTCTGGCTTGGCATAAATCCCAATCAGTTCTGAGACTTCTTAAATGGAGCCTGAGCTGTTTTGCAGGACACACTACCTGTGAAGGTGGTGTGGTGAGCTAATTTAAATATATATATATATATATATATATATATATATATATATACATACAGCAAAAGGATCTCACTGCAGCACACAGTCCATGATAAAGTGCAAAAAATGTGGTTTAACAAAAAAACGAGTGTTCCAAAAAGGCAGTGACGTTTCAACCGGCTCACCTGGCATTATGAGCATGTTGATCACTGCTTTTTTAGAACACTTGTTTTTTTTTTTTGTTATGGAATAAAACCACATTTTTTGCACTTTATCATGGACTGTGTGCTGCAGTGAGATAATTTTGCTGCATGTGTATATTTATATATATATATTATATATATATATATATATATATATATATATATATATATTTGTGGGATAAAATAAATTGGGGCGTTGGGTTGTTTTAAAGTAACACTGATATGCTACCTTTATTCTATGTCCAAATGCAATGGTGTCCGCTCACCTCCGGAGGCAGATCTCCGACACACCTGTGCTGCCACGGACCCGCCGGTCCCGCCCCGGCTTCAACAGCGTATGGAAAGGAAGGATTGTCCGGCACCAGGTATGCTCTAAAAGATTGCTTTTTATTCATGCCATAGCAAGGAAACAAACACAAACATGCCCTGTATTAACCCTTCAGAAGCGGCGATCAAAGCTGACCGCCGCGTCTGAAGTGAAAGTCGGGCTGTTCGGGACCGCCGCGGTGAAATCGCGGCATCCCGAACAGCTTACAGGACACCGGGTGGGACCTTACCTGCCTTCTTGGTGTCTGATCCGTGCCGGGATCCCCTGCATGGCGGCGCTCTCCTTCGACATCACGTCGTCGCGCACGCCGTCCCGTCATCCAATAGGAGCGGCGTGCGTAGCGACGTGATGACGGCGACGGAGAGCGAGGATCCCGGGGAAGAAGACGTCTGGAGCGTCGGGGACACCCCGGGGACGCGGCGACAGCGATGGAGCGACATCCAGGGCAGCGGTGACGGGTCCAGAGCGGTGGGGACACGTGAGTACTACCTCCTATCCAGTGGTCTTCAACCTGCAGACCTCCAGATGTTGCAAAACTACAACTCCCAGCATGGGAGTTGTAGTTTTGCAATATCTGGAGGTCCGCAGGTTAAATATCACTGTTGGGTGCAGAATCTTTTTTTTCCAGATTTTGCACCTTTAAAATTGGGTGCGTCTTATATGCCGGTGCGTCCTATAGGGCGAAAAATACGGTACTGTATATTATTTTTAGCTGAGAGAATCACCATAGAGCAGCCAAATAGTTCACACCAGGAAATCTACTGTAATAACCCAGATCTCGCCGAATCCCAGATATAATCAGGTCCGTGATTTTGCAGTAATTCTAGCTATTTTTAAATAAATTTTCCCCATTTTTCATGTGCCAGGCCGGTCTCTATTAAAGCGAACACAAAACTGTCTTTATGTTTTGCAGGCTGAATTATGAATGCCTTTGCATAGGAACAACATATGTTATGTCTTTGTTTCAGCAGGTAGTATTAGGATAAAATGCAAATATTAACTATTATTTATACATGGCCAAGTTTTCCCAGGGTAAAGAATCCTTCGAAAACGTGATATAATTTCTTTTTGTAATCACCTTAAAAATGATAAAAGTTCCGGTGCCGAGCAGCTTGATGTTCTGCAGTCTTGGCTCGGGCCCATAAACAAAGCTGTTCGGAGACCCTCTTTATTAGTTTTTAATTTATTTTCCTCAATTGCTTATTTTTCCCCCTATTCCAATAGGAATCCTGTTCATTAGTAAAGCCAAGCATTCATTAAAATAGCTCGAAATTGTCTTCCTTCATTGTAAATTGACATTTATAATGTTTTAGGACATATAATGGTAAGATTTATTAAATGTAATATTTGCATGAGAGGAACAAGTTGAGCTTTGATTAATGTGGAGCGGCAGACTTTTTAATGTTGTCCTTAAATACTTTTGGATACCTGGCGAAGGTTTGGCTCATAAGAGGTGCCAGCGTGATCATAATTGCCAGGATTAGGACCCATTATCAGAGCAGGAACACCACATGATCCACATTAAGTGTGCTTTTTAGACACTCTTTAGAACAATCCCTTCTACCCAGGTTAAAAAAAGGGTAGCATCAGCAAAAAAGGGCACAATAATATGTATATAGTGCAGGTGAACAGCTTTACAAAGTGGGGTCACTTACTTAAATTCATTCAGTAAAACGTGCATTGCAACCAGGGAGCCGGTTCACCCAGCTCCCCTGACTCCTCCATATTCTCCATCCGCCCCATCATTATTATGAAGGCCGCAGGACAGCGCACAGAGAGCAGAGTGCTCACCTGCAGCATTCATTAGCATATCAATTAATTGTGCGGGCCTGACAAAGAATATGGAGGAGGCAGAGGAGCTGGGTGAGCCACCTCCTCGCCTCCAATGCACACTAGACTGCAATGAAGCTGAAGATTACAGTGCCAGAACTCTGCGCATACTGAATGAATTTAAGTAAGCGACCCCTCTTTGTAAAGCTGTTCACCCGTACTAAAACTCTGTATATTGGGTTTAGTGTGGACAAACAGGGTTTGAGATTCTTTTTAAATAAACTTCAGTCTTAAAGAGTTTTCACTGTTTTTATAATAACATATATTAAAACTAAAAACCATATTTAAAGTACTGTCACTTGTTAAAAAACTGAAGGGGGGGGGGGGTGTCTAGCAGAACCTACACAATAAAGGTGATGCACACAATTAGCCAATTAAACAAAGGAAGGAGGGATTCAGACCCGACTGGATAACCCGACTGCACAGAATGGCTGAACACAGCTTGAAATCCTGCACATCAAATTTGCGCATATACGCGGCGCAGAATACTGTTCGTGTGAATAGACCCTAAAGGGTTATTCTTATTTGCTTAATATCCAAGGTAGAGCATGCTATTTGTCTAAAATAACAAACCAGAGCTTACTTATCTTACCCAGTCTAGTGCTGGCACTCTGATCCACTTCAGTTGCTCAGCTTACTTACCCTGATGATGTGCTCTCCCTGAATCCACTGCCACCAATGATGGTGAATGTCATCAGGAGAGCAGGGAGAGTGCATCATCAGGGTAAGTAAGCTGTGCATTTAGGGTAGGGTCACACATAGCAAATATGCTGCATATTTCACACTGCGAGAAATATGTCGGGCTATCCGGCGTGTTTCTCAAAGCTTGAAATACTCTACGCTTATGCCATGTGTGACCCTACCCTTAAAGCCTACCTGTCAGATCTGACAAAAAAGAAATAACAAATAAAAATAATGTTACTAAGTACCTAATCCTGACCATGTACATGCAACTTGTATGCCTCTATCCCCTATATTTATTATAAAAATACCACTTTTCATGTTAGAAATCCTTTCAGGGGAAGGGGGCATGTCCCTCCCTTGTGGTGGTGGGAGGGGATTGGTGTGTGATGAGAGGGGGGCGTGCCCCCCCCCCCCCCTTGTGGTGGTTGGAGGTGATTTGTGCGTCTGCTCATGCAGCCTTGTCCATGAGTTATCTCTTGTCCATGACTCATGGACGAGTGTGATGCTGCTGCAGGACTGATTAGTGTCCCAGTAGGTATGGATACCTTTAATGGTGAAATTTTCAGGGACCGTTTTCTTTATGAAATATAAAAAAAAAATAAACATCATATTACAAAAGGTCTTCCATTTTCATCAGTAACAACATGTAAAAACATTTTGGACCTGACAGTGCCCATTTAAGGTGGATTAGAGCGCAGGCACTAGACGGTAAGTAAACTCTGGTTTGTTATGTTATTTTAGACAAGTAGCTTGCTGTACCTTGGGTATAACGTTTTTCCTTTACACAAGTGTCTGTACTTTTAACATTTTTTGCTGTGCTCATTAAGTGCACAAAAAGTAAAATGGGCAGCAATTTTCCCAGGCTTCCCTGGCAGCTTGTCCGATATTACAAAGTGATTTTCTTTATCAAAGAGCTGCAGCTTCCCTCATATATATATATATATATATATATATATATATATATATATATATATATATATATATATATATACTGCATGTCACAAAATGTTCTTTTATATAACAAACTTTTCTGTTGGTCTTCTGAAGCACGTCTGTTCGGAACAAGCCCTGAGACGGTGGCAGATTGTCTCAATAAAATATAAAGCCACATATGAAATCTTGTTTTTCTAATACAAAACATATTAATATTTATCAGAGTCCAGACAGAACTATTATTTTTATCTGCTTTTCGACAAAGGTGGAGATCCACATCTTGATCCAGGAATAGAATTTGGTGACTTGCATTTCATGTTATTAATGTAAACTTTCCTTCCACAAGGTCTAGGTTTGATGGTTTGATTATTTTTTTTTTTTTTTTATGTTTGTCTTTCTTTAAATTCATCTCTGGGAAAAAAAATAATTTTAGATATTTTTTCATTGTTATGTATTAGATTTTGAAAACCGTAAGTTTACAAGGTAAATTTCATGTCATTTGTCCTTGAGAGATGACTTTCAATGGATTTTCCTGCTCCTACTCAAGTAGATACCCTGACGGCCTCACTAATACTGAGCATGAAGGGGCTCTACAGTCATGGCAGAAAGTTCTGAAACTAAGGCTGCGTTCACATGACGATTTCTCCATTCGACTTGAGTAAACGATTTTCTAACTTAAAATGGTATGAAATGGTATATAATGTCGGATCCATTGACCTCCATAAAAAAATCGGATCCATTACACACATCCGATTTCACAGGATTTTTGTTCAGGTCTGAAATTGTGGTCAAACCCGATTTCAGACCCGAACAAAAATCGGTGAAATTGGATGTGTGTAATGGATCCGATTTTTTTATGGAGGTCAATGGATCCGACTTTATATATGATTTCATACGATTTTAAGTTATAAAATCGTTTACTCAAGTCGGATGGAGAATCATGATGGGAACGCAACCTAACACAATCTTTTTTTTTTTTACAAAGCTTAATGCTTCTGTGATTTTAGATCTTTTAATCAGATGTTTCTATTATCACTGGAATGAATACAAGTATAGGCATTTTATACCTTTTTATACTTGACTGCTGAAAACCCATTCTTGTCTAATCCTTGCTTGGAGTTTATCACAGTTTCTCAGTTTTTGTTTGTCCTCCAGCTTTTTGAGGATTGACCATAGGTTCTCAATGGGATTGAGATCTAGAGAGTTTCCAGGCCAATTGTTCCTGGATTGTTGGGAGAAGTTACTCTTGGAGGATGTTTAGATACCATTCACTTTTCATGACAGTGTTCTTGGGCAAAACTGTGAGTGAGATCAGCAGACAAGAGAAGAAAGCCGGCACATACGAGACTAAGCATGGGGTGGAGCGCAGGATGGCACTGATGCCATTGATGCAGTTCAAGCCTATATCGTGCTTTATGTTTGATTATAACGCTGTGACATCCATGGTCACAAATGTAAGGTTTTCTTGCCATTGTATGGGATGGAGTAATAGGATTAGATCATCTGAACTTTTTAAATGGCTAGGGAGGGTTTGAACATAATCTTGTAAAATGAGGTCCAGGTAATGAGAAATTTGTGAGGTGTGACTATTGATTCCAGAAATGATAGGTCTGCCATGGGGGTTTTCTTGGTTTTTATGGACTTTTGGTAGATGGTAATAAAAGGATATGGAGCGCTTGTTTATATATAGGAATTTCTTAAAATTTTTGTTTATGATGTTCTTGGTGAATGCGTGGTCCAGAAGTCTTCGTCTTGAAGGATTCTTAGAGCTTCAGTATGGTAGTAATCATAGTTTTGTCTGCCGGTTTTATGACTAATTCTTTATTCTCTTTTAGGTTTTTGAGCACTTGTTTTAGATTTTTTGTCAGTGATCCGTTTCTGGTCTCTGGTGGTGTGGGTATTTGTTTGAGGTCTTTGGCTACAAGGTCGTGGAATGATTTGGTAAGGTGACTTTGGCTGGGGGTGGGATAGAATATTGATTTATTCTTTATTGGGGGTGTTTGCCTTCCAGTTGATTGATTTCCTGAGGTATTGAGTTGGCAGAAGTTAACTGGATGGGCAATAGGAAGTGCCTTTGGAGTGTAAGCTTTCTGGTAAAATGGTGCAAATCTAGAAATAACTTGAAGTCATATTTGTAGGGCATATCCCTTTCTTAGAGCCAAGATCTTGTATGGATTCAATGCACAGGAAGATAGGTTGAATATTTTTACCAGTGTTTCTGAGTCAGTTTTCTCATTGGTGGGGATTTAGTTCTGTTTATCTTTCTCTCTTCTTTTTGTTTTCCTCTTCTGTATTATTTCTTTTCATTGGTGTGATTGGTAGAAAGAATTTTTCTATTTTCTTCTTGGTGGTTGGCTTCTGGCTTACCCCTAAAAAAAGACTCTGATGTGGGTGGATGGGCTGAGAGGGTTGAGGTTGAATTGCAGGGTTTTAGAAATGGTCCAAAATTCCGATTTCCATTTTTGGTATTGTCAATGGTGATGGGGACAGGGGGTATATTGACGTTGACTACTGGACTTCTCAATGGGGTTAGTGTGATGAGAGGTTCCAATGTATTTATATTCCACAGAACTCATAATGTAATCACTTAACAATGCAGCTGTTTTTTATCTCATTCTTCTTTCTTTCTTACCTACCAATGTGATGATGCAACGTGACCTTTTTGCACCGTTTCACCATTCCATTAACATGTAGATGCACCAGCTCGCCTACCCTTAAACACCCCCAGCTGTTTCAAATTACATTTGCAGCTTGTTTACATTGCTGTGCACCTCCTGTCTCCCATCCATCTCTCTGCCATACCCAGAGCTGTTTAACTTAAAGTAAAGCTCAGTGCAACTTACCATAGACCCAAACAAGCCTATTGATTTCTACAGGGAAAATTCCTCTATGTTATAGGTAAGCCTCCAGCAAATCCCTCCCCGAGGTCACAGGAACTCACATCATAAACCAGCCCCCAGTGACCTCAGTTACCCACCATCTTTGAAGGCCCTCCACTGTATAAATTCACACACCATACAGCAATATAACAGACCTGATGAAGAGAGCAATCCCCTCTAGAAACACGTTGTCCTGTGCATCAAAAAACTTTATAACTGAGAATGCCCATGTATACCTTATACATTGGAAAATATAAAGTTATTACAGCACATCTGCGAGTCACCCCGGTGAAGCATTAAAGAAGTCAGATTTTGGCTTTCATCCCTTGCCAGGGACACCCACAACCTGCCTCCAGACTGCACATCCGACCGCTGCCAGCGGTACCGATGAACAGCGGCTCCCAGAACCTTGCCACAAGGCACCCAAAGCGCATCTTAGAGTTGTGCCTGAACATCGCACGACTCTAAAAGATGAGCATTTTCTCTCTTATTTTTCGCGACATACATGCAATTGAAAAAGGTAATGACACAATCGGGGCACCATCTCTGTTCCCTGTTTTACATACTCACTGCACCATTGCTCTGGATCAGCTATTTTGACTACCAAGCCTGGCTTGAGTGGCATTCCTATTGGGTAGCCTCTCTTTAGAAATCCCTGGCTTGTGCAATTCAGTGTGTATTTTAGTATATGCTCTAAATGTGAACCCATTGTTTTCTAATTATTTGGTTCCTGTCCCTAGTTCCTCAGGAATTTCTTAGATTTTGCTTGTGCCATCCCATGTTTTTGGAAGTTGCTGCAGTTTTGATCAGTTTGTCTTGTTGCAAGTTACAGTATTCAGTAGGCTTGTGAAGGCAATTCTGAGCACTGGACTTTGTGGTATGAGTGTAGCCCATGAGAAAACTTTTTTTTCTTATACATAAAGACTCTTTATCTTAGAGTTATTATAATTATAACTCACATAGACTATTTAGAAACCCTACACCCCCTTTACCAATAGTCCGTGATAGCCAAAGTATTGCAGACATGTTTCAGCTACAAACCCAAACTGTTTCACATCCATATTTTTCATTTAGTCACTACTTAGTACTGCAATACTTTAGACAGACACTTTTTTCCAATAACATACAACAGAAAGTTACTATGCAAAGGTTTATGATCTAAGCCAAAAAATCCCATTAGAAGCATCCTTCAGAATCTTGCAAGAGAAAATAGCTAGGGTGCTATCCAGATTTCTGTCAAGACGTGGGGAAAAGAATGCCAATTTACATGACACAGCAAGCATTGTAATCATACAGTACCTTCGAAATGCCACACTAATGGCTCCAAAACAGCATTTAGAGGTGATTTACTCTAAATTGAAGAAATTGTCATACTTTTAAATGACCATTTGGCGTTTTTATTTTTTGTTGTACCCTACCATTGAAAACATCCATTTCCTCATGTTTGTGAAATGAATTTTTTATTAGTCACCTCCTGTCTTCAACATTTGATCTTCAGTTCCTCCTTGGAACTTGTTCAGATTTATCTAGATTGCTTGACTTTTCTGTACTTCCTTGTGGTTCAAGGTGTAGAAGAAGAGGGTCTAGAGACTGTGAGCAACTAGGATTGGCTTTATATTTTACCTAATGGGGGGTCAAGTGTTCATTTTCGGGAGGAGGCCTGCTGAGCAAATCTGTACTCAGCAGGGCTTACAAAACCCGCTTGTAAACATACACCAACATTACACACCTGCCAGGTCTCAGGTGTGCAGCAGGAGCGCACAATTTGCAGTAAATTATCCCCAAAGGCTCCCAAATAACTACAACATTGTCATATTGTATGTGGCTCGAAGAGATATAAATATTAGATCAATATTTAGTATGTGTCACGTCAGGAAGGGAACAGTAAAGCCCTAAACTGACCCAAGCCACTGCTTGGACAATCCTCTCTAATATGCAGCCCCCAACTGGGTGACAACCCTTATACTGGACTAGAAATATAGGGAAGGTCAGACAAGCCAGGTTAATTTCAAATGGGCATATAAAAGACAACATCAGAGAGCTAAATGGTTAATCCAAAAAACAGACCAAAGGCTCAAAAGCAGGATAACAACACAGTACAAAATCAGAACCACAGACAGAACAAACAACAGGCAGAGGTCAAACCAGGAGAATAATGTCAGGTCCAAATATCAGTAGAAAGACCAATCACGGGCATCTTTGGTCAGCAGACTCCTGTTTATGTAGACACGCTATGGGGAGGAATTGCTCTTATTGACCAGTATCCCAGCGTTCTCTTTGGCCAGATCCCCCTGCCCATTGCAGGAACTCATGGTGCCAGAATTGGACACAATGTTGGAGCATGGCCAGGTAACTTCATAACTGTATTTCTCTCCTATCTCTTTTTCTCTCTTTTATATATATATATATATATATATATATATATATATATATATATATATATATATATTCTAAGGATATCTCCCTGGGGATAGCTTTGGGATTGTCCTTGACACTTTATTAGACAGGTTGCAGGATAAATAAACATAACACAGCAACAAAACAAAACTCTAGACCGTCCAGTCACTAACTAAACAATCCAGCATGCCCTGTCTATCAACTGGTGGGCTTTTCCCAGCCAGTTAAATTTATGCCTCCTGCAACCTTCTACTCACTGCTCACACACAGCGTTTGCAACCTCTTGCTGTGTGTCTCGTCCACACCACTCTTTGGGGCCACTCACAGCTCGGGCTGTGTGTTCCTCAGCAGGACCCCTGCCTCCCCCTACAGCCACCTTACTGTCTTTTAGGGAGAGCCCAGATTATTCTGTTTGACTTCCTTTTAATCACACTTCCCCTTTCTGCTAACTCATTAATTAGGCCACAGGTGGAGGTTTCTCCAGGGTTAGCTAGGGAAATACACCCTTTCCTTGCCACACTGTCACAATATATATATATATATCCCTTGGTGTCCTCTTCCTCTATGACCCTTTGTATGGATGGTATACACTCTAGATTCAATTGAATCCTTATATAATTACACAGAATAACACTATAATGTATGTTCACAGAATTTTTATGTATTTAATTTTGAGTATTTTTGCACAGGTGTTATACCATGCACCATTTAGTATTAGTTATATTCAAGTATTAACTTGTTAGTATTACGCACTAGTGATGCCTCATACCAGTAATGTCACATCCACCACGTTATTCTATGTACCCATTATAAATCTCCCGTTTCGGACACCTGCGACAGCTTGTTGCGTCGGAGGTATCCGTGGCAACGGGTCAGCTGACATACAAGTCATGTGCTTCGGCACATGACTCGTTTGTTTTGGTTTCTGACGCATGCGTCCGGCGAGTCAGTACGAGCCGGCCGCGTCAGGAGGTTGGCGCATGCGCACAGCCGAACACCACAAGCCGTCAGCGCCATTAGACATACAGAGCGGGTGAGTTCTTCCATGCGACTATAATATATAATCATGTTTACTACAGATGTTTCGCATATTACTAATTATGTTATTAACTATGAGTCTAGAGTTTCAAGCATTTTTATCTATGTATACGTTTTTAATCATCCAGCACTTTATGTACTGTAATAGTACTCTTTGTGATATTTTGAATGAGCACTTTATTAATGCACTGCACTGTATTGATTATGAATTATACACTTTGGATTGTTTCAATTATTTGTTGATTGTACACACTTGATTGGGTATAAAAAACCCCTACCTAGCAGTTGTCACTAAGCTTGAGAAAGGCTCTATTGTTGAGCTGAAACGTTGCTGTATTTTTGAGATGTGGTGAATAAATACACAAATCTTTTTCTACCGGAATTGGAGTGCTGCACCTTTTGCTTTGTTTTAGTATATATATTTGAGATAGCCGGCTGAACCATGCAGTAGCGTGCTTTACTCCCAGCTACACCCCATCTATGTCAAGTTGCAGGAGATGGCCCCGTAGACTTATAATGGACATTGACTTCTTAAAGTGCCCCTGTCATTATACAAAACCTTTAACAAAACTTTTATATAATAATAGGGATACTTTAAAAATAGAAAAAATCTGATATAGTGATCAGAAGCAGCTCGGAAAGAAAAGTTAAAAAAGTACCACACAGAATTCCGTAACACACAGAAATCCCACAGAAATCTTTAAAAAATCCTGGGGGCCTTTATAGATAAAGGGGAAGATGAAGCTGAGGAATGATAGGTGCATATTTCTACTGGCATATGTAAAACTTTTGCCAGCCAGTGGATCCAGTAGTACCATTGAAGGGGAACTCCGTTTTTTTACTATGTATACCCTATCTACAGGATAGGGGATAAGTGTCTGATCGCGGGGATCTGTCTGCTGGGATTCCAGTGATTTGCCCGGTGCCACAGCTCACCTGATGCATTCTATTGCGCCAATCGGTTCATTCAACTCCATTTACTGCAGTCCAGGATCCAGGGCATCTAAAATGGTGGATCCACATGTTAGTGCATGGGGCAAGGAAAGCAGGGAAGTCAGGAAGGCATGGTGAGAAAGGAAGTAGGCGGGACTACCCTGAATCACATGCAGGATGCAGCCTATCAGCAGCCAGTCACCCCTGTGATGTCGCAGCCATTTTGCGGCTCGTCATATCATTCATTACACTGCAGAGAGATGGGACGGACATTGCTGTGTGTGTGTTAGACAGAAAAGCTCATTCCAGCAGCGTTTAACATCCTCCTAGTAACATCAGCGTTCTGGTGGACAGAGATAAGGGTTTTTTCCACTGAAAAGGATTTTTACTGTAGCTATTAGCCTCCCAGTTACTTTCTTCAGCATTGTATTAAAGAGAGGGGCAGAGGGCTGTGTGTTGCCTCATACATTTCAACAAGTTGCCTCAACTTCATAATAGTGTTGCTCGCGAATATTCGCAATATAGCACTATTTATTCGTAATTACGAATATTCTTTTTTTTAATTTTTTTTATTCAATTTTTTTTTTCACAATAAACATCACCGTGATCATCCCTCTCTGCTTCCAGCTTGTGTGGTGTAAAGAAGGTTCTAATACTACTGTGTGAGACTGGCGTGCGAATTTCCGCATATGCGAATTTGGTTTATGCAAATGTTTGCATGTGCTAATTTTCGCATATGCAAATTTTGAGTTATGTTAATTTTTGCATTTGCAAATTTTGGTGTGCGCAAATTTTTGCTTATTCTAATTATGGTTTATGCAAATTTCGCACATGCAAATTTTGGTGTATGGTATTTTTCGCATTTTTGCTTATGCGAATTATGGTTTATGCAAATTTTCGTTCATGCTAATTTTTTACTTATGCGAATTTTACTTCATGAAAATTTTCGCACATACGAATTTTTGTTTACGGTAATTTTCGCAGATGCTAATTTTCGTTTATGCTAATTTTTTGCTTATGCAAATTATGGTTCATGCTAATTTTCGTTTATGCAAATTTAAGGGTATGCTAATTTTCGCATATGCAAATTTAGGGCTATGCTAATTTAAGCATATGCGAATTTTTGTTCATGTTAATTTTCGTGTGTGCGATTTTTTGCTTATGCTAATTATGATTTATGCTAATTTTCGCATATGCGCAAATTCGCGCACACACTAGTATTAGAGCCTTCTTTACACCACACAAGCTGGAAGCCGAGAGGGATGATCACTGTGATGTGTACTGTGAAAAAAAAAATATGAATATTCGTAATTACGAATATATAGTGCTATATTCGCGAATATGCGATATTCGCGAATAAAATTCGCATTGCGAATATTCGCGAGCAACACTAATGACCAATGTGTGTGACAGGAATAATCAATAGCTAGGTAAATTGAATGTCCACAAGAAAACAAACTCTGAATGATCAACTAATGGAAATATACACATAGCTTGATAGCTAGTATGGTAGACAGACTGAACCAAATTGTTACTAATATAGACATATATGTGGAATACAAAAATATATGTGTAACATAACCACAGAATATAGCAACCGTATTGTATAAATACACCTTAATACAATGAATTATGACTAATAAAAAAATATTTTGTACCTGTTACTCTGTCAAGGGCCTAGATACTGTGAAAGTCCAGGCAAAAGTAATCACCGGCTGATGTTTTACTCAAATAATTTTTGAGGCACACAGTAGCGCATTTTTCTGCCCTCATAAGTGCATGCCACATACCTACAGCTAAGTAGTGAACTATTTTGTACCTGTTAATCTGTCAAGGGCTTAGATATTGTGAAAGTCAAGGCAAAAGTAATCACTAGCTGGTGTTTTACTAAAATATGTTTTTGTAAGCATACTGTACCGTATTTTTCTACACTCATAAGTGCATACCACATAACTATATCTAAGTAGTGTACTATTTTGTATCTGTTAATCTGTCAAGGGCCTAGATACTGTGAAAGTCAAGGCAAACGTAATCACTGGCTGATGTTTTACTAAAATGCATTTTTGTAAGTGTACTGTACTGTATTTTTCTGCTCTCATAAGTGCATACCACATAGCTACATCTAAGTAGTGCACTATTTTAAACCTGTTAATCTGTCAAGGGCCTAGATACTGTAAAAGTCCAGGCAAAAGTTCTCACCGGCTGGTGTTTTTACTCAGATACTTTTTTAAGTGTACTGTAACGCATTTTCTGCCCTCATAAGTGCATACCACATATGTACATCTAAGTAGTGTACTATTTTGTACCCATTAATCGGTCAAGGGCTTACATACTGTGAAGGACAGCCAAAAGTAATCACCAGATGGGGTTTTACTTCAATACATTTATTAAGCATACTGTAGCGCATTTTTCTGCCCTCATAAGTGCATACCAAATACGTACATCTAAGTAGTGTACTATTTTGTACCTGTTAATCTGCCAATGGCCTAGATACTCTGAAAGTCCAGGCAAAAGTAATCACCTGCTGGTGTTTTACTCAAATATTTTTTGAGTAATACAGTAGCAAATTTTTCTGCCCTCATAAGTGCATATCACATACCTACATCTAAGTAGTGTACTATTTTGTACCTGTTAATCTGTCAAGGGCCTACATACTGTGAAAGGATAGCCAAAAGTAATCACCGGGTGGTGTTTTACTCCATTAAAAAAGGTTAGTGCATACCACATACGTATTGGTGGTGTACTAAGTGGTGTACTATTTTAAACCTGTTAATCTGTCAAGGGCCTAGATACTGTGAAAGTCCAGGCAAAAGTACTCACCGGCTGGTGTTTTTACTCAGATACTTTTTTAAGTGTAATGTAGCGCATGTTGCTGCTCTCATAAGTGCATACCACATACGTACATCTAAGTAGTGTACTATTTTGTACCTATTTATCTGCTAATTTTCACATACGCAAAATTTCGCATACATGAAAATAAAACGCGAATATTACGAATATGCGAATTTAGCGAATATATGACGAATATTCGTCCATATATTGGCGAATATTCGCGAATTCGAGTATGGCCTATGCTGCTCAACACTATTCTTGATGAATCAAGCGGATAGGGGTACTCCCTTATGTATCTTCAATGTGAACCAGTGGCAGCTCATACGTGACACCTGCCGTTTGCTCAGGCCCTTTGAGCAAGCCACATTTGTCGCAAGGATTACGGGATAAAAAAACGTCATTCGGGGGCAAAAGTCAACTGCGGGAAGTCGGAGGCCATGCTCTTTGGGGAGTGGCACCTGGCTTCTTCCGCCCCCTTTACGGTTAAGCCGGACTTCATTCAAATTCTTGGAGTCTGGTTCGGGAAGGAAGGAGCGGCCCTTAAGTCTTGGCAAGACCGACTAGGAAGGATAAACTCGAAGATCGGACTGTGGAGCTCCAGAAAGCTCTCGATGGAAGGCAAGGCACTTGTCCTGCGGAGTGAAGTTTTGCCTGTGCTCAAGTACACCGCACAGGCCTGGCCTCCCCATACCACCGTTTGCAAGGCCATCACCCGGACAGTGTTTTGCTTCATCTGGGGCAAAATGGACAGAGTCAAGAGGACTGTGATGTACAAGGAGCCCCGCAAGGGTGGGAAGGGAATACCCGACATCCCCACTCTGCTGAGGGCCTCCTTTGCATGTGTCACCAAGCAGCGGACTCTTGTTGAAAAGACTGGCTCAGCGGGCAGGTCCATGTCTCCCTTGTTTCTCATGCCCCTCTGGAGACAGCTGGGCTGGGACAAGTGGGACAGCTGCATCCCTTACAACTGGAACATTCCCTGGTTCTATGGTGATGTTGTCCGGTTTGTGAGGGAGCACCAGCTGGAAGGACTGAAACCCGACCTATGGAAGCCGAAGACAATCCACAAGCTCATCCGAGCTAAGGACTTGACCGAGCTGGTTCCGGGACTCCCCGCAGCCACTGCAGAGACAGTTCGGACTAATGTGGCCTCAAAGCGGCGTACCAATGGACACAAGGACTTGTTGTGGATGGCCGTCAAGGGAGGACTCTCTCTCAGGTCATTCATGCATGCCCGCAACCTGTGCACAACCCGGTACTGCCCCCGGTGCCCCTACGTAGAGGAAACATCTTTTCACGTGTTTTGGCAGTGCCCCTTTGCACATGGTCTGTTGGACGCCCTGGAACATGAACTCAGAGACTCTGTACCCAGGAGCTGCCTATCGTACCATTCGGTGCTTTACGGTCTGTTCCCTGGGACCCACGACGTGGAGGCCATCCAGGAGGCCTGGCACCTTATAAACTGTTTTAAGGACACAGTGTGGCTTGCCAGGAACCGCCTCGTGATCAACAGGGAAAACATGTCCGTCCGGGACTGCCGCAGGTTCATCAAGAGCCTGCTTAGAGACTATTCCATCTTGGACAGCCCGGCCGTTGATGAGGAAGAAGAGGAGTGAAGACCCCTCTCCTTCTCCCATGTCTCCCTGAAGATACAGCCCAGCAGTTTGACCCTGTGATCCGCCCCCTCCCCACCCCCACATAGTCGCCCACACCCCTACCCCGATCACAGATTGTATTGTTTAGTTGTTCGATCTCTTGTGCCTTTCTATTACAGGATTGATCGGAGTGTTAGAGTAGCATGGTGTGCGATGTATAGCTTAGGGAACCTTTGCTGTGTATTGTACTATCATGCTTTGTGTGACTGTAATTTATTTTATGACTTGTAATGACTGAACGGAAAATAAAGCTCTTTCAATAAAAAAAAAAAAAAAAAACGGCATTCTACTGCTTCATTTCCTACAAGTGTTGGAAACAATGGCAGGTCAGGGCACTGGAGACTTGGTGCCTACATCTCATGGCCACATGAGGCCTGTGGGAGCTGAACTGGAGTAGGAGGAGGGGGAGAGGCACAGTGGAGTACAGTTTAGGTTTCGCCAAATGGGCGGTTTTTCTAGTACTCTGAGGAGGAGTAGGAGCAGCAAGGGGAGCTAGAGGGTTCTGAGGAAGGCTATACAGAGGACACAGACACACCGTGGCAGTATGCAGTGGAGATGGAGGCAGGGAGTCCCTCCGAGTCACTTGCACAAATGGCATAATGCATGCTCAATTGCGTAGTTTTTCTTTTATCTAAAGCCGAGGAACGTGCTTTCGATTCACCCAAAGTGCAAGAAAAAGTGCAAACGTGTTACACTAAAAAAAACGTGCACAAAGGATGCGGTCTATCGCAAGCCCTTCTCCGATAGGAGAGAGGCCCCCCAACAAACCTTACCCTTCGCCTCCAGACCAAAAGGTACCTGCGAGGTTCCAGGTTCGATGTCCCTTTTCGCCGAAGCTACTAGGGGACCACAAATGCTCCCGGCATCCCCCTTGGCGTTGGCCAAGGTATCTGCCCGCAGAGCCGATTACGGTAGGTACCCTGCCAAAGCAGGAGTACCCGGGGTGTTTGCAGGGAGGTGCGGAACCTAATGGCCACACA
This sequence comes from Hyla sarda, assembly GCF_029499605.1. Taxonomy (NCBI): domain Eukaryota; kingdom Metazoa; phylum Chordata; class Amphibia; order Anura; family Hylidae; genus Hyla; species Hyla sarda. The sequence goes on along the minus strand of NC_079195.1, from coordinate 214,535,231 downwards.
CACCTCCCTTAGACCACCAGGAGGGACACCCAGAAGGGCTACCGCATCCTGACAAATCCTGTGAACACACAACACGCAAAAAGTGACACAGTGAGACAAAAAAGAAATAAATAAGTGAATGTGTGCAGATATACTGCCCGGACATCCGGCCGGATCTATAAAAATTTCTCTGATCCTAGCCAGAAGGCCGGGAATCAAGAGGTGAGTGCCACAAGGTGAAGAGATTATGGTGCCCGTGCTTCAACTCAGTGAGTCTATTCTCCCAGTGAGTTTCAGCACCTCGGGGTCACCACTCCCCGAGGCACAAAAGTACCTCGGCTCTAGACCCTCTCAGCCTCATGGCGAGACCCGGAGGGAACAGGTCACATCGGGGCAGCCGTCGAGCTGATTCCTCAGAACCAGCCCCGGAAAGCCCTGGTACACCTGCATCCTCCATGCAGCACCCATCCCCACCAGCATGAAAACTGATAAGAACAGATACTACACTTGATGCTCAATTGCGTAGTGACAGATGAATTGTCACCATTCGTCAGCGGGATGACTTCTGGATCTCCACCTTATTGGACCCTTGCTACCGCCACAAAATAGGGGCCTTTTTTCACCCACTGAGAGGAAGAACAAAGTGACCTACTACAGAGGCATCCTATGTAGTCAGTTGGCCGATGCCTATCGGTGCCATCATCTATCCTCTCACTGGTCTGAATCGGTGGTCCTCCTGCGCTCACCTTCTACTGCCATGGCTGCTGGGGAGGGGTGGGTGGCAGGAGCAGTACCAGCTCCATCAGCAGCAGCCTGAGTCTACAGTCGCCGATGATTAGCTTTCTTCACCCGCATAGTGAAGCAACTCATCATCAGCAAGTACACCTGGAGCAGGACCTGAACCTGCAGGTGGTGGCATACCTCGACATGCCCATGCCAACACACCTTGAAGATCTGCTGGACTTCTGGCAGCCAAACTTGATTTGTGGCTGCAACTAGCAGAGTTTGCCCTTGAAAAGCTGTCCTGGCCGACCAGTAGTGTGCCATCAGAGCAGGTGTTTAGTGCGGCGGGGGTCACAGTCACCCAAAGCAGAACTCGTCTGTCCATGAAAAATGTGGAGGGACTGACCTTTGTGGATGGATCAGCCAGGATTTCCAACCACCAATGCCTGATGCATCAGAGATTTACCATGGTGCCACACCAACACTTCACAAATATTGATAGTGCCAAACAGATTTAAGGTGCTGCTCCCCAGTTACAAACATTCCTCTGCATCAGACTTTTTTCACCCTCCTTCGTCATGGGGTAGTGATATTGCCACCCACCACACCACTCTGTCACCGGGTCACTTTTCAGGACTCCTGATGCTACTGCTACACCTCCAGGCTGTCTCACTCAGACACTATATGGTCTCTTCTCATTCTTCAGCCAACTCCAGGCTGTGCCATTCAGCCACTATATGGTCTCCTCATGCTTCAGCCGCCTACAGGCTGTGCCATTCAGACACTATATGGTCTCTACATGCTGCCACAAACTCCAGGCTGTGCCATTTAGCCACTATATGGTCTCCCCATGCTTCAGCCACCTCCAGGCTGTGCCATTCAGACACTATATGGTCTCCTCATGCTTCAGCCACCTCCAGGCTGTGCCATTCAGCCACTATATAGTCTCCTTATGCTTCAGCCAAATCCAGGCTGTGCCATTCAGACACTATATGGTCTCCCCATGCTGCCACAAACTCCAGGCAGTCATTTAGCCACTATATGGTCTCCTCATATTGATGCCATCTCCAGGCTCTGTCATTGTGCCGCTATGTGACATGTGACTCCTTGTTAAATTTGGTCCTTTGTACCCACATGCCGGGGCACTAAAATTTGGGAGTTAAAATTTCAATTTCAAAATCTTACATTTCAATGGTCTCCTCATGCTTCAGCCACCTCCAGGCTGTGCCATTCAGACACTATATGGTCTCCCCATGCTGCCACAATCTCCAGGCAGTCATTCAGCCACTATATGGTCTCCTCATACTGATGCCATCTCCAGGCTCTGTCATTGTGCTGCCATGTGACTCCTTGTTAAACTTGGTCCTTTGTACCTACATGCCGGGGCCCAGAGCACTAAAACTTGGAAGTTAAAATTTCAATTTCAAAATCCTCAATTTCAGTTTCAGTCTCCTCATGCTTCTGCCAACTCCAGGTTGTGCCATTCAGACACTATATGGTATCCTCATGCTTCAGCCAACTCCAGGCTTTGCCATTCAGCCAATATATTGTCTCCTCATGATTCAGCCACCTCCAGGCTGTTTCTTTGATAGTGTTGCTCGCGAATATTCGCAATGCAAATTTTATTCGCGAATATCGCATATTCTCGAATATTCGCGAATGTAGCACTATATATTCGTAATTACGAATATTCGTTTTTAAATTTTTTTTTCACAGTACACATCACAGTGATCACCCCTCTCTGCTTCCAGCTTTTGAGGTGTAAAGAAGGCTCTAATACTACTGTGTGAGACTGGCGTGCTAATTTTCGCATATGCTAATTTCCGTTTATGTTAATTTTTGACATATGATAATTTTCGCATCTGCGAATTTTCTCGTATGCTAATTTTCGTATTTGCAAATTTTCTCTTATGATAATTTTCGCATTTGCGAATTTTCGCTTATGTAAATTTTTGCATATGTTAATTTTCGCATAAGCAAATTTTATTCGCGAATATTCGCGACTATAACACTATAATGTGAGACTAACATGCAAATTTTTGCATATGCGAAAATTAGCGTATGTTAATGTTCGCATGTGCGAATTTTGTCTTATGTTAATTTTTTGCATATGTTAATTTCTGCATATGCTAATTTGCGCATATGCGATTTTTTTCTTATGTTAATTTTCGTATTTGCGAATTTTCGCTTATGCAAATTTTTGCATGCGTGAATTTACGCATATGCGAAAATAAAACGCGAATATTACGAATATGCAAATTTAGAGAATATATGACGAATATTCTTCCATATATTCGCGAAATATTGCGAATTCGAATATGGCCTATGCCGCTCAACACTAGTCTTTCAGCCAATATATGGTTTACTGATGCTGCTGGGCCTGGGCCTAAAAAAAATTTTAATCTTCAATTTAAATTTCAAAATTAATATTTTAATCTTTGGGCTTGTGAAGCCCTAGTCATTCAGCAACTATATGGTCTTCTCATATTGATGCCACATCCAGGCTCTGTCATTGTGCCGCTCTGCGGCAGTAATGCTAATAGCAACGCCTCTGATCTGCATGTCATACTGAATAACAGTATTATTTCACTACCCCAGCACACTCCATATGTGTGTTAGAAGAAAGCAAAGTGTTCTGCACCCTGTGTCCCTCCTAGCGGTCTAGGGGAGGTGTGTGTGGCCATTAGGTTCCGCACCTCCCTGCAAACACCCCGGGTACTTCTGCTTTGGCAGGGTACCTACCATTATCTGCTTTGCAGGCAGATACCTTGGCTAATGCCAAGGGGGATGCCGGGAGCATTTGTGGTCCCCTAGTAGCTTTGGCGAAAAGGGACATGGAACCTTGCAGGTACCTTTTGGTCCAGAGGCGAAGGGTAAGGTTTGTTGGGGGGCCTTTCTCCTATCGGAGAAGGGCTTGCGATAGACCGCATCCTTTGTGCACGTTTTCTTAGTGTAACACGTTTGCACTTTTTCTTGCACTTTGGGTGAATCGAGAGCACGTTCCTCGGCTTTAGATAAAAAAAAAGTGTTTTTTTATATAGATTAGCTGCAAATAAATTCGGATCGAACCAAAGTTTTTTCGGAAAATTCGCCGAATCGGCCGAATCGAATTTTTCAAAAGTTCACCCCTCTCTTATCACAGGGGATTGATAAATTTGACTCACATAAGCCTGGTCAGGAGATGTGCAGGAGCCGTCCCTGCCATCCCTCAGTGTGTACTGCAGTGCCGAGGGATGGCAGGGATGGCTCCTGAACAACTCCCAGCCCGGCTGCGGGAGTCCTAGGCGGCTGCAGAGTTATGCCAGCTCGGGCTCCTTACCACGGCGCCGCAGAGTTAACCCCCCCCTTTCTCACCGTTTTTTTTATTTTAGTTTACCTTACCTGGCCGCACTCCCGCAGGCCCAGCTTCAGGCTACGGGTCTTCCGGTACTGTGGTGCCTGTAAAACATTGAAAGCATGCTAAGTGATGATCCCTGCTGGCTCCACTTCTGCGCATAAGGGACGTCACCGGCGGTTCCACCGACTGTGGCTGCAGGGAATGACATCCCTTACGCCGCGCAGAAGAGGAGCCAGCAGGGATCGTCACTCGGCATGCTTTCAATGCTTTATAGGCACCGCAGTCCCAGAAGACCCGCAGCCTGAACCTGAGCCTGCTGGAGAAAGGGGGTGAGCTTTGATAGGTGCCATCCCACACCGCTGCATAGTTTTTCAATCCCCCACTGTAATATCAAAGTTCCCGCTGGGTCCCATGATTGGCTGCTCGGCCAATCATGGGACCCAGCGGGAAATGTGAAATTACAGTAGGGGATACAGTATGGTCATCACTCTGCAGCCGCCCGGGCTCCATCATATTTTCTCCTCGCTTTTAATGATGGGGACACTGCTTTACACCCACCCCCTTGTCTTCCACACACCCACGACGCACATCTCCCGCCTGCTACAAGACTACAACTCCCAGCATGCCCTCGCTGTATGGGCATGCTGGGAGTTGTAGTCTTGCAACAGGTAGCAGACAGATGGGAGATGTGCAGTGTGGGTGTGTGGGAGATGAGAGGGGGGAATGTAAATCAGTGTCCCCGTTGTTGTAAGGGTAGCAGGGAGAAAAATATGACGGAGCCCTGGCGGCTGCAGAGAGATGCCAGCCCGGGCTCCATTATAGGGATATCTGGAGCTGTGATCACGCCTGCCAGTGGGAAATATAAAATCTGCTCTCCAAAGCCGTTTTGTAAGCTAGGTCTGGGGTGTCTTACATTTACGTTGTTTTGGAGGGGTTGCGACTTTTTGTGCGACTTTTGCACTTGATAAATCCCTGACTACTGCAAAGTTAAAAATGAAATTCACTTTCATAAGCTCTTTTGTAGCTTTTTGCTTACAGCCAAAGGTCGCACAAAAATTTGCTTAGGTGCTTATACGACTTTGTGTGTGACTTTTGTAAGCAAAAAAAAACTTTTTTATTTTTCCACGTACCGGGCAGTATGAGGGCTAATTTTTTGCATCCTGATTTGAAGTTTTTAATGGTACCGTTTTTGATTTGATCAGACTTTTTGATCGCAATTTATTCATTTTTTCATGCTGTAAAAAGTGACCAAAAATAAGCTATTTTAGAATTTTTTTGCGCATACGCCATTAACCGTGTGGTTTAATTAACGATATATTTTTATAGTTCAGACATTCAAGCACACGGCAATGCCACATATGTTTATTTTTATTAACGCAGTTTTTTTTTTTTTTTTATGGGAAAAGGGGGATTATTCAAACTTTTATTGGGGGAGGGGTTAACTCATCTTTATTAACTTTTTTCCCCACTTTTTTTGCAATGTTATAGCCCCTGATAGCAGCCGGGATCATGTGGGTATGATGTGAGCTCAGCTCCTGAGCTCGCTTTCTAACCCTGCTGTGCCACCGCACCGTTTAGATATGGCATTTTGTAGCAAGGGGTTAAAGGAGTGTGCAAAGTCTTATTTAGGCAATACTCCATGGTAAAAAACATGCAAATTAGTTCTCATCTATGAAGAAAACCATCTCCTACTAGTCAATGCAGAGTTTCTTCCCTGAGTCATGTCTAAGTTGTATCCCTAACCAACCAGAACCCCCAAAAAAGTCATCTACAGAAGGGTAAATTTTCCTTTCGGAGGGGACTCTTGTTTATCCATATGGTGACATATAAAACAACACTTTTGGTTTGAAGGGGAAAGTTTGTTGGGGGAGACCTCTCTCCTGTTGGAGAAGGGCTTGGGATAGACCGCATCCTTTGCGAACATTTTTTTTTGTGTGACACGTTTGCACTTTTTCTTGCACTTTGGGTGATTGAGAGCACGTGCCTCGGCTCTTAAAAAAATGTAATAAAAAAACTCTTATTCCATTGTCTGGATCTGCAGGACTTTGTATACAAGTCTCTAATTTTCTATGTTGCCTTACATTGCATATGCAAATGACGCCATTGTTAAAATGCAAGGAAACTTAAGGTGGTTCGGCACTTAACCTTACGCGCTACACAAATGGTTATTTTAAATCTGCCTTGTTAAACTTTTGTCAGCTTGAAATCTGGTTATAAAACCTTGAAAGCAGCTGAAGGAAAATAGAAGTCCTTCAAGCACTTGTATCTGAAACTCTCGGAGTCTTCAGTTTAATAGTTATTTTAATTTAACAGTGAACCTTTGCACTTCAAGATACAAAAGAATCTCGGTGCAATCTCATTTTAATTTCCTTTGCTGGAAATACATAAGTATAGGATGGAAGGTATGAGTGTGTACTAGGCAAGGGGAAAAAAAACACCGACTTGTGATAAGATCGGAACCTAACAGCAGATGAAAAATACGGCGAGAATTCTTTTGGATTCTGAAAACTCCCAGCCACTGTGCATGACGAGAGTCGGCGGAGATAAGGATGTCCCAAGAATAGCACATAGTGCGCTCATTCTCAGAAAATGAAGCCATCGTTACCTGCTCCAAACCAATATGCATACCATGGGTGGATTTCTCTGTGAATAAGTAAATTATATTTAATTACTGATGAACACAAGCAGGGTGCGGTCATGACGTCACGAGCCCCCGGCGTTGCACCCAACGCTATAAACGAACGCCGGGTGGTCCCCAGTGGCGGACCCCTGTTATCAGACATCTTATCCCCTATCCTTTGGATAGGGGATAAGATGTCTAGGGGTGGAGTACCCCTTTAAGATTCTCCAGACAGAATAAATTGATAGGAGACCATTGCAAATAACGATACTTGACAAAAATTCTCCCTACCCATGGGGCTGTGTCTGACCATGAAGTCCATGTACAAATGTAGCATATGGATATTTCTCCAAGAATCAATCATGCTGGCTCCATCTGGGCACCAGGAAGAACTTGCTGGGAAGGCATTAAGACATGCTATAGTAGGTGTCACGGCGAGCGTTACGGTCTGGTGCTCTGACCATGAACGCTTGCCGCCTCCTTCCCCAGGCGGGACTGCGATTCACATCGCTGCTGCTGCCGGCTCACTGGTTCCCTGCGTGGTCCCCCCCCCCCGCCTCCTAGGGCACGCGCACCAGCTTCTCTGAATTTAAAGGGCCAGCGCACCACTAATTGGTGCCTGGTCCTTCCCATATGTTATTTAAGCCAGCTCCTCCCCCTCTTCCCTGCCGGATCTTCAGTGCCCCTAGCCTGAGATTAAGCATTCCCTATTGTCTGTTTGCCTTACCCGTATATTTGACCCTTTTCGCACATACGTTATTTGACTAAGCACCTTTGCCACCTGCGTTGATCTTCTGCTAAGTCCGACTATGCCTCTTCCTCATCCATCTGTACCTTGTCTTGCCCAGCTACCTGTGTCGTCGAGCCGTGTCGGGGGGGGGGGGGGTAAAGACCTTGGTGTCACCTGCCGCAGCAAGCCCATCCTGCCTTGCGGTGGACTCCCGTGTCATCTGCCACACAGGTCGGAGGATCCACAACCAGCATCATTACAGTAGGCAGCACATACCTATCATTTTATAGTGGGTGGTAGGAAATAAAAGGGTCACAGCCTCATTATTATTCTATTATCTGGATGTGGCAATATCTGATACTGTAGCTCAATTCAAGTGAATGGGGCCGAGCCATTGTACCACATGCTTCCTCACCTTTATATATGTTACATCTTATGCTGAACAGAAGCTAGCAATAATATCCCTGGGCAACCCTTGTAACATCTCAGAAATATCTACTGTTGAATGTACATATAATCAATATGGCAGGTTAGAATTTGACCCTGCTCCATACATTTTTGGCTGCGATACAACTGACATTGGCTTACAGTGGTTGAGTAACCCTTTAGATGCCAAAGTCAATACTGACCGTGGCATTCAAAGGTTAATTTCCCCACTTCCTCCTGTGATGTGATTGGGGGTGCTATTGTGTTGTCATGGCATAATGAGGACCCACAAGCCTGTATTTCAGGAGAATGCAATAAGGTACTGCAGAAGTATTGCAGTATATTTAGTTACAGCAATTAAAGAGGCACTGCCATTGTTAAAAACTTTATATATATTGCAGGACTCATTATAATATGACATTTCACAATATACACCTGTTAAAAAAAAATTAAATGTTCACCTGAAATCCAACCTCAAAATAGCAGCCACTAGGGGTCTAGTCTAGATTTTACAGCATACTGGATACCGGCCGTAAAGCATACCGGTATCCAGTATAGGAGATTTCTATTGAGTGTATGCAAAACTACAGATAAAGGATGTGTGGACATGCTGGGATCTTTAGTTTTACAACAGCTGGAGGCAACACTGCTCTAACAGTTATTTACAAACACTGCAGCTTCAGTTGTTACTAAACTACAACTCCCAGCATGCTGAAATAGTCAAAGCTTTCTCGGAGTCCTGAATGACAAAGAAGTTGATCAGACATTCAGGAGTCTGTGAAAGATGAGTGACACACATAGTAACAGCTATGCTGATTAGCATCCAGCTTTACTAGAAGAAGATAAAACAGATAGAACATGTATTCATAAAAATGCTGTACTTTTATCTAAAAAAGCCTTGCACTAATTTTATAAAGATCTATTCTTATATTTATACATTTTATCCTGTTATGAATTCACCATAATGTCTTCTGATTACTGCAGGCAAGCACCAAGCATCTTCCTCTGTGTAACATGACACAGCATAAAACCAGAGAGGAAAGGGTTACAGAGTAGAGAGTACTGATTGGCTGACTGCCCAGGCTTGCTCCTGTGAGGGAGACAGACAAACACGCCCCCTCCAGCCTGCACAATGAAAAAGTAACTCACCAGCAGATAAATGCTTATATTTCTGGATATATAGGTCCGAGACACATAAAAATTATATGCACATGATCAGGATTGGGTCCTGAGTAACATATCAATTTTTTTTCATTTTTTTTGCACTATGACAGGTACGCTCTAAGTGACCTCACATTCCCTTCCCCTTGTAGGATTCAATAGAAAGTTTGTTACATTTATTTTAACTATTCACAAATATTCTATATCATGTAAAAAAAAAAAAAAAAAAAAAAGTTCAATTCAAACAATAAAAAATATGAATATTACCACATCAAGAGGCCTAATGTTGTTTATCCCAAAATAGTGTTTTTTTTTTGTTTTCTGGGTTGCCTCTAACACCCCTCCCCCGAATTTTTTTTTATAAAAACGTAATAAAAAAAAAGAAAAAGTCTTATGTACCATGTATTGTCATAAACGTACTAACCTGAAGAATTTAGTTAATATGCCAATTTTTACGGCACAGTAGACATTACAACTACACACTATTTTTTATGTTTCTTAGTACTTTATTCTTAGTATGTTGAAAAGTACAATTTGTCTCACCACCTGAATATACAGTAAAAAGAAGCTAAAGGAGATATCTCCATTCATTGTGTTATGGTCATGCTAGGTTACTGCAGAAACTGAAGAGAATGGGAGTTGGGCTGCAATAACTCAGAATGGCCACTACACAATGTATGGCACTGTCTGCTTTTATCTCTTTTTACAGTTTATGCCAGCACCATGGCTCTTACAAACAACTAATCACCAGGAATGCTGGATGTTGGACCCCCAATGCTTCCTCAATGCAGCCGTCACGCCCCCTCCCATAGACTTGCATTGAGGGGGCATGGTCATGATTTCACGAGGGGTGTGGCCGACCACCGCAGTGCGAAAACCACATTCGGAACATTTACTTCCGAACGCTGGCCAGTGGAGTACCCCTTTAAGATAGGCCACTAACAGAAAAAAATCCTGTATGCACTTGTCCTAAATTGCCTTTTGCAACTTTTACACAATGAAGGTATTGTACCTCAGCCTTTAGTTTCTATAAATAAATAGCAGGCCTATGAGCCCAGGAATGGTGTAATGAACCTGATATAGAAATAATCATAGAACTCTCAATCACTATACTAATGTACAAATATGAAGCGCCGGTGTTATTCATCGCAGCATCCATTGTTGTCTCGGGAATTAATAACCCGTGATCTCAACAGCCCCGTACTGAACTACAGTACGATAACAATACCCAAATAACCAACGAGGCGGCGGAGAAGTTCAGAAAACTCTAATTAAAGTGTAGAATAATGACAGGAACGGTAAAGCAAAACTCTCATTGCTGGAGGAACAATTCCCCCTTTTAACAATTGGAAAATAGATATCAGCAAATTAATGGAAAGGTTTAGAATAAACTTTAGGTATTCAATTAGTTGTCATATTTTCTTGATTTTATTTTTTATAGAACTCAAAATCTTCTGTACACCTCACCCAGTCCAGCACTGTAGTTCCAGTCCATCCTAATCCCACTATTCAGTTACCCTATGCTGACATGCAGACCCTGCTCTTCTAATGACATGCTCTCCCGGCTCTTCTGAGAACATGCTGTTCTGCCTCTTCTAATGACATGCTCTCCCGGCTCTTCTGAGGACATGCTGTTCTGCCTCTACTGAGGACATGCTGTTCTGCCTCTCCTGAGGACATGCTGTCCTGATTCTTCTGAGGACATGCTGTTCTGGCTCTTCTGATTACACTCTTTCCTGACTTTTCTGATGGCATGCTCTCTAGGCTCTTCTGGTGACAGGTTCTTCTGATGACCCGCTCTTCTGATGACATGCTCTCCTGGCTCTTCTGAAGACATGCTCTCCTGGCTCTTCTGATGACATGCTCTCCTGGCTTTTCTGATGACATGCTCTCCTGGCTTTTCTGATGACACGCTCTCTTGGCTCACCTGAGAAAATGCTGTCCTGGCTCTTCCGATTACACTCTTTCCTGACTCTCAGTCAGTAAGTTGTGCGGCAAACACTTATCAAAAGTTCCGCGAGCCTATGTATCTCTCTATCAATCTCCTATCTATCTATATATATCCACATCAAAATGAAAGAATCCTGCAGCACTCCGAATTGCGTGAAACTAGTGTAATTTATTCACCCAAAGTCATTGCGACGTTTCGGCTGCCCACTTGCTGCGTTTCTTAAGCATGCTCTACAAAGTGCTGCAGGATTCTTTCATTTTGATGTGGATATTTTTCATGACCCAGTGATCTGGGACATTTACCCACCTGCACCCCTCACTGTTTGCTATAAGAGTGGTTGTGCTGCTTCTTCTCACTGTATGTATTTATCTAAATCATATCTATCCTCTATCTCATATCTATCTATCTAAGACAAGTTCAATAAAGTGACCGCAGCACACAGAAGTATCCAAAATATATAGTGACTTTTATCCCGTGAAAAGACAGCAACATTTCGGTGTTCTCACAACACCATTTTCAAGCCAAATAATTGTGATCACATACAAGTATATAAAGGGTGCACAATATCAAACATCATTGTCATCAATCAAAGTGAATATGCATAAAACATACAAAGTGCCAGTGCATATCAAAAGTGTAAATAAATCAATTAGGGGACATACATACATCTATCTCCTACCTATCTATCTATCTATCTCATATCTATCTATCTATCTATCTATCTATCTCATATCTATCTATCTATCTCATATCTATCTCATATCTATCTATCTATCTATCTATCTATCTCATATCTATCTATCTCATATCTATCTATTTATCTATCTATCTCATATCTATCTATCTCATATCTATCTATCTATCTCATATCTATCTATCTCATATATATCTCATATCTATCTATCTCATATCTATCTATCTATCTATCTATCTATCTATCTATCTATCTATCTCATATCTATCTCATATCTATCTATCTATCTATCTATCTATCTCATATCTATCTATCTATCTATCTATCTATCTATCTCATATCTATCTATCTATCTATTTATCTATCTCATATCTATCTCATATCTATCTATCTCTCTATCTCATATTTATCTATCTCATATCTATCTATCTATTTATCTATCTCATATCTATCTATTGGTCTATCTAATTTACCTACCGGCAATACAATCAGCTATTTCCTGTAATAATCATATTTACTCTTAAAGTTAACTTCTTTTATTTCAGCTATTTGTATTGTTACAAAAACAAAGACATGTTAATTAAATCTGTATACAAAATAAAGTTTCCTAGCAATTCCATCTTTCTTTTGCTCGGTATTTATCTTATTTTAATTAAAACCATTTCACTAATAATAGTAAAATTAGGCTCATTAGTAAAGTACTGAGCGAACTCTCGGCAGCCGCGTTAACTGTAAAGAATAACAATTGAAGTTTACTATTTCTTTGACTTGTGATGTGATTTTATGCTGATACTTTGGCTTCACAGATCGCTTCATCCACTGACCAACAAGTAACAGTGATATATACAGTCTAAGAGGAAAATACAAACTGATTAATAATCCAAAAATGTAAACAGTGAAGCCGTCCTACTAGGCTATAGGTGAAAAGTAGAATTTAGAGAAAGAAGAGAGAGGCTGTGTCTAAATAAATTTACATTTTTTGAATATAATAACTCTGAGGTGAGGTCTTTGGCAGGGCCCTTGCTTCTGACAACTCACAAAATAGGTTACATGAATTAAATGGTTAAAAAACAATGCATTTGGTAAAATATATGGGACAAACAAAGTCTGCGCTACTGTGAGCGTGATTGATAGTCTGAATTGTCTTATCCTTATTAATGCTGGATAATATAAGTCACAAGTTCAGATGGTTAGTTTGGCGCAAGCAGTAATGTTAAAATTGATTCTATATAGGGTTAAAGGTTTTCGGCAGTGCTGGAGACTCCCAAATATGAGCCCACTGTGTCCTGTCGGCGCAGGGCTGTTAAGATTCCATATATATGCGCATATCCGTGCTCGAGATTCAACCTCTATACCCCGACGGCACGGGGATATTGTGTAGGAGGGAGATGGATAGTCGGCACTATTTGCTTCTTACCGGATCGGTTGGTGCTAAATGCACGATGCACGTTGTATACGTGGCGGCGCCGGAGACCCTCCGAATCTGTGCCTCTCTGCCCCGACGGCACGGGGAAAGCTGTGAGAGGGAGATGGGGGTCCGGGAGAAATGAAGTCCGGTACTATGGGTCTCTTGCCTGCTTTGCAAGTATTGGTTCTCCCGATAATTATGCAAGTATCAAGTCATGAACCAGAAGCGTTTCGGGAAACCTTGTCCCCTTTTTCAGTGGTGAGGATATAAAAGACTGAGTTTTGCCTCATCTCAGAGATATTATTTTATATTCAATAAATGTAAATTTAATTAGACACAACCTCTCTCTTCTTTCTCTAAATTCTACTTTTCACTTATAGCCTAGTAGGACGGCTTCACTACATTTTTAGTGTATTTATTGGCACATTGGTTTGTGTAACGCAGTATCCTCCGCTCACTTTCTTCTCTTTTCTGTTTTATGTAGAGCTCCCACACAGTTTATTTTTTAATTAATAATCCAGACAAGTTGAAGTTTTGCAACATCTGGAGGGCCACAGTTTGAGACCACTGATCTAGTGGCTAATTTATTCATACATTCCCAGGAGGAATAAAAGAGGGAAAGATCCTCTATACTACACCACACAGGAGAGATCCTCTATACTACACCACACAGGAGAGATCCTCTATACTACACCACACAGGAGAGATCCTCTATACTACACCACACAGGACAGATCCTCTATACTACACCACACAGGAGAGATCCTCTATACTTCACCACACAGGAGAGATCCTCTATACTGCAACACACAGGAGAGATCCTCTATACTACACCACACAGGAGAGATCCTCTATACTACACCACACAGGACAGATCCTCTATACTTCACCACACAGGAGAGATCCTCTATACTGCAACACACAGGAGAGATCCTCTATACTACACCACACAGGAGAGATCCTCTATACTACACCACACAGGAGAGATCCTCTATACTACACTACACAGGAGAGATCCTCTATACTACACCACACAGAAGAGATCCTCTATACTACACCACACAGGAGAGATCCTCTATACTACACCACACAGGACAGATCCTCTATACTACACCACACAGGAGAGATCCTCTATACTACACCACACAGGAGAGATCTTCTATACTACACCACACAGGACAGATCCTCTATACTACACCACACAGGAGAGATCCTCTATACTACACCACACAGGAGAGATCCTCTATACTACACCACACAGGAGAGATCCTCTATACTACACCACACAGGAGAGATCCTCTATACTACACCACACAGGAGAGATCCTCTATACTACACCACACAGGAGAGATCCTCTATACTACACCACACAGGAGAGATCCTCTATACTGCACCACACAGGAAAGATCCTCTATACTACACCACACAGGAGAGATCCTCTATACTACACCACACAGGAGAGATCCTCTATACTACACCACGCAGGACAGATCCTCTATACTACACCACACAGGAGAGATCCTCTATACTACACCACACAGGAGAGATCCTCTATACTACACCACACAGGAGAGATCCTCTATACTACACCACACAGGAGAGATCCTCTATACTACACCACACAGGAGAGATCCTCTATACTACACCACACAGGAGAGATCCTCTATACTACACCACACAGGAGAGATCCTCTATACTACACCACACAGTAGAGATCCTCTATACTACACCACACAGGAGAGATCCTCTATACTACACCACACAGGAGAGATCCTCTATACTACACCACACAGGAGAGATCCTCTATACTACACCACACAGGAGAGATCCTCTATACTACACCACACAGTAGAGATCCTCTATACTACACCACACAGTAGAGATCCTCTATACTACACCACACAGGAGAGATCCTCTATACTACACCACACAGGACACATCCTCTATACTACACCACACAGGAGAGATCATCTATACTACACCACACAGGAGAGATCCTCTATACTACACCACACAGGAGAGATCCTCTATACTACACCACACAGGAGAGATCCTCTATACTGCACCACACAGGAGAGATCCTCTATACTGCACCACACAGGAGAGATCCTCTATACTGCACCACACAGGAGAGATCCTCTATACTGCACCACACAGGAGAGATCCTCTATACTACACCACACAGGACAGATCCTCTATACTTCACCACACAGGACAGATCCTCTATACTACACAACACAGAAGAGATCCTCTATACTACACCACACAGGACAGATCCTCTATACTACACCACACAGGAGAGATCCTCTATACTACACCACGCAGGACAGATCCTCTATACTACACCACACAGGAGAGATCCTCTATACTACACCACACAGGAGAGATCGTCTATACTACACCACACAGGACAGATCCTCTATACTACACCACACAGGACAGATCCTCTATACTACACCACACAGGAGAGATCCTCTATACTACACCACACAGGAGAGATCCTCTATACTACACCACACAGGGGAAATCCTCTATACTACACCACACAGGAGAGATCCTCTATACTATACCACACAGGAGAGATCCTCTATACTACACCACACAGGGGAAATCCTCTATACTACACCACACAGGAGAGATCCTCTATACTACACCACACAGGAGAGATCCTCTATAGTGTTGAGCGGCATAGGCCATATTCGAATTCGCGAATATTCGCGAATATATGGATGAATATTCGTCATATATTCGCGAATATTTGCATAATAGTAATATTCTCGTTTTATTTTCGCCTATGTGAAAATTCGCATGTGCGAAAATTAACATATGCAAATCTTTGCATATGCGAAAATTCACACACCAGTCTCACACAGTAGTATTAGAGCCTTCTTTACACCACACAAGCTGGAAGCAGAGAGGGATGATCACTGTGATGTGTACTGTGAAAAAACAAAAGAAAACAAAAAAAAAAAACGAATATTCGTAATTACGAATATATAGTGCTATATTCGCGAATAAAATTTGCATTGTGAATATTCGCGAGCAACACTAATCCTCTATACTACACCACACAGAAGAGATCCTCTATACTACACCACACAGGAGAGATCCTCTATACTACACCACACAGGACAGATCCTCTATACTACATCACACAGGAGAGATCCTCTATACTACACCACACAGGAGAGATCCTCTATACTACACCACACAGGACACATCCTCTATACTACACCACACAGGAGAGATCCTCTATACTACACCACACAGGAGAGATCCTCTATACTACACCACACAGGACAGATCCTCTATACTACACCACACAGGACAGATCCTCTATACTACACCACACAGGAGAGATCCTCTATACTGCAACACACAGGAGAGATCCTCTATACTACACCACACAGGAGAGATCATCTATACTACACCACACAGGAGAGATCCTCTATACTACACCACACAGGAGAGATCCTCTATACTACACCACACAGGAGAGATCCTCTATATTACACCACACAGGAGAGATCCTCTATACTACACCACACAGGAGAGATCCTCTATACTACACCGCACACGAGAGATCCTCTATACTACACCACACAGGAGAGATCCTCTATACTACACCACACAGGACAGATCCTCTATACTACACCACACAGGAGAGATCCTCTATACTACACCACACAGGAGAGATCCTCTATATTACACCACACAGGAGAGATCCTCTATACTACACCACACAGGAGAGATCCTCTATACTACACCACACAGGAGAGATCCTCTATACTACACCACACACAGGAGAGCTGACAGATTCACTATACTGCACTTTATATGCTCCAGCCCAGGCAGATACATTTAATAAACACAAAGATTGTGAAGTTATGATTCGTGTAAAATTTTGTTTTTGGAGATTTATTTTGGGAAAACCCCGATGGTTGTTATCAGGGACTCTTTTGTATGACACTGCTCAGTAACATTTTCTAGATTGATTGTGTTTGTTATCTCATAAGTAAGGAATACATTAAATGCCTCGCTGCTCAGTGTACAGGAGCAGGGACTCTTTTCAATGACAAGAGTCTCTGCTCGTGTAAAATGTACACTATTTCTCACTGCTATGTAATATTTTCAGTAATCGGTGTGATAGGATCTTATTAGTAAGGAATACATTGAATAATTCACTGCTCAGTGTACAGGGGCAGGGTTTCCTGTATGAAATTAAATAAATTGTCAAATCCAGATCAAATTCCATTGCTAATTTTAGCAAATCCTCCTGAAATGATTGTTGGGATGTTCAGTCAACTCATATACTATAATATGTACAATGCTTTGGTTTGAGTGTCCAAGGGGTCCAGGGGAAACTATGTCACTGGCCAATCGTCCTCTAACCCTCTAAGACTAGCTGCAGGGCATGTCCCTTAGGTGTTGGGTTGTAAGGGGGTGCCTTTAAGCCATTTTATTTTAACTAGGGTATTTAGACAGAAAACCAATGCAGTAATCTGAATTAATGAAGGAAAGTTTTGTTACAATGAAGTCTGTGCGTAAGTTTAATACATTTATATGTCAATCTAATGCCAGACTATCATAATTGAATGCTGCAAATAAAGATCATGCTAAACCCAATCTATTAAACAAAGTTTATGAGCGACTTTAATTCAATATCACATATAAAGCTGAAATTATTACAGGATTTCTCTCTTCAGAAAAGAAATCTTGTTTATTTGAAATGCGTTTATTGGATGATATAACTTTTCTTTTTGATGGCTGAAAAGCAATTTGCAAGTGAAATATAACTTCAGGATGAACTGTTAACATCCTGCATATGAATATCTGGAAAACAATTAAAGGTGGAAGAGATGGAGACGAAGAAACACATCCACTGATTCCAAAATAGATGTTTGTTATCCTGAAAAGTTCTCATTAATGTCTGCGGATGATTAAAAGTCTTCACGAAAATTTCTGGGGCTATAAATATTTGTGTTTTATGGGCTTCGAGTCTGTGGAAGCTACAGCGGAAAGTTTTTGGTGTTTAAAATAATAACCCAATCAGAGATTATATTTTTGAAAAAAAATTATAATAATAAGAATCTTTCAAAATATTCAATTTGTCAAATTTACAACGGATTAACTGCAAAACAAAAACATTTAAAAAAAAGAGTTAGGTGAGGAAACCCCTTTTTATTAGATGTCCCTTATTAGGTCTGCCGCTGTGACCAACAGCCATAAGCTGTACTCTGTTGGGGAACCAGACAGCAAGTGTTCAGTTTTGCTACAGTGCCCCCACAGGAATTACACAGTGATCTTTAAAAATCAGTGGGCAGTCTGCATAATAAATGGGTAGGCTACAGGGACCCTCTTTCTAGTCACTGTTTGATGTGGCTACTGATTAACTCAAAATTCCCTCACACTGTGAAATAATAAATAACTAAGTAATCTCATAAAGGTGTTAAAGGTGTTTGTGCATTACATAGTCACCTGTTGATTTGAATGGGTGATGTAGGCGAAATGTTTGTTCAGCTTCTGATCCCTGGGGATTTCAACAGCTATATTACAAAATATTGAAATATTGGAGTTGTATGGGATTTGAAACAGTGCCACATCTGTCCTTAAGTTACCTATGTATTGCGCTCAGCTTCATTGAAATAAAACAAAACTATACACAAAAAAAAGCTGCAAATCATATACAATTAATGTCAATGTCCCATACCAAGAAAGTTTAAACCTAGAAGGGAGCGTAGTGCACAATCAGAATCTGGGCAAGTAAGGATCAAACCAGGAGGGTAGCGCAGTTCAAAATCCGCAGGCAGGGGAATGGTCAGGAAACAGGCTATGGTCAGGTCACAGGAGGACAGATCAGATGAGGGACACAAGAGTAAGAAACAATATTGATGAGAATGATCACACTCATGGGGCATCTGACTGCAGCAATTGCTCAATATAAATATCCCACCCTCAGGAGGTGTAAGCGCCAGCGAAGGTGCAGCAGATGGGGCGGAATGCAAAGAGCGGTCGCACAATGACAGTTTGAATCTATATGAGTGCATAAATGCTAGCAGCACAACAGCAATGGGAATCCCTTTGCTGCTGAGAGAACAGAGAAACCGGCCAGTGTGTGGGAAACAAGTGAGAGGTAAGTACAGTATGCTGTGCCCTGCCGGTAGCCATAAAAAAATAGGAAGCCTGAAAATTGCCATATTATAACATATAATATTTGAATAAAGAATATTTAAATGAAGAATATGTGATTAACATCACATTTTATCTCCATCCAGATCTAATTGTTGTAACATATTTATTGCCGGCGCCTCTGCTGGTGAAGCAACACCCTATGGACTGACCCTAGAGAGTATTCATGATTCTGACTAATTTAGTCTAATTTCAGACTAACGTGATTTCATCTGTAATATTTCGAGCAATTGTTGCGGTGGGTGCCAAACCTTACATTCTGTTCTTTAAACAAGCTGCAATTATGAAGCATTTTCTATAATACCTCACCCACACATACTGCATTAAATTATACCGGTATGTAGGTGGAGAAAAGCTCGCTCTTTAAAAATACCATTAATCCAAGTGCACAAACAATTATTTAGGTCTCCTGATATGTTTTACACAAATTACCAGAAATTGTAGAGAAGAAAAACACTTAAATTTAAACATTTGACTTGGTTTAATTCCAATATTTGTATATATATTTTTCTTAATTTCTGTCATTCCATCATCATAATTGGAATGAAGATTAGGGGAAAAATGAAAAATTGTATATTTTGTATACCGTATTTATCAGCGCATAACATGCACTGGTGTATAACACGCACTCCCATTTTAACAGGGAAATTTAAGTAAAAAAAATAAAATGTCAAATAAATGACTTGGACTAAATACCACATGATCCCCCCAACTTCGTTTTCTTTTGCACCTCAGTTTGGTCCTGTCCCCTCCAGTGCCACATCATTCCTTGCCTTTTATCAGTCCCTGTGCCACATTTACCCCTCTCATTGCCACCCCATGTCTCATCCTTCCCCCATGTCTCATTATATCCCCCTGTCATAGACCACCACTAGCCATACAGACATTAAGCATTTAGTGCCTCCCCCCACCATCATTTCCCCCTGTCTCATCATGTCCCCCATCATTCCCCCTTCATAATTTCCCCCTTTCTCATCATCCCCCACCCTGTCTCATCATGTCCCCCCATGATTCCCCCCTCCCCTCATCATTTCCCCCTGTCTCATCATCCCCCACCCTGTCTCATCATCCCCCATCCGTTCCCCCCCCTCATCATCCCCCCCATCATGTTCCTCCACCCAGTGGTCTTCAACCTGCGGACCTCCAGATGTTGCAAATCTACATCTCCCAGCATGCCCGGACAGCCAACGGCTGTCCGGACATGCTAGGAGTTGTAGTTTTGCAACATCTGAAGGTCTGCAGGTTGAAGACCACTAACTATTCTATTCTTACCCTCCCTCATCATTCCTCCTTTTCCCTGCTTTTCATAGTTTTTTTTAAATTTTCCTTACCTGGCTGCGCTTCGGCAGGCGGCGGGTCTTGCGGGCTGCGGTCAGTGAAGCAGTTGCATGACGTCCTCTCCCGCGTTCTCTGCGCGGCATCAGGGACGTCACTTTTCATTTCCTGTAACCGCCGCTAGTAAGAGTTCGCAGTGTGACGTCCCTGATGCCGCGCAGAGAAGCCGGGAGAGGACGTCTTTCATCTGCTTCACTGACCGCAGCCCGCAAGACCCGCCACCTGCCGAAGCGCAGCCAGGTAAGGAAAATAAAAAAACTATGAAAAGCAGGGAAAGGGGGCATGATGAGGAAGGGGGGAGGTAACTGTCACTTGTTTTCTCCTGCACTATCCACAGGTACTGGTGGATAGTGCGGGAGACGCTGATTAAAAGGTAGGGCAGATCCAGACAAGGTAGGGCTCATTTTAATCAGCGTCTCCTGCACTATCCACCAGTATAACTGTGGATAGTGCAGGAGAAAACAAGTGACAGTTTTCCAAAGCGGGGAGGAGATGCAGCTGGTCACTGATTTAAAGTGGCAGCGGCCTTGCTGCTAATACTTAAATGGGCACTGTCATGACATTTTTTTTTTGATATGTTGTAGTACTTAAGTACTACAACATATCTCTAATATACTTTTATTTAAAAAAAATGCTTTTAAAACATTTTAAAAGCATTTTGAAATTCGGCCACTAGGGGGCACCCTCCTAGTGGCCGAATGCAGTGCGGAGTGACATCACTGCAAAATTCCGACTGATTCCGGCAGGGCATCAGTCGAAATTTTGCGTAGGCGCAGTAACAGCCAGGGCTGCGCATCGGCTTCCCGCACTCGCCGACGGCCCTGCTGAAAGGTGCGGGGGGCTGCTCCTGCAAGGTACGGGGGGCGCGGGGGGTGCTGCTGCAAGGTACGGGGGGCGCTGCTGCAAGGTGCGGGGGGGATGGGGGGCGCTGCTGCAAGGTGCGGGGGGCGCGCGGGGGGGCTGTTTGGGTGTTACTCACCGAGCAGCAGGAAGAGGCTCCCCCGCACCCGTCCCTCCTGCATCGGCTCCCGGCTCACTCCTTCCCCCATGAAGCTCCTGTCCTGGGTGCCTCCAGTTGTTTTACCACTACAACTCCCAGCATGCCCTGACAGCCAATAGATGTCAGGGCATGTTGGGAGTCGTAGTGGTGAAACAGCTGGAGGCACCCTGTTAGGAGAACTAAGGGCGGAAGTTGGCCCCCCCAGCAGGCATCAGTGACGTGGTGCCTGCTGGGGAAGTCTGCCTGGTAGTGAGCACACTACCAGGCAGACTAAATGCCATTTTTAAAATAGTAAAAAAAATAAAAATAAAGGCAGGGAGGGTGTTAGGGATAGAAGGGCAATAGGCAGGGACAGAAAAAAAAAAAAGAAAAAAAAAAACATGATGGTGGGAGCTACCCTTTAACAAGCAGTCGCTGCTGCGACCACTTTAAATCAGTGACCAGAAGATTTACTGACGTATAACACGCAGGCAGGCTTTTTGCCTTAAATTTAAGTGTTAAAAGTGCGTGTTATACGCCGATAAATACTGGTATGTAAAATTGTAATTGAATGATTGTAATGATAATACTGATGTACTGAGTGATTAGTGATTAACAACAACCATGCCATGTTCAAAGTAACTTACATCCCCTTTCTGCCCCATTCTGATGCCTAGTATGAACTTTAAAAAGTTGTCATGACCAGTCTATATGTAATTCTGTATAATGTGTAATATATCCAAACAACGGTAAACGCCATATGTGATTTAGCGCTTACCAAAAGGAATTGTGCAGACCATGCACAATACTTGCTTCAAGGATTAGCAGGATATACCCGGCACTGACAGGACCACGCAGTGAAACGCGTTGCATTTTGGACAATAAACCTCATTTTATCTGATCCCGCTGTTTTCCGTGGTTTTGTCAGTGCCGGGTATATCCTGTTAATCCTTGAAGCTGGTAAAATACTACTGTACACCAGACAATTACCATTGTTGTGTATGTTGGTACACAACCACCCAGGGTAAGCGGGTATAATCCACTCTAGACCCCTGCCCTGTCTCCAATGTTATTTACCCTATAGAGCACCTTCTATTGCCTTTGTATAATGCACAATACTTGTTTTATGATTTACTTTGTCAAGTTTCCTGAAGGGTTAACTTTTCTGGTGTTTTACAAAACCATTCTGCATAATTGTGCCAATGCCCAGTCCTATAACATTATCTCTGTGAGTCCACACCTTCATATAAATTTCCAGCCAGCCTGCCATTCACTGCCCGTGTTTGTTTGTCTCTATCAGCGCTTGCTCTTGTCTTGCTCCTACTTTTCTATACTGAGTATATTTGACCCTTGGTTATTTTCTCATGACCATTCTCCTGTCTTCTGCTTTGGTACTGCATTGCTTTCTCTGGAAAAACCCTTAGACTTTAGTTTTTGTCTATAACCGTTCATCTCCGGACCTGGTTTCCCTGACCTGACCTCCCTGATTTTGACTTGCGACACCCCTGCACTCTATTTCAGCGCAGGGATGGCCGACCAGTTGTGGTACCCCTGCATAGGGTGGTTACGCAAGTAGGCAGGGAAAGAGGTTCTGGTGAGCTCAGGGCCACACTATTCCTTTACCAACATGATACTTTCCTCCAAAGAATAGCAGGAAGGAGTTCCACATGGTCAACCTCTCTGTACCTGGACTTGCAAATGTCCTTTGAGGATGTAAACTAGCTTGGGTGTTGCACTAGCTTGTGTCCTACTTAAAGGGGTATTCCAGAAAAAAAAAATGTTTTATATATCATCTGTCTCCAGAAAATTAAACAGATTTGTAAATTATTTCTATTAAAAAATCTTAATCCTTTCAGTACTTATGAGCTTCTGAACTTAAGGTTGCTCTTTTCTGTCTAAGTGCTCTCTGATGACACGTGTCTCGGGAAACACCCAGTTTAGAAGAGGTTTGCTATGGGGATTTGCTTCTAAATTGGGCGTTTCCCGAGACACGTGTCATCGGAGAGGACTTAGACAGAAAAGAACAACCTTAACTTCAGAAGCTCATAAGTACTGAAAGGATTAAGATTTTTTTAATAGAAGTCATTTACAAATCTGTTTAGCTTTCTGCAGCCAGTTGAAATAGAAAAAAATTTTTTTTTCCTGGATAACCCCTTTAACTGAGCAAACTGACAAGGGAGTGGACCATGGTAAATGTGCAGAATCCCCCTCCACTTACTTCGATGGACATTGCTGGGACACTTTGGTGTGCCTAGGGGGAATTCCCCAACATAATGGTTGGATAACTATACCTGGACTGGAGGCAAGCATCACCCAATTCTCTGTTGCAATGGATTCCACAATTATAATTCTCCAATAATGCTGCCACTTTAGCTGTCCTTGCTGTGGGACTTGTTACTAGGCTGCCTAATTAACTTCACCGCTTATCCTGGGCTAAAGGGTGAAGCTGAACCAATATTAGACAGGAGTTGGATTAGTGACTATATACTACTTCTCTTGCACTTTTCCAAATCCAACGCATGCACAATTTAGAAAACTGCTAACCACTTACAAACTGTACGGAAGACATAGAATATGCACGTTCTAGCACAGAAGCACAGAAGATATATTGTAATGTAAGAAAACAGAGATATAGTAAAAAAAAATTGCATGCAACTTAAAAAAGTTGCACTAATAACTAACTTCCCACATGCTACTCCACCTAGGGAGTTAAAGGGGAACTCCACTGGCAAAAAATATTTTCTAAATCAACTGGTGCCAGAAAGTTAAACAGATTTGTTAATCACTATTTAAAAATCTTAATCCTTCCAGTACTTATCAGCTGCTGTATGCTCCACAGGAAGTTATTTTCTTTTTGAATTTCCTTTAGGTCAGACAGAAAGGAAATATATATATATATATATATATATATATATATATATATATATATATATATAAAAAGAACTTCCTGTGGAGCATACAGCAGCTGATAAGTACTGGAAGGATGAAGATTTTTTAAATAGAAGTAACTTACAAAGCTGTTTAACTTTCTGGCACCGGTTGATTTAGAAATTTTTTTTTTCCAGTGGAGTTCCACTTTAATCATTTCTCGTGCATAAATGATCTATCTGGGCACATTAAGCCATGCCCGCATTTCACAAAAATGAATGAGCAAGGTGTAAACTGGCAAAAAAAAAAAGCAAATAAATAAATAAGGTGCACAGCCTATCAAGCCTTGAAAAACCACTCAAAAACCCACCCAAAAAATTGCAAAAAAACACAAGTAAAGTAACAACCACAACGAAGAAAAAAACAGGCGTCCTGCACTCACCACTCAAACTCTGGTCAGTCGGCTCCCATCTCGGGCTGCTCCTCCGGTATGGTGATCAGGGTAGCGTGGGGCGCTCAGAGGCGACTGCCACGGTTTCACGCCTAGGTATGCACTTCTTCCGGCCTCTTCGAGGCCGGAAGAAGCGCATACCTAGGCGTGAAACTGACGGCAGTCACCTCTGAGCGCCCCATGCTACCCTGATCACCGTACCGGAGGAGCAGCCCGAGATAGGAGCCGACTGACCAGAGTTTGAGTGGTGAGTGCAGGACGCCTGTTTTTTTCTTCTTTGTGGTTATTATTGATTGCTATCTTACTTGTCCTAGCACCTCCGCGACTGGATTAACATGCTACCTAACCTGGTAACACACCATCCATCTCGTGGGACTGCATCCGTAAGGTATCGGTGCCACTTATTTTCTTTTTTAATTGTTTATTTCACAAGTAAAGTAACCCCTATGTTTTTGTAAAAAGTTTTTTTTAGGATTGCTAAAAAAATGTGGTAAAGTTGGAAGCGGCTCTTTGTAGTGGACGGTCACTCTTGGGCACCTGATTGAAGAAACTCCTAGTCTCCTATTCTCATGCTTTTCAGATGGGCATGTAGTGTAGGAGTAAAGGTAAGCACCACAGGGTCCAATAATTTAGATATTTTCTGAGGATATAACCACTGGACAGTAATGACCACATAATAATCGTCTCTATCTGAAATGTTCTATCAGCCCAACACTCACTGCAGAAGCCTCACAAGTAAAATTTGTATTAATGGAAATGTAGTTTCCTAATGCTTTTGCTTCTCTAGTTAAAAATAATAAAAAATAAAAAAAAAGTCAAAAATAAAGACGCAACGGCCCGAACTCTAGTTCTGACTGCTGGAAAGCAATAATAGCTCAAACAAGCACAACACAGACACCCTGAGGTTCATACATATAAAATATAATTGGGCTCACACTCTATCCTCCGGGAGACATTGAACACAGAGTGAAATAAATTATAGCCCAGATTACTTAGGAAATATGATAAAACAGAAGCTTGTAAGTAAATATAACTCTGTAACCCCGAGCTACTATCTGACTTGTATCCAGGTCCTAGTTAAATATATCTATAGCTAATTACTTCAGCTTCCCAGCATGCAAAATATAGTCACTGTATTAGATAGATAGGAGACAGATTAAATAGATAGATAGATAGATAGATAGATGGATAGATAGATATAAGATAGATAGATACATAGATAGATATAAGATACATGAAATAGATAGCTAGTTGTCAGATGGATAGATAGAGAAAAGATTAGAAGAATAGAGAGAGAGATAGATAATACATAAATAGATGGATGACAAATAGATGATATTTATGAGATAGATAATAAATAGGAGATCGATTGATGGGTGGATGGATAGATAGATAGATAGATACAAGCAAAAGGATAACAGAAGCACACTGCTAACACTAAGCTATATGTGAAATATGACATGTTTTACAATACTGCTATGGTGAAAAATAGAGGTTCTTAGCTTACCATTTGGCCAAATAGCATGTACCATCCTACCACGATAAGGTGACCTCTTTGGTACGGGCCCTACATGATGAATATGCCCCTCTTAGGCCAGCACTGGGCCTCAATTTCTGGGCATGTAAGGTCTGGCACATCCCCCACCTAATGAAATGGGTGTGTTACGCCGAGCGCTCCGGGTCCCCGTTCCTCCCCGGAGCGCTCGCCTCATCCTTGTTGCTGCAGCGCCCCGGTCAGATCCACTGACCGGGTGTGCTGCGGTACCGCCTCCAGCCGGGATGCGATTCGCGATGCGGGTGGCGCCCGCTCGCGATGCGCACCCCGGTCCCCGTACCTGACTCGCTCTCCGTCGGTCCTGTCCCGGCGCGCGCGGCTCCGCTCCCTAGGGCGCGCGCGCGCCGGGTCTCTGCGATTTAAAGGGCCAGTGCACCAATGTTGGTGCCTGGCCCAATCTTCCCAATTAGCTTAATTGGCTCCCACCTGTTCCCTGGCTATATCTAGTCTCCTCCCTTGCACTCCCTTGCCGGATCTTGTTGCACTTGTGCCTAGTGAAAGCGTTCCCTTGTTTGTTCCTAGCCCGTGTTCCAGACCTCCTGCCGTTGCCCCTGACTACGATCCTTGCCGCCTGCCCCCGACCTTCTGCTACGTCCGACCTTGCTTCTGCCTACTCCCTTGTACCGCGCCTATCTTCAGCAGTCAGAGAGGTGAGCCGTTGCTAGTGGATACGACCTGGTCACTACCGCCGCAGCAAGGCCATCCCGCTTTGCGGCGGGCTCTGGTGAAAACCTGTAGTGGCTTAGAACCGGTCCACTAGCGCGGTCCTCGCCATCCCTCTCTGGCACAGAGGATCCACTACCTGCCAGCCGGCATCGTGACAGTAGATCCGGCCATGGATCCCGCTGAGGTTCCCCTGCCAGTTGCCTCTGATATCACCACGGTGGTCGCCCAGCAAGCCCGACAGATCGCCCATCTAATCCACCAGCTGTCGGAAGTGTCCACCATTGTGCACCAACTTCAGTCGCAACTTCATCAGCAATCTTCTCCTCCGCCAGCTCCTGCACCTCCTCCGCAGCGAGTGGCCACTCCTAGCCTCCGCCTGTCCTTGCCGGACAAATTTAATGGGGACTCTAAGTATTGCCGTGGCTTTCTTTCGCAATGTTCCCAGCACTTGGAGATGATGTCGGACCAGTTTCCTACTGAAAGGTCTAAGGTGGCTTTCGTAGTCTGCCTTCTGTCTGGAAAAGCCCTGTCATGGGCCGCACCGCTCTGGGACCGCAATGACCCCGTCACTGCCTCTGTACACTCCTTCTTCTCAGAAATTCGAAGTGTCTTTGAGGAACCTACCCGAGCTTCTTCAGCCGAGATTGCCCTGCTGAACCTGGCCCAGGGTGTTTCTTCCGTTGGCGAGTACGCCATTCAGTTCCGTGCTCTTGCTTACGAGTTGTCCTGGAATAGTGAGGTTCTCTGCGCGACCTTTAAAAAAGGCCTATCCAGCAACATTAAAGATGTTCTGGCCGCACGAGAGACTCCTGCTGACCTACATGAACTCATTCATCTTGCCACTCGCATTGACATGCGTTCTTCCGGATGGCGTCTGGAGCTCCGCCTGGATATGGACTTTGTTCGCACGAAGCGTTTTTTCTCCCCGGCTCCTCTCTCCTCTGGTCCTCTGCAATCTGTTCCTGTGCTTCCCGCCGCGGAGGCTATGCAAGTTGACCGGTCTCGCTTGACACCTCAAGAGAGGACACGACGCCGCATGGAGAATCTTTGCCTGTACTATGCCGGTACCGAACACTTCCTGAAGGATTGTCCTATCCGTCCTCCCCGCCTGGAAAGACGTACGCTGACTCCGCACAAAGGTGACACAGTTCTTGATGTCAACTCTGCTTCTCCACGCCTTACTGTGCCTGTGCGGATATCTGCCTCTACCTTCTCCTTCTCTATTATGGTCTTCTTGGATTCCGGATCTGCAGGAAAAATTTTTTGGGCCTCTCTTATCAACAGGTTCTACGTTCCTGTGACCAGTCTCGCCAGACCCCTCTACATCTATTGTTTTTACAATAAAAGATTGGACTGTCTCGTGTGTTTCCACACAGAACCCCTCCTAATGTGCATCGGACCTCATCACGGAAAAATTGAGTTTTTTTTCCTCCGGTTCTTTGGCCCCAAGAAGAGGGGGAGACCCAAGGGGGGGGGTACTGTTACGCCGAGCGCTCCGGGTCCCCGTTCCTCCCCGGAGCGCTCGCCTCATCCTTGTTGCTGCAGCGCCCCGGTCAGATCCACTGACCGGGTGCGCTGCGGTACCGCCTCCAGCCGGGATGCGATTCGCGATGCGGGTGGCGCCCGCTCGCGATGCGCACCCCGGTCCCCGTACCTGACTCGCTCTCCGTCGGTCCTGTCCCGGCGCGCGCGGCTCCGCTCCCTAGGGCGCGCGCGCGCCGGGTCTCTGCGATTTAAAGGGCCAGTGCACCAATGTTGGTGCCTGGCCCAATCTTCCCAATTAGCTTAATTGGCTCCCACCTGTTCCCTGGCTATATCTAGTCTCCTCCCTTGCACTCCCTTGCCGGATCTTGTTGCACTTGTGCCTAGTGAAAGCGTTCCCTTGTTTGTTCCTAGCCCGTGTTCCAGACCTCCTGCCGTTGCCCCTGACTACGATCCTTGCCGCCTGCCCCCGACCTTCTGCTACGTCCGACCTTGCTTCTGCCTACTCCCTTGTACCGCGCCTATCTTCAGCAGTCAGAGAGGTGAGCCGTTGCTAGTGGATACGACCTGGTCACTACCGCCGCAGCAAGGCCATCCCGCTTTGCGGCGGGCTCTGGTGAAAACCTGTAGTGGCTTAGAACCGGTCCACTAGCGCGGTCCTCGCCATCCCTCTCTGGCACAGAGGATCCACTACCTGCCAGCCGGCATCGTGACAGGGTGGAGTGCACAAACCAACATGGAGGCAGCCACTCCAACCACAAAAAGGAATAATTGGTCAGCACATTCTAATTCACAGCTATTGTATGAAACAAGTATACAGGTGCACGCTACTGTGGCTGAACTACAAATACAAGCAAAAGGATAACAGCAGCACACTGCTAGCGCTAAGCTATATGTGCACTATGACATGTTTTACTTTGCAGTTTACTTTACGGTGAACAATAGAGGTACTTGGCTTACCATTTGGCCAAATAATGTGTACCATCCCACCAAGATAAGGTGACCTCTTTGGGAACCTCTATTTTTCACCATTGCAAAGTAAAACATGTCATAGTTCACATATAGCTTAGCGCTAGCAGTGTGCTGCTGTTCTCCTTTTGCTTGTATTTGTAGTTCAGCCACAGCAGCGTGCACCTGTATACTTGTTTCATACAATAGCTGTGTATAAGGATGTGCTGACCAATTATTCCTTTTTAGATAGATAGTTAGACATAAAGACAGAAAGATGATAGATAGACACATTAGATATGAGATAGATAGATGGATATGAGATAGATAGATAGATATGAGATAGATAGATAGGTAGATATGGGTTATATGAAAAATATAGTTATTAGATGGATAGAGATAGATAACAGATAGATCAATATAATTTTAATGGCAGAAACCTGGTGTAAAAGATAAGAGCAAAATACATTTCGGCACCATCATTCCCTCTGATCAATAACATGTTGACGCCCCAGGTGTTCCTCATTTCAGGTTTCATTATGTGGCTTGCTATCATTTGCACTCCTCCATATTTCTGTCCTCCAGGATAATTAGTAAATTATATTGTTGTCACTTGCCAACTATATTCAAATAATGTAGCATTGGCTTTTTTACAAAAACCCAAAATTGGCAGAACTCACCCCAAGGAGACGATGGCACAACTGCTGTGATAAATAGGAACAGATGAGCAAACTGTTCTGACAAATTTTGGGAGTGTTGCAGATTTCAATTTTGAAAATTTTGAGCTAAAAAGATTGTCGCAATTTTCACATTTGTTTAAAGCAAATCACAATGTGCATCATTTATACGAACAGCATATGAATGGGCAAATTGACTTTTTAAGTTTCAAATTAGTTGGATTGTTATAACACATTAACATCTGCACTGGAGGTTTCATTTGGAGACATCATCCCAGTTTCCATCATACCTGATGGGAAAACTAGTGCTACATAGAACTGTTTTTTCCATCAACACATAGGATTCCTATTTACAACCACAGGAGTCAATTGGATCAGTTGAGCACTCATGTTTTGTCCCTGTACCTTTATTCTAGCTACCGTTCCTAAAGAGGTTGCCATGTGGCTGTGAGAGAACTTTTCGCAAACTACATAAATACTGTGAGTTTTATCCACCCCTCACCATGATCAGACCTCCACACACCTCCCGCATATCGGGCGCTACCTCACAATACCCTTCTCAATCTCCTTCTTGCCTTAGTCATTCTCACCCATTATAGCTGTTTAGTGCTGCCTGGCTGTCTCGAGAGTCCGGAACCCCACCGACTGGTGTGGTAAGTACCCTTCCTTCTGAGTATTTTTCTAGTCCTCTTCTCCTCTGGCTTTTTCTATTCTTCCCTCCTCTCTTCTCTTTCTCTTCGTTCTACTTTTCCCTCCCACTTCTTACCCTACTTCCTCCTCCTTCTCCTTTTCCCACCCTAGTTGCCTACATGACGTTATTGGTTATCTAGATGCCTACCGTGACTATGACTACTAATAGTCACCCTCATGTACTTTTCGTACTTTTCATGTGCATAATTTTCTTTTTTATTGTGTTGTATTTTGATCTCGTATAGGCATACATTTGTTTCTCCCTCCCTTCATACTCTGGACGTCACATAACATGCTTGAGACTTTTGTTTCCAACACGCCTTGCTGACTCTAGCCATTCGTCCCTACTGTATTACTGTTCACACATTATATGCCTATGAATATATACGTACTGTCTCACACTACCTGTTTGAAAAGTCTATATGTGACACTGCTGTGCCATTTATGTATGACCCATCTGTGACTGTTTTGATTGGTCTGTACTTGTTTTGCACACACACACAAAAAAAAAACTTACTTTGGAAATAAAAATACTGTGAGTTTTCTTGAAAAACTGTTTTTGTACAATGCATCACATTAATAGCATACACTGAGGTTAGAGTTTGCAGTTGAATGATGCATTGGTCTCATGATGCTCCCTAGCCTAAGGTTTTGCCCCTTTAGATGGCTGTGGGAAGAGTCCCTAGGCCAGCCTCCTCTCCCAGAAGAGAGCGGGACCCAAACCAGTCATAGTCTGGTTCTTGCCAGAGCTACATGTCTCCCAGCTCTGCTGGGCAAACTAGTCAGTCAGTTAAAGGGGTACTCTGCCCCAAAGGATAGGGGATAAGATGTCTGATTGCGGGGGTCCTGCCGCTGGGGAACCCCGCGATCTCCCTGCTGCACCTGGCATTCATTGAGAGCGTCAGGTACAGCGCCGGAGGCTTGTGACATCACAGCCACACCCCGCTTGTGATGTCACAGCAACTCCCCCCTCAATGCAAGTCTATGAATCTCATAGACTTGCATTGAGGGGAAAAGGCCGTCATAACTGGGGCGTGGTGTCTTGAGTCTCCGCCCCGCATCGCCAGTCATCCGGCAGGGAGCGAAGTTCGCTCCGTGCACCAGATATCTTGGGTGCCGCAGCCGAGATCAGACATGTTATCCCCTATCCTTTGGATAGGGGATAAGATGTCTAGGGGCAGAGTACCCCTTTACACATATCCTAGCCCTGAACTTGCAATAAATACATAGATCTAGGCCAAAGTGTTATTTCTAGGTGGAATCACTATTCTGTTCCTGTTCCACTCTATGCTGTAAGGATAAAGGGGAAGATTTTTCAAAACCTGTGCAGAGGAAGAGTGGTGCAGTTGCCCATAGCAACCAATCAGATCGCTTCTTTCATTTTTAAAGAGGCCTGGGAAAAATGAAAGAAGCAATCTGATAGGTTGCTATGGGCAACTGCACAACTCTCCCTCTAGACAGGTTTTGATAAATCTCCCCCAAAGTGCTTCAAATCTTCAGCTCCAAGAAGGAGTTTTTGTTTTGAACCGAAGAGAATAACAAAGCTGAACAAGGGTCCCTCTGCAATACACTAATCATTTCTGTGCCACAACTAGAGCTTGTGATTAAAGGTACGCGTACTGAACCACAGGGTGCCAACCTGCGTTGATTCTCATGAGCAGAAAACAAGCTACTTTGACTGTGTAACATCTGCATTAGTCACTTACACATGCTAATTGCATCTCAGAGACTTTTCCATTCAGTGAATCTGCTGAAAAAGCAACCTTTAAAGGAACAGTGACCGAATATGAATTCATCTTTAAAAGGACAATGACCAAATATTAATTTATCTTTAAATGGCCAGTGACCAAATATTAACTCATCTTTAAAGGGACAGTGACCAAATATCAATTCATAAAAACTAGATATAGAACAGCACTCTAATTACTAAATGTTAAATTCAGCAGTGGTCACTCCCCCATGGGGGAGTGACACTGCTGCATTTAACATTTAGCAATTAGAGCACAGTTGTATATATCTATTTTATTAGTTTCTCTATACATTAATGGTTTGGCAGGGATCCATTTTATATAAAACTTGGCAGCTTTTTTAAAAATTCCATAGCGCCAATGTAATATAACATATCTGCTTGAATATCAATTCATATTTAAAGGAACAGTGACTTAATGTTAATCTGTCTGCACAAAAAGCTGTAACATTCCATGGTGATTAAATATTAATTCATCTTTAAAGGGACAGTGACCAAATATCAATTAATATTTAAAGGAATAAGCTTAAGCTTAAATGCATAATAAGCTTCAATGCGCACTTTGCACTACAGCAACAACTAAATTGAGAAAAGGTCACTGGGGTTCACTTGGATACATCAGGTGATAACAGTTTAGGGACTGCTACCCCCAGGTAGCCTGCTGCATAACTCTCATCTTCCCCATGGTCACCACTATGGTGGTATCTGTCCGCTTTGGATCTTGCATTGTATGCATTTTTTAAAGGGAAACTATGATGTGGGGATGCGCTAAACCTTATACAGCATGTTCACTGTAAACTATTTTTCATGTACACATGTAGAGTGGCAAAGCAATGCCCATAGCGGGTAACTTGAAGCACCTGAAGCCAAACATGAAGCCAGCTATATAAGGCTGAGGAACCTTTCAGGCCATTCAAGCTCAATGGCTCAGATTTAGACCACAACACCAGGTACAGATGTGCTTCTGGGTACTGTATGGACCTCGAGCTGCTGGTCACCACCTCTGATTTATCCCGCCAGTGACTGGGGATTCAGGTTTTTCGACCCTCCACTACTGGAGCCCTGAGGCAGCTGCCTTATGGTAGCACCGACCCTGGTTACAAAACTGTAACTCCCAGAGTGCCTGGACAGTTGGGCATGCGGGGGGGTCCGACTACTGGCACCCTGTGTCTCTTCGGAAGTGGCGTGTTATGACCCCTGCAGGAAGAGAGAGACGCTTGGCTATCTCCTGGTCTCCCATAGTGATATATGGAGGGGGCGTGTCAGCTGCTGCTTTTGTGCAGGTGTGGTGATGCACCACTCCCAAGGAAAGCTGTATAGGAGATAACTGGGGGTCCCAGCGGTCGGGCCCCCCTCAATCTAAAACTTATCCCCATGATACTTCTTCTTTGACATCACACAGTGTCACACATCGATTCTCGGCCTTTTGGCTAAGATCAAGTGTAGTATCTGTTCTTATCAGTTTTTCATGCCGGTGGGCAGTAACGCCGGTATGGGGCTGGTGGGGATGGGTGCTGCATGGAGGGGACAGGTGTACCAGGGCTTTCCGGGGCTGGTTCTGAGGAATCAGCTCGACGGCTGCCCCAATGTGATCTGCTTCCTCCGGGTCTCGCCATGAGGCTGAGAGGGTCTGGAGCCGAGGTACATTTGTGCCTCGGGGAGCGGTTAACCCGAGGTGCCAAAACTCACTGGGTGTACTGGCTCACTGAGTGAAAGCAGGGGCACGCACCTCTTGATTCCCGGCTTTCTGGCTAGGATCAGAGAAATTTTTATAGATCCGGCTGGGTGTCTGGGCAGTATATCTGCACACATTCACTTATTTATTTCCTTTTTGTCTCACTGTGTCACTTTTTGCGTGTTGTGTGTCCACAGGATTTGTCAGGATGCGGTAGCCCTTTTGGGTGTCCCTCCTGGTGGTCTAGGTGTGTGGCCATTAGGTTCCGCACCTCCCTGCAAACACCCCGGGTACTCCTGCTCTGGCAGGGTACCTACCGTTATCGGCTCTGCGGGAAGATACCTTTGCTAACGCCAAGGGGGATGCCGGGAGCATTTGTGGTCCCTTTGTAGCCTTGGCGAAAAGGGACATTGAACCTGGAACCTCACAGGTACCTTTTGGTCCGGAGGCGAAGGGTAAGGTTTGTTGGGGGGCCTCTCTCCTATCGGAGAAGGGCTTGCGATAGACCGAATCCTCTGTGCACGTTTTTTTTAGTGTAACACGTTGTACTATTTCTTGCACTTTGGGTGATTCGAGAGCACGTTCCACGGCTCTTAGAAAAAAAAAATCACACAGTCTTCCATTTATCTCTATGCTTTTCAGAACAGGGTGCAAAATTAATACAGAAAAGAAGACTTCCAGCAAGTTCCTAAGAGCATTGTCAGGCACAGGCAGGTTTTCTTAAGACTCTAATAAGCAGCCCTGTTTTGCGGTAACCAAATGCCACGAACATAGTACAATGCAAATTCAAACAACTCCCCTCATTTGTCAGGGTTATATAGCGGCATACCATTATATGGCATTATATAAATCAGTTCCACAGGATATCAAACAAAATAGGAGATCATTAAAGAAACAGGTTTATAAAATATTTCCCAGCAAACTCCACACCAGTGTCAAGAACGAATCAAAAGTTTAAAGTTTAATTATTATATTTAAGCGATTCTCTATGCATTTACATCCCATGGGTGCAGACAAGTAGTTCGGCCTTTCCTGTATAAAACAGCATATATAATAAATGCATAGTAAAGTATACATTTCTAGCTTAACATTCAACAGAAGTGGGCAAAATAGATGGTTTTAAAGTGAAGTCAAATATATAGGCTTCAAAGCCTAAGGGGGTGTAAGCGAGGGCATTGAATTGTCTTGTGAAGAACACTGAAAACTTCCCATTAAAATCAGATTATTATTTTTTTTTTTAACTAGACTTGACTATTTTACTGGCAAATGGATTA
The DNA here is from genome assembly GCF_029499605.1 of Hyla sarda. NCBI lineage: Eukaryota > Metazoa > Chordata > Amphibia > Anura > Hylidae > Hyla > Hyla sarda. The sequence goes on along the minus strand of NC_079195.1, from coordinate 214,499,666 downwards.
TCAGGCATGAACGCTTTACGTATTATGAGAAAGAAGAAAAATCGTATAATCTTCTGCTGGTTTAAATTACCCGTAATATATGTTGGAGAATGAAGCCTTTATTAATAAGGAAGGTTCCAGTCTAATCATGCACAGGAGTTTTGTTGGCCACACATGTTAGGATTCGGCTCAAGTCAACATTGTGTATTTGTCGGCCATGCCAAACAGCTGGATCCCATTGGTGCAGCTGGCTGATGACCTCATAAAAACGGTGATGGCATTTACGAGTTTACTAGGGTTCGCTGACTGGAAACAATTATAATAGATGGGAATCAGTTTCGGCCATTTCTATAGATCAGAAAAGGCCAAGTTTGGGAATTTGGCATAAAATGGGCACCATTTTACTTGTGATTAATAATGATGTATTTAGTAGGTGGAGTTGACATATTAGGACATTTTCTCAATTGTCTTCAATTATTATTATTATAATTTTTTTTTGCTATCCCAATGAATCTAAAATGAAAAAGAAAAAAAAAAAAGAATTTTTTTTTATAATTTTGCAGTAGGTCTTAATTTAAAAATGTCCTATTCTTTTATTGATACCGTTTATATGCCTATAAATCATCACAGTAATGTTACAGTACATTTGTGCTCCTTTCTATTTTTCTCTATGGTGCCTTATATACATTTGGAAGATAAACAAAAAGAAGGTGTTAGATGGAAAAAGCACAACTACAAGGTCAGAATACAGTCTACAATTTTGTGATGTTATTTTATCAAATAAAGACTGTTTCATGTTTTACTATTGCAATGTTTAGTTTATTATCACTTTGTGGTGTGAGGGGGATGGCAAGTCCAATGTAAGCTTGCAACCATGCAGACAAAGGGACCATGACTTGGCTGCAGCTCCACTGTTGCATGGCAAATAGGGATGAGCAAAACTACCAAACATTTTTTGGCAATTTTCACTTAAATTTGCCATCATCAAGTGTAAAAAGATCAGTAGCAATGCGTAGCATCAATGTTTAGCTCCATGGGCTAGACAGTAGGCAGTGACGCATAGCACATTGCTTCTTACTGTAGAGAATCAGGGACTTCTGCCAAAATGAAATTTCCGAGGTGTTATGAAAACTGTGATGATCAGCAAAGCATTCGCTGTATCTGCTCTGTGAAACAATTTGTGGGTATTTGCATTAACTGGAAATGGCTCACATAACTTACAATGTACAAACGCACCACTTGATGCCCCAGAACCAGCACTGTTTTGCTGTTGTGACTTCTGGTCATACATTTTCTTCTGGTCGGGCTGCCAGCCGCTCTTTGCCCGACCCAGAAAAAATTAAGGAACAGGCATTTGATGTATGCCTTACTGTTTAATAAGAACAGATGGAGGGACTCCTGTCTTTGACAGGAGTCCCTGTTTCTGGTACAGATTCTCCCAAAGTGAATCAGAAACATTTGGGAGAAATGTAATTTATTCTTAATCAATTTGCTCACCTCTAATGGCAGACAATATTACAAAATCCAGCTAGGGAATTAAGAATAAGCATAAATGGGAGAGGCTTGAAGATAAAGGTCTTGAACATGACAATCTACGAACACTGAGAAGTTTTCATTATTACTGGAGGTAGGAATTAACCTTTATTGTACATTGAAAGTTTTATACAGTAGATGGGGATATTGTCAAGAATCTTATATCTGCAGGAATCTTACATTCCATTTATATGGTAGGTAATTTACTAAGAAAAGAAAAAGGAAAATAATGCCGTAAAATAGAAGATTGTAGAAATATTTGAAATTCCAAAGTAATTTTACAAGATATTCAGCCATTAATGTGAGACTTATTGGAGTCAAACATACAAAGTCTCTGTTTAAAACCAGGTTTATGCTCGTGGGATTCCACACAATCATAAGCGTTCTTCACTGCTATTATTTCAAATGGCTTTTGTAGAAATCTATACAATTAGCATTCAGGCAGAATTGCAATATGGCATTACCTTGTCTCGGAGGTTCTGATCTGACGGGGAGTCTTGCTTACTCATCAATTTTCTGGCTTTTTCACAAGCTCTGCAAGATTATAAAAAGTAAAGAAAAAAAATTATTGACAACGACCCTGCGACAGGCTTTACGCTTGTTAGTAGCTTTTGTTCTAAATGTAAAGCATTAACAAAACATGGAAGAAATGGAAAAAAAAATGTTACAGGTAAAAGCAAAAATTATCTACAAAAACATCAACATGGTAAAAAATCTAAAGAACATCTTATGGTTTCCACTGACAACATCCAAAAAGTTTTACTCGTAGAGGGAAAGAATAGCCAGCTCACTTATAACCTCCACCTGGTGCAACAAAACATGTCAAGAAGGCTGTAAAATGATCCAGCAAGGATTGTGCAATCAAAATGATCCATTTTTTTTGTAAAAAGTGGAAAACTCACACAACAGACATGAAGACCATGCCCCGCTGAAACCGACACGTTTCAAATACCCAAACAGAAATAGATCATTTTAGTGATTTATGATAAAATTTTCATTGCGCAGTCCTTGTTGGATCATTCTACAGTCTTACTTATCTGAGCTCCTGGGCTCCAGTGCAAATGTGTAACAGGACCCCTTTTATCTGAAAGAGGGGTGTGGGATTGGTGCTATTATGGATCCTCCCTATACGTGTGATGGCATATCAAGGAGCCTGGTGGAGATGATTCAGTAAGGAACGCAAACACAGTCAATTTGAAATGTGTAACTCATGTTAGCTTCACTTGCAAAAGGCACTTGTGCTTGTTGGTGATAGGAACATATATGCAAGGTGCAGCCTGATTGACGGTTCTCCCAAAAAGACACAAACTTAGTTAAGCCTTAAGCTGGCCGTTCCAGTGCGGTTTTAACAAAATTTCACCCAGAGACTCACTATACACCCACAGACTATTAACCCTTTTTACCAGAGATCCCAGTTTACTAGAACAATGTTTTTTTTTATTTTTTTTGGTCTGAGATCTACTGATGGTTCACTGGACACCTGCTCCAGGAGTTCCTTACTCTCTTTGCCTGTAGCTGTCTCAGTCTGCTGCTCACTCTCCTCATCATTGGATACAGGTGTTTACATAACCTTGAAGATATTCCAGGGTATGTATCCATTGATGCACTGCCAGTCACAGAATAACCTGTGCTATAAAGGTCGTCTAAACAGTTGGTCAGAAGGCCAACTGGTCATACCACTGTGTTTGTGTGAACTACTGCATAGTACGGAAAGATCAGGGGTGCTGAAATGTTTTAAAATAAATAATTTCCCTTTAAGAGTTTACACTAGGTCTAAGATCTGTAATCAGCAGGGACAGGTCCACAATTTATGATACAAGGCAAATGACATTTGGGAAAAGCTAATTCTTAAGTAGGAATAGATGAAGAAGAGGCAAAGTAAAAGCATATCCAGCTCTGTTTATGATCTTTTATTGAGAATTCCTCCGTTTCTTGATAAGTATATGTCTTTAAAATCCAATTGGAATATGTTTAGAAGTGTCAGGGATACCAAACAGGGGAGTCCAAGAATTGCAGTGTGTCAAAATAGTTGAAGGGAGATACTCTAAAAATGTCTAGCAACCTAGAGCTGCAGAGGAGGCACAAGGTTGCCACCACAAGAGTGGTTATGGTGGCAGCTGGCCAGGCAGGCCAGAATACCTCAGAGCCAAGCATTGTGGATACAGGCAGTAGGCAGAAGCTGGTGCCATAGATGGTAATATTGACACAAACAGAGTCCGATTTATAAGAGCTGAGTTGGTGTTTATAGCAAAGTTGAGTGGCTCTGAAGCATCCAGATGGTGTTACCAAGCTGAAAATACAGAGGCTTTGTCAGCAAGGTACAGAAGGATCAGTAAGAGGTGAAGTCAAGAAACAGGCTTCGGTCAGGAACAAAGGAACAATGCAGACAGAAACCTTTGATGTAGGAAAGTACAACGTTGCTTAGGCATCAGGGAACGGGTAGGGCAGAGTTATATAAGTGGTATCTGGCAGGGATATGAGGAGGACCAGAATAAGGGAAGTGCAAGATCCCTTAAAGAAACAGTATGTGTCCACTGGAAACACAGCAAGTCTGAAGCTTGCATCGGGGAGGAGGAGCTGAGTGAGCAGTTCAACTGAGGTAAGCAGTGGAACATGCTGAATGCCTGTGGCTTTCAATCGCCGGCATTACTAGAAGCAGGTGTGACTGACGTCTTAAACAAGGCCTAGTCAGGAGGCAAAAACTGTCCGGAGCTACTGCAGTGCAGACAGAGTAGTGGAGATAAAAGCGGTCCATCTAAACAGGACCAACAGGTAATAGAGTATCCTGAGGAACACTAAAAACAATAAGATCTGGAAGAACCAAGATTGGAGGAGCAATGAGAAATAAATTATTATATTTATTAATAGGGAACAAGCACCTAATAACCATTGTGTTCAGATCTTAAGTCTTTTAACCTAAATGTGTATATCATGCACCTAAGGTCGAAGAGAAAAAGAAGAAATATACAAAGGGTCACAAAGGTATACAATGTGGAACAGCAATCTAAAGTATGCATTAACATAGTAAATATGGTGCCTATTATACCTCCATGTGCCTTTGAATTGCCCAGATAAACTTTTTTTTGTTAAAGAAAAGATTCTGTATCATTAAGGAGATGAAGGCATATATTACCCATTGTGCTTAGGAGCTTAATGTAAACAGTTATAGGGATATTCAAGCCAAAAACATTCCCTTCTCATTGGAAAATGTACATGTACTTGGTGTAGATGTGTAGTTAGTGCTCTACTCTTTATACTGACCACAAACAACTCCTATCTGTTTAGTGAAAAACATAAAAGTTAGAAAAAAAAGTTGGCAAGAAAAAAGATGAATCAGCAGATTGTAAAGCGCTGCGGGGTTGTGAGGATTTAAATGATTATATTTGTTGATAGGGAACAAGCACATAATGACCATTGTGTGCAGATCTTAAGTCTTTCGTCAATTTTTAATTTGAACCTTGGAATTATCAGCAGAAAAGTCTTCTGAGTATTAACAGTTTTCAGCCGCGCGGTACATAGACAAGGATTCATATATTTTTTTTTTGGGTTATGAAAATAAAATAAAGATAATTCTCCGATCAGCCATAACATTAAAACCACTGACTGCTGAAGTGAATAACCTAGATTATTTGACATGGTGCCTGACAAAATGTGACGGCAAGTGAAGGGTAATTTCTTGAGGTTAATGTGTTGGAAATAGGAAAAATGGGCAAGTGTAAGGATGTGAGTGACTTTAAGCAAAGGATAGGGGATAAGATGTCTGATCGCGGGGGTCCCGCCGTTGGGGACCCCCGCAATCTTAGCTACGGCACCCCAGCAAACTTCGCTCCATGTCAGATGACTGGCCATGCGGAGGCTCTTGAGGTCATGGTCATGTGCCCACTCAATGCAAGTGATGCTCGTGCCCACTCAATGCAAGTCTATGGGAGGGGGCGTGACGGCCATCACGCCCCCTCCCATAGACTTGCATTGAGAGGGTGTGGCCGCGACGTCACGAGCAGGGGCGAGACCATGACGTCACGATCATCCGGCGCTGCACCCGATGCTCTAAACGAACGCCGGGTGTAGCATGGAGCGATCAGACATCTTAACCCCTATCCAATGGCAGTGGCCTGTTTCAGCAGGATAATGCCCACTGCAAAAAAAAATCAGGAATGAGTTACAAAGAGGAGACAGAGATAAAAATGTTGACTTGACCCCAAATTCCACCAGATCTTAATCCAAATGATCACCTGTGGGATGTATCTGATCCATGGAGGCTGCACCGTCCCCCCCCCCCCCCCCATACAGATTATTCATTTAATGCAGGACTGGCAGACCATGTAATCTGCACGGAGGCTTCCTGACAGATGATGTTTGGGGAGAGAAGGGTCAAGTGTGTTGAATTTCAAGTGGCTGATCCTTTTTGTTTTTGGGGAAATAAGGCACTGCCAGAGCTGTCTGAGAGTAACTTACTTTCCCATCCTCATTTAGAACACATTAACATAAGGCCAATGTGCAGGCATCGGATAAGATAGGTGTCAGCCAAACAAACATTTGGACAACAGATATTAAAGGTGTTTGAGCACTTTTACAGCTCTTAAAGAATCTTCTACCAAATACAACAGGACACCCTTAGAGATAAGGCCTTGATTGGTTACGGCTGTTCTGGTGGCATAAGGGGTACTGCCCCATTATGAAGCAGGGGGTTCTAATGTTTTGGCTGATCAGTACACATTACCAATCACATTATCTACTTTACAAGGCTTTTTTTTTTTCTTATTTCTTTTTCTTCTTTTTTTTTTTTTTTATAAAGTTAAGACATGAAACCTTTGTCATCATCAAAGCCTCTTTTATGTTTGTTAGTGTATAACATCCAAAAAGATAAAAGCCTTGGAAAAGTCAAGGCAAATGTTTCAAATGATTTAGCCCTAAAAAAAGTTGACATCAGGGCAAATAAATGCTGTAAAATGACATAGTCCATAGATCTATCTCTCTATCTCTCTATCTCTCTATCTATCTATCTATCTCTCTATCTGTCTGTCTATCTATCTATCTATCTGTCTATCTATTTCATATCTATCTATCTATCTATCTATCTCATATCTATCTCTCTATCTTTCTATCTATCCATCTATCTATCTATTAGAAGGTTTGATTCAAACTTCAGGGAGTTCACAGCTCGCGCAAACCTGGCATGTCAGGGTGTAAATGCTCTCACAGCTGACACCCACAATACAGATTAGCCCTGTAAGGAAGGAGTTAATAGGCAACGCTATTATTTACTTTGGGGTAGAGGGTGTATACATTATACAGCCATCTATATGGCTGTATAATATACACAGTGAAGAGAGCGATTCATACCATCATGTTGCTGGTCCTGGCCTCTTCTGGTGTAGCCCACCCCCTTTTTGACATCGCTAGAGAGCCTGGACTAGCGACAAGATGGACTCACCTAACTATGCATTATAAAGCCAAATAGATGGCTGTATTATGTATGCACCCCCTTCCACCTCGCAAAGGAGTTAACTAGCAATGCTTAGCAGCCCTAACCACTCCTTCCTTGCTGGGATGATGCATAGTGTTCAGCACAGCAAGACGTTACAGAAACCAGCAGATTCATTCCTTTCAGAGAGCCGGCACCCATTTATGAGATCACAAGGGGTCCCATCCTGTAGATAGGGGATAAGTCACCTTTTGCTGCAGTACCCCTTTAACAAATTATCTTTAAAAGTTACCTAAAACTACAAGTGCGATTCAATGAACATAGGCTAATGTGAGTGGGGACATTCTTTGTAAAGTGCTTTAAAATATAAGAAACAAAAAAAATATAAAAAATAGATAGGGCAAAATGACATTTCAAAACAATTTTTTTTGTTTTCAGAAATTTCTAGTATTGTTAGCATGTGGGCTGCTTTGCTTTTCTTCTTTTCTTTTTTTTTTTTTTTCTTTTGTCGTGTTCATTTTCTAAAATTAAAAACATTTACAATTTCTCATCTAAAGGAAAATAGCAATACATTTACTGCGCTAAAAACTTCCATAAATACTTATCTTTGTTGAATTTATAACCTTATTCAACCATTTCACGCAGCGGAGCGGTCGATTTTTTTTGCAAGAAAATGTACTTAAATTATCCGTAATTACTGTGCATCCCTTAAGTTGCCCAATCACGTTTTGCTTTTTCCAATCATCCTTTCAATTTCCACTAACACTATCCAATCATTTTTCCAATTTCCTTTAAGTTCTGTTTGAGTTTTCTTCAGACTTGGGAAAATACAAAGATGGTGATAGTATTCTACACAACGCCAAGGCGACTTCACCATCGCTTCCCGAATGTGCAATCATATAGTCGTTGTCAATAATCTCTGGAATCTGTCACTTTTCTTCTACTGATAAAATACCTGGAAGCCTATTTATACTCCTTCAGTTTGTTTTGCTGGCCACAATGATATAGTGAATTATAGCAAGGCTTTAATATATCTTAGATGTAGTGTATAAAACAGCTTTGGATAGCTATCGTATAAATATAGCTAATTTAAAGGGTTACTTTGGTGGAAAACAAATGTTTTCAAATCAACTAGTGCTAGAAAGGTAAACAGATTTATAAATTGCTTCTATTTAAAAATATTAATCCTTCCAGTACTTATCAGCTGCTGTATACTACAGAGAAAGTTGTGCATTTCTTTCCAGTCCAACCACAGTGATTTCTGCTGACACCTCTGTCTGTGTAAGGAACTGTCCTGAGCAGGAGAGGTTCACTATGGGGATTTGTTTCTACTCTGGACAGTTACTGACAGGGACAGAGTTCTGCTGGAGTACTCCTTTAAGTCTTCCACCTTTGACAAAATTGCCCAAGGACAGGCAATGGCAGCAAAAAAAATAAATAAAATAAAGCATAACAAAACAAAAAACATACTTGCCATTCTTGTGCAAGTGCACATGACTTATGTGGCCAGTGATGGGCTGCAGAATCCTGTGCTATGTGTCCATGAATGTCTGAGTCTGTTTTTTTTTCTGTCATGCTCTTCCCCTGCACAATTTAGTAATTTTTTATTTATTTATTTGTGTTCTTTCTTACTCATCTTTTATATAATAAAAGCTTAAAATCCTGCCACGCCCCCTCACATAGACTTTCATTGAGAGGGTGGGCGTGACGTCACACGGGGGCGGAGTCGTGACGTCACGATCTTCCGTCCCCGTGGTCGGGAGCCAGACTCTCCAGCGCTTCCGGAGCAATAACAGGTGGGTGCCGCATGCTATATTGTGGGGGTCCCCAGCGGCGGGACCCCCGCGATCAGACATCTTATCCCCTATCCTTTGGATAGGAGATAAGATGTTTAGGGGTGGAGTACCCCTTTAAAACTTAGCTTTTATTATGCTAGTATAAAAATAGCAATAATGTGTCAAAATCAAGAAAAAGTAGCAAAAAACATTAAAAAATATTCAGATTAGGTTATCTGAAGTATTCTGAGGTTATAAAAGTAATCCCAATCACTGTTGGTGAATTTTAAATACTTACATAATTTATTTTTATAATTAATTTTTTTCTAGTTTTCGGTCTAAATCATAATTTTTTTTATTTTCACTTTACTTTTTTAGCCCCATTTTTCATATTGAGTGCTGGATTTTTTTTTTCTTTAAAAAATATATTTTTTATGTAGTACTACTACTCCCAGCATGGAACACACTGTTACATGATGTGAGTAGTAGTTCCTGTACTAATTGACAGATTACCCCGGGGTGTCACTCCTGACACCCGATGCGATCTTCCATAATATAGCAGAGATGTGGAGTAGCTCTATACAGCGCTCACATCTCTGCACTATACAACGGGCTAGGCAGTGATGTGAATAGAAATTCACATCACTCATTCATATTTTCCGCCCAGCGTGGGGATTGGGCAGATGGTGGGGCCAATCAACGCTCTCAGAGGGAAATATGAATGGTGAGTAGCCGGCCAGAGTACAGAGCAGAGATGCGAGCGCAGGAGAAAGCTGCTCTGCATCTCAGGGATGAAGGATGATCGCAGTGGGTGTCAGGAGTGACACCCACTGTGATTTGTCCTTAACTGCAGGTACTACTGCTCCACACATGGAGCACACTCTGCTCCATGCTGGGAGCTGTAGTACCTGCATTAAAAGACAGATGGCAGCAAGTGTCACTCCTGACACCCGCTGTGATCCTCCTGTATAATGTATAGATGCGGCCGGCTGCTCTTCTATGGTCCCCTGCACTGACGTATATATACACCTATTCATATTTCCCATAGAGTGTTGTGATTGGCTGGAACCATCTGGCCAATCACAGCTCTGCGGGAAATATGAATATGTGTATATATGCAGCAGTGCAGGGGACCATAGAAGAGCGGCTGCCGCATCTATACATTATACAGGAGGATCACAGCGGGTGTCAGAAGTGACATGGTCGATCTGTCAATTAGTACAGGTACTACTGCTCCCATCATGGAACAGTGTGTGTGATGCTTGGAGTAGTAGTACTACCCAAAAAATCATTGTCGGCTACATTTTTAGTGCCCTGCCTGCCCACATAAATTGATCCCTGTTTAAAAATTAATTAAAATGTCATTATAATAAAGATAAAGTTTGTTAAATACAATTTTTCCTATCACTACTGTATTTTTTTTAAATATTTTTTTAATGGTACCCTATGAAATTTTATTTAAAAAAGTATCACTTTTTTGGATAGCTAAAGTCCAAAAAAGAATAAAAACCGCTTGCAAAAACGCCAAAGTTAAAACCCCATGTCGTTTTTCTTGGTGTTTTTTCACTCCCATAGACTTCTATAGCAGAAAAACGCCAAGATTTCAGGGGAAAAACGCCATAGGCTCAACATGCTGCGACTTTGCAAAACTGCCAGGGAGCTGAAAAATGCCAAAAAAAAAAAGAGCGAAAAAACACCAAAAGGATAAAAAAAAAAAATGCCTATCCTAAAGATAGGATATTAGTTGATTTTCAAAGAAGATCTCGTTTTAGAAATAGTTTTGTCTTTTTTTCATGGCAGGGAAGGGTTGGAGGGGATAAGGTTTATATGTATTTTGGTATGTCATTTTTTTTTGGAGGGTGGGAAATAATAATAATAATAATAATTAATATTGTAGAAATATCATTAAAATATTAGCAAAAAATACTGGGTTTAAATTAGTAAAGAAATCTAAGATATACCTTCTTTTAAAATTTTTAGGATAGTAAATATGAGATAAAATTAAGTTTTCCTTCATCGCCTTCTGGGCCTAACTAGTGCTAAGACTCCGCACTGTACTGACAGGTGGGACCAATAGAGATATGAAGATAAAAGACATCTTGCAATACATTTATAGAAACATATATTAGAAATAAAGTGTGCATCGAGATCGGATAGATTTCCTTTCAGCGCCTGTTACTCTACAGAGATTGTTCATTAATACATAGAAAAAAAAAACATCTGAATATTTAAGTCATCTGCGATAGTTCTGAGACCAATGTGCCTGTAAATTGAGATCACAAAATGTGATTGGTGTTCCATCAAACGGCGGCGATAAACGCTGGGAGCCGTGGATAACTTTCAGGCTGCAATAAATGCAGAATGTCTCAATTCATTCTCCAAAAACATCATAAATATGAAAGTAAAGGAAATATGTCTACGGGCTCTTCACATATTAGAAGATAAATGTATTTATTGTAATCAAAATTTGAAATAAGAGAAAAGTCGCTCCAGCGGAATAAAAAGACAAATGACATAATCTTCTGGCTTTTCATCTCCAGTAAGGGAAGCATTAGAATGAGCAGTTTGCATGGAGCATTGTAAATAACTCTCCCAGCATGCACTGCATAGTTTTTGTTAAGAAACCTTTAGTGTCATTTCTTTGCTGTCATTAGAGATTAGCTAATTTTTGAAAAATTCGGCCGATTCGCCGAATTCCTCCCCCCCCCCCCCCGCCCCAATTTTTTTCGGTCTGAGTTTATTTGCGATGAATTTCTATTAAAAACAGCTATTTCTGGCCTAAAGAGAGCCTCAGCAGGGGTGTAGAACACTTTACCTTGCTGTAACATGCATAGGGTGTGTGCTGGGTTAGTGAAATTATACTGTTATTCAGAATGACATGCAAATTAGAGGCGTCGCTATTAGAATCACTGTCGCAGAGTGGCACAATGACAGAGCCTGGAGGTGGCATCAGTATGAGGAGACCATATAGTGGCTGAATGACACAGCCTGGAGTTGGTGGCAGCATGAGGAGACCATATAGTGGCTGAATGACACAGCCTGTAGTTGGCAACAACATGAGGAGGCAATATAGTGGCTGAATGACACAACATGGAGTTGGTGGCAGCATGGGGAGAAAACATAGTGGCTGAATGACACAGCATGGAGGTGGTGGCAGCATGAGGAGACCATATAGAGGCTGAATGACACAGTGTGGAGGTGGCGGCAGCATGAGGAGACCATATAGTGGCTGACTGACACAGACTGGAGTTTGCGGCAGCATGAGGAGACCATATAGTGGCTGAATGACACAGCCTGGAGTTGGTGGCAGCATGAGGAGACCATATAGTGACTGAATGACACAGCCTGGAGTTGGTGGCAGCATGAGGAGACCATATAGTGGCTGAATGACACAGACTGTAGTTGGTGGCAGCGTGAGGAGACCATATAGTGGCTGAATGACACAGCGTGGAGTTGGCGGCAGCATGAGGAGACCACATAGTGGCTGAATGACACAACTTGGAGGTGGTGGCAGCATGAGGAGACCATATAGCGGCTGAATGACGCAGTGTGGAGGTGGCGGCAGCATTATGAGACCATACAGTTGCAGAATGACACAGCCTGGAGTTGGAGGCAGCATGAGGAGACCATATAGTGGCTGAATAACACAACCTGTAGTTGATGGCAGCATGAGGAGACCATATAGTGGCTGAATGACACAGCCTGGAGTTGGTGGCAGCAAGAGGAGGCAATATAGTGGCTGAATGAAACCAAGTGGAGGTGGCGGCAGCATGAGGAGCCCAGATAGAGGCTGAATGACACAGCCTGGAGGTGGTGGCAGTATGAGGAGACCATTTAGTTGCTTAATGACACAGTGTGGAGTTGGCGGCAGCATGAGGAGCCCATATAGTGGCTGAATGACACAGCATGGAGGTGGCGGCAGCATGAGGAGACCATATAGTGGCTGAATGATACAGCCTGGAGTTGGCGGCAGCATGAGGAGACCATGTGGTGGCTGAATGACACAGCGTGGAGGTGGCCGCAACATGCGGAGACCATATAGTGGCTGAATGACACAGCCTGGAGTTGGTGGCAGCATGAGGAGACCATATTGTGGCTGAATGACACAGCCTGGAGTTGGTGGCAGCATGAGGAGACCATATAGTGGCTGAATGACACAGCCTTAAGGTGGTGGCAGCATGAGGAGACCATATAGTGGCTGAATGACACAGCCTGGAGTTGGCATCAGCATGAGAAGAACATATGGTGGCAGAATGAGACAGCCCGGAACTGGCATCTGCAGCATCAGGAGTCCTGAAAGTGACCCGGTGACATAGTGGGGCGGTGGGTGGCAATATCAGTACACGGTGACAAAGGTGGGTGAAAAAAGGAGAACTTGGAATCAGATGTGTGGCATCAGGCGGGTGGCAGGATCAGAATAGTAGCTGAGGCAGGTAGGCAGAAGAAAACGGTGTCTTTTGTAAAAGTGTTAGTGTGCACAAGTAAGTATTGAGGATATGCATTCAGGGATGGTTTTAGGCTTAGCATGGCCCTGGGCGAAATCAAAAGTGGGGCCCCAAAAGTTGTAATAGTGCACTAACCAGATCTGCACATTTTTGGTCACTTCAAATACCATTAAAAAATATATCTAAAAAGCAATTAAAAAGTCCCTTCAAAACAAAAATGGTACCGATAAAAATTACAAATCACAGCGCAAAAAATGACCCTCATACTTCCCCATATACAGAAAAATAAAAGAGTTATAGGGATCAGAATAGTACAATTTTATATATTTTTTTATAGTTCCCCCACATTAGGTTTTGGTTCCCCCACATTAGATTGGCAGCACAGTTTCCCCACATAAGGCTGGCAGTATAAGTCCTCCCACATTAGGTTGGCAGTATAGTTCCCCCCACATTAGGTTGGCAGTATAGTTCCCCCCACATTAGGCTGGCAGTATAGTTCCCCCCACATTAGGTTGGCAGTATAGTTCCCTCCACATTAGGTTGGCAGTATAGTTCCCCCACATTAGGTTGGTAGTATAGTTTCCCCACATTAGGTTGCCAGTTTAGTTCCCCCACATTAGGTGCAGTATAGTTCCTCCACATTAGATGCAGTATAGTTCCCCCACATTAGATGCAGTATAGTTCTCCGCATTAGGTGCAGTATAGTTCCCCCCCCCCCCCACAGACATACAACCTTCAGCCAAATACAGTGTGTGGCTGGAGGCTGTGTATACCTGCCTGTGTACTGCCCCACTTCAGTTCTCCGTCCGCCGCTCCTCCGGTCCGGGATCACAATCTACTGCTATGGCCTATAGGCCATAGCAGTAGGTCCCGGGACCGAAGGAGCGGTGGTCAGAGCACCGAAGCTAACGTGCTGGTAACTTACCATGCCGGCCAGCGCACGTCCTCCTCAATGCTGCAATGCTCCGTTTCTCCATTCCTATGAGCGCATGCACAGGACGTCAGTGACGTCCCTGCGTGCGCTACCTCCCAGCGGCCCCTGCATTTAGAAAGTTAACACAGGGCGGCAGAAAGGTAACCAGGACATCCTTGTGTCCTGAAAAGATCTTTCGGGACACAGGGATGTCCCGAATGTGACGGGGCCCCCTGCGGGCTGCTCAGTGGTGGATCCCCCCCCCTGGATATGCCACTGAGCAGCCCACAGGGGGCCCCTGAGGGATGGGGGCCCTAGGCATTGCACGGATTGCCCCACCCTAATGCCGGCCCTGTATGCATTACGTAAAACTTAACTTTTAATAATATTCTTAGGATAAAATTTATGTACCCACAATTTTTTTTATAATCAAACAAAAGGAAAGGTGTGCAAAAAACACCATGTGCCACCTACACCACCAAGTATTCATGTGATGCAAAGACCTGTAAAAAGTGGAAGGGAACAACGTATGGTCCATTGTAACTGGTGGGGCTAAAAACTTCCCCTGTAAGGCCCTACTCTCGCACCATTAATTCCCTTCTTGTCCAGTGTTACTCGCCCTAAAAAGGTGGCCCCACACAGTAACCTCTCCCTATTTCCACCTACAAACACTGCCATTTCCCAGGTTTTTTATGTGGAAATGGGGAGAGGTTCCTTTCTGGGGCTGCCCTTTTTAAGACAAGTAACACTTTCTTTGAAAAGGTGGAAGGGAACAACGTATTGTCCATTGTAGCAGGTGGGGTAAAAGATTCCCCTGTAAGGCCCTACTCTCGCCCTATTAATTCCTTTCTTGGCAAGTGTTACTCCCCCTAAAAAGGGCAGCCCCACACAGGGAACTCTCCCTATTTCCACCTTAAAACCCTGGGAAATGGCAGTGTTTGCAGGGGGAAATAGGGAGAGGTTACTGTGTGGGGCCACCCTTTTTAGGGGGAGTAACACTTGCCAAGAAATTAATAATGCGAGAGTAGGGCCTTACAGGGGAAGTTTTTACTCCCACCGGTTACAATGGACACATCAATATCAACATTTGGTGGTGTAGGTTGCACATGGTGTTTTTTCACACCTTTCCTTTTGTTTGATTTAAAAAAAAAAATTTGGGTAAACATATTTTATATAGTTTTAGCTAATGCATATCCTCAATACTTACTTGTGGTCTGATGCGGAGGAATGTCTTTAACTGGGGAGCAGTTTTGCAAAATATGTTTTGCACTATCCATATTTGTGAAGTGTTTGTGTGGCACCATGGTCAATCTACTCTGATGCATCAGGCATTGGTGGGTTGAAATCCTGGCTGATCAATGCCTGATTCATCTTCATAAAGGTCAGTCTCTCCACATTTTTCGTGGACACATGAATTCTCCTTGGGGTTACTTTGGCCCATGCTGCACTAAATACCAGCTCTGATGGCACACTACTGGCCGGGAAGGACAGCTTTTCCAGGGCAAACTCTGCTAGTTGCGGCCACAAAACAAGTTTGGCTGATGAGTTAATTCACTATGCGGGTGAATAAAGGTACTCATCAGCGACTGTAGACTCAGGCTGCTGCTGATGGAACTGGTACTGCTCCTTCAACCCCTCCCCTCCCCAGCAGCCATGGCAGTGGAAGGTGAGCGCATAAGGCCCCCCCGAGTCAGACCTGCGAGAGGATGGACGATGGCAGAGATAAGCATCGGCCAACTGTCTACAAAGGATGTCTCTGTAGTAGGTCAGTTTATCCTCCCTCTCAGTGGGTGTAAAAAAGGCCCCCATTTTGTGCCGTTAGCAAGGGTCCAATAAAATGGAGAGCCAGAAGTCATCCCGCTGCCGAATGGTGACAATTCGGCGGTCACTATGCAAGCAATTGAGCATGCATCGTGCCATTTGTGCAAGTGGCTCGGAGGGGCTCCCTGCCTCCATCTCCACTGCATATTGCCACGGTATGTTTGGGTCCTCTGTCTCACCTTCCTCATAACCCTCTAGCTCTCCTGTCAGATGATTAGAAAAACCGTCCATCTCACGAAATCTAAACTGTGCTACAATGTGCCCCTCCTCCTCCAGTTCAGCCGCTGCAGGGCTCATGTGGCCATGAGATGCCCTGACCAGCCATCATTTCCAACACGTGTTATAGTAAATGAAGCAGTGGAATGATGTCGTTCATCCTGTAATCCTGGCGACTGACTAATAAGGTGGCGTCCGCAAAGGGGCTGAGCAAACGACAGGTGTCACGTATGAGCTGCCACTGGTTGATGTTGAAATTACACAGGGGAGTACTCCTATCTGCTTGGATCATCAAGAAATCGGTGATGGCTTTTCTCTGTTACAACATATGGAGGGTGGAATTCCAACATGTGGAAACGTCACAAATCAGACTATGTTGTGGGATACCGTTCTGACGCTGCAGCTCAAGGATTGTGTGCTGTGCACGAGTGGCTGAAGTGCATGCAAAGTTTCCTTCCCATTGTTAGGTTGTCTTGTAGATTGGGGGAACACTTCAGGAACTGCTTCACACCCTGATTGAACACGTGTGCCATGCAGGGCACATGGCTCAGGCTTCCTTGTTGCAGGCTCTTTAAAGAATTTTTAAGTTTTAGTTTTTTCCTCCTTCAAAAAATCAAAACTCTTGTATATGTTCATCCACAGACTAGTATGAGGGCTTGTTTTCTGTGCGACCAGTTGTCCGTTGTAATGCTATCACTCACTTTACCATAGCATGTATGGCACAACCAAAAAAATACTATTTGTGCAGGGAAATAAAAAATATGCAAAAATCTGTTGCGCTTAAAAACAAATCACAAATTTTTAACCAAATTAGTATGTTTAAAATCCCTCTATTTTGAAGACCTATAACTTTTTCATTTTTCTGTATAAGTGGCGGAATGAGGGCTCATTTTTTGCGCCGTGATCTGTACTTTTTATTGATACCATATTTGCATGTGTAAAACTTTTAATACCTTTTTATAATTTTTTTTGGAATAAAATGTTATTTAAAAAAAAAAAGCAGCAATTTGTCCTTTTTTTTTTGTTTACGTTCACGCCGTTCACTATACGGTATCATTAACATCATATTTTAAAAGTTCGGATATTTTTGCACGCGTCGATACCAATTATGTTTATTAATTTTTTTTTACACTTTTTGGGGGTGAAATGGGGGGAAAATGGGACAATTTACATTTTTATTGGGGGAGGGGATATTTGACATTTATTTTTCCTTTTTTTTTAAATTTGTTTTACATCCATTTTAGTGACCGCAGCGCTGCAGATGCCGTGATTTATATTGATCACGGCATCTGAGGTGTTAATGGCGGACATCCGCCCGACCGTGGATGTCAGCCATTACCGGCGGGTCCCTGGCTGCTGTCAGCAGCCGCGACCTGTCGTGCATGACCTGAGCATCGATCCGATGCTCGCGGTCATGTATAGGACGTAAATTACCACCTCACCAGGACCCCCGCACCAGGACTTACATTTACGTCCTGTGGGGTTAAGGGAGCACTAAAAGACACTTAGGATATTTATCAACACTAGTCCAGAGGAAAAGTTGCTGAGTTGCCCATAGCAACCAATCAGATAGTGTCTTTCATTTTTCAGAGGCCTTTAAAAAAAAAAAAATGAAAATCGGATTGGTTGCCATCGGCAACTCAGCAACTTTTCCTCTGGACAGGTTTTGATAAATCCCCCCCTTAGTGTTTGAAAGACTATCCAATGCCACACTTGGAAAACAAAGATGAAAACCCTAATACAAATCTTATAAGTCTTAACCCTAACATTTCTATAAGGGACACACAGGTCTGATTTTCACTAGAACATTTCTTTTTAAGAACAGTGTTAAAAGACACTTTTTTATTATTATTTTTTTTTTTATTATTACATTAAGCAATACTCCACTGGGCAAAACATGACCTGGTCTGTTCTCATCAAGAACTTTTATCCCTACGGAAAGAGTCAATTGTGCTCTTAAGCCTTTTAGACTATGCAATGCTCCATTGGGAGAATAAATTAGAAAACCCCTTTCCCTACTGATAAACAGGCTGCTCTCATGAAGAACGTTTATCCTTAAAAAGAGGGTCAACAGTGATATTAAGTCTTATAGGCTATCCAATGCTCCCATGAGAAATTAGTTATAAAAAAAAAACAACACACACTCATCCGATCTCTTCTAGAACATTTCACCTTGGGGAGAAGGCCAAAAGACACCAGATTTTTGGAGATTACACAATACTCAACTGTAAATTTAAAACGTCCAACCCTAAAATTTTTACAGTGGATACACAGGTCTGATCTTCTCTAGAATATTTATGCATGAGGACAATGCCAAAAGACATCTATTGTTTTATATACTCCAACAGAAAAAAAAAATGAAAACAGTAACCCTCCTGATAAAAACACTTTTCCATAAAGAAAGCACCAAAACCCTGACCACAGTGATACAGGGTTGGCTCCTCTTGAACATTTCAAATATTATAGACTATTCAACCCTTAAAGGGGTACTCCGCCCCTAGACATCTTATCCCCTATCAAAAGGATAGGGGATAAGATGTTAGATAGCGGGACCCCCAGGAATCTTGGCTGCAGGACCCACCTGTTGCGGCTTCGGCTCCTGACCACGGTGACGTGAGATCATGATGTCACGACTCCGCCCCGGTGTGACATCACGCCCCACCCCTCAATGCAAGTCTATGGGAGGGGGCGTGACAGCCATCACACCCCCTCCCATAGACTTGCATTGAGGGGCGGGGCGTGTCATCACAATCTCACGTCACCGTGGTCGTTAGGATGAGAGCCTCCAGCCCTGCCGGAAGCCGCAACAGGTGGGTCCCCAGCCATCTGACATCTTATCCCTTATCCTTTCGATAGGGGATAAGATGTTTAGGGGCTGAGTACACCTTTAAACCCCAACTCAGCAAACCCTCTGACATTTCTCCTTGAGGAGAGTGCCAGAGGACATTTAAAGTCTTATAGACTATTCAGTGCTCCACTGGGAAAATAAATATTAAAATCCTAACCTAACGCCACTGCTACATAGGAAAGCTCTCCTGTGCAACAGTTCTCCTTGAAGAAGGCCACAGAAGACATGTAAAGCCTTAATTAATAGATTATGTAATGCTCCACTAGAAAAATAAATATGAAAATCTTGACCATAACAATACTGATACAAAGGGCAGCTCCCCCACTAGGACGTTTCTCCTTGAAAATCGCACCTAAAGACATTTAAAGTTTTATAGACTATGTCATGCTCCAATAGGATAATAAAGTTTATTGAAAGAGCTTGGGTGATCGTTCAGTCGTCATTACAAGTCATACAATAAATTACAATCATGCATAGCATGACTGTACAATATACAGCACAGTTTCCCTAAGCTATACAATATACCACATGCTGCACTAACATTTCGTTCCATCTCTCATTATAAAGGTAACAAAGTCGAAAAATGAACAAAGAAGTTGTCCAGCTCCCAAGATGCAATAAAAGAAGTATTCTTTATTGATCCAACAGATAGCATTGACACACAGAAGCAGAAGCGTCTGACGCGTTTCGCACAGAACGTGCTTATTCGTAGACTGGCTTCTCAACTTAACACACAATTTAAAATACAAATAAGAAGGGTCACATGACCAGTTACATCATTGATCCGATACAAGGCATTGTACAAAACCTGGACAGTGGAGGAGTGAACGATGGTTTCCGTGTGCCTTCATATTCCAGTGCCCAAGTTACTAAACGCAATAGCATTTTAAATCACCTCCTCAAGAAAGTTTTTGATCTAAATATAAGGCAATCGCACTGGGAGATTTATAATATATTGCATGGTTGTTTTACTTTGAGTGTTGCTGAGGGTAACCACCTGAAGACTTCAGAGACGACCTTCACTTCTCCACTTTACAAAATATGTTGATTCTTCCTGATTTATCTAAAAAATAAATAAATAAATAAATAAAGAGATTACAGGACTGTTAGAATACACGTTATGAACGATATGAGCAATATTAGACAATGGGAACAGGGATATAAGAGAACATATTCATTAATGTACACTCTGAAAAGAAAAGGAAAAAGAGCAATTCTTCTCAAGATATATGAATAGTTTTATGTCCTATAGAGGCTACGAGCACGTAACTACTAAGTCAAGCCTCTTATTAAGTCCCTTTGGCTGTCTGGTTTCCAATAGGAACATCCAATATGTTTCCCTATTGTACAGTTTTCTTGTTAGGTCTCCAGCCCTAGGGCCTAACCGGACCTTCTCCATGCCTGCAACTCTCAAATGTCTGAGGTCCCCGGCATGGGTGTCCCTGAAATGCCTAGTCAACATCGATACACCGACCGAATTATTACCTACGTCTGAAACATGCTTTCTAAACCTAGTTTTTAGGGAATTGGATGTGCATCCCACATATTGAACACAACATTTTTCGGTAAAAATGACACCTTATCTTTATTCTGTAGGTCCATACGATTAAAATGATACCCTACTTATATAGGTTTGATTTTGTCGTACTTCTGGAAAAAATCATAACTGCATGCAGGAAAATGTATACGTTAAAAATTGTCCTCTTCTGACCCCTATAACTTTTTTATTTTTCTGCGTATGGGGCGGTATGAGGGCTCATTTTTTGCGCCGTGATCTAAAGTTTTTAGCAGCACCATTTTTGCATTGATAGGACTTATTGATCGCTTTTTATTCATTTTTCCTTTATATAAAAAGTGACCAAAAATGCACTATTTGGGACTTTGGAATTTTTTTGCGTGCACGCCATTGACCGTGCGGTTTAATTAATTATATATTTTTATAATTCGGACATTTCTGCACGCGGCAATACCACATATGTTTATTTTTATTTACAGTTTCTTTTATGGGAAAAGGGGGGTGATTCAAACTTTCAATAGGGGAGGTGTTAAATGATCTTTATTCACTTTTTTTTTCACTTTTTTTTTTTTGCAGTGTTATAGCTCCCATAGGGACCTATAACACTGCACACACTGATCTTTTACATTGATCATTGTTATCCCATAGGGGACTATAACACTGCACACACTGATCTATTACATTGATCACTGGTTTCTCATAGGAAACCAGTGATCGATGATTCTGCCGCTTGACTGCTCATGCCTAGATCTCAGGCACTGAGCAGCCATTCGGCGATCTGACAGTGAGGAGGCAGGTAGGGGCCCTCCCGCTGTCCTGTAAGCTGTTCGAGATGCCGCGATTTCACCACGGCTATCCCGAACAGCTCCCTGGGCTAACCGGCATACTTTCACTTTCACTTTAGACGCGGTGTTCAACTTTGAACGCCACGGCTAAAGGGTTAATAAAGAGGATCTGCACTTGTTTCCTAAACTATAAAGGACCAAAAAAAAAACTAGCTGTGAGAACACTCCATAGATTCCTAGAGCTGGGAGAGAATGTGCTTATCATGCTATTCACCTAGCTCGTTCTAATGATCGGATATGCCCCTATGCATTGCTGAGGATTTAGGCAATGATGCTTTGCCTACTCACATTAGTCCATGTAATTAAAATGATATTCCACGTATGACAACTTATCCCCTAACCACAAGATAAGGGAATAAGCACTTGATCGCGTGCTTGATATCCCTTTAAGCAAAAGCCCTCCATGAACTCACTAGTAAATCCGTGTATATAAATCTGATTTCCATTATATCATGGATTATATTATTAAACAGTGTGTGCATCATGACCATGTAACCTGTTGATATCATTTATAACAGAGACGTGATGGTCAGAAATGGACCATGTAGCTGTAGAAGAAGACGGCCTGGTCTGATTAATCACATTTTCTTTTAAATCACATTGAAGGCTGGATGTGTTAATCACCTAGGGAAGAGGTAGCTTCAGGGTTCACTACGGGAAGAAGACAAACTTGTGGGGACAGTGTGATGGGCAATGCTACTGTGACTCGTATCACCTACCGTAACATCCTACAGACCAAGTCTGCCCCTTCATGGAAGCAGGATCCCCTAATGGCAGTGGCCTCTTTCAGCAGGATAATATTTGGGAATGATCAACATGACAAAGAGATCAAGGTGTTGTTTTATGCTAGGGACGTTAGGGACCCACTCTAAATAGGTGGCCTTGACGTGGCAAGTGGGCTTTGTACTTTTTGATCAAAACGTATATACTAACAACCTGTTAGTCTTTGAAATTATGCTGCATTGTGCAAAGATTGTAGATGTGCACCATGTCTGTTTTCTACCTGAATTCAGATCAAGGTGTCTACTTGGCCTCCAAATTCCCCAGGTCTCAATCAGATTCATCATCAATGGGATATGCAGGAAAGTCTAATCAATGGAGGCTGCACCTCAAAACTTACAGGACTTAAAGGATCCTGGGAATTCTGTGAAGAAAAGGATATGTGAAGCATCTCCTGAGGGGGCATGGCTATGATGTCACAAGCTCCCGATGCCGGCTCCAGCGTTCGGAACAGTTTGTTCCAAATGCTGAGCAGCGGAGTACCCAGTGTACCACATGCTGCACTAATATCCCACTCCATCACTTATTATTGAATAAACAAAGATTTAAAAAAAACAATGCATTATAATCTGTGATTGGGGAGGGAGGAGTGGATCTATTTAAAGTCTCTAATATTGATTTTGAACAAATATAAGAAAACATTTTTCTGTTCTAAATGTGTCGCATGTGTTTGGCGCAGTAACATTTTGCAGCACCACATTGCGTCGTTTCATTTAGAGCAGAACACGAAAGTGCTCTAATTTGGGGGTGGGGGCGGTGGTTTGGTGCCATTACACCATAATGATGAAATACAGTGAGACAAACCTCAGCCCCAAATAAAGGCGGAGAGACTTTTTGAAACTCCCCCACCTCCTCCCTCCCGTGTCTTGTCTTGATCAGAGCTGTTTTGGTGGCAGGAAAGGAACCTAGACAAGATTAAAAGTTTTTTTCCCCATAGTATTGATATTTGATTTGATTTGTTTTGAACATTTACTCAATTCTTCTTTAATATTATTAGTATTATGATAATGCCGCCATTACCAATTATTATCACTGATATAATAATGATTTTTGGTGTCCCATACCGGATTGCATCCGTTACCTTGTGGTGAGGTCCCCAAAGTTAGAGTCCCTAGGTACCAGTGGGGTCCTCATCTATAGTTAGCCCCTAGTCACCCCTTTAGTAGTTAAAATTATTCAAATTCTAAGTGTATATATGTATATAATGTATGCTTACCTTGTTGTAGTGTCGCAGGACCTGCGGGTCACGTGTTGCGTTCCAGAACTCTATGGTTTTCTAGTTAAGGACCTTTGGAGGTAGTCAGGTGATCCCCCACCATGCATTGTAACGGTGAGTGACAGCTGACATTGGACCAATCCAAAACGGCCCTGCCCCTGCCCATATAAGGGAGCGGCGGCCATTAATCTCTCTCTTGTTCCTGCGCTGCTGATGAGGACGGATCTGCGCAGCTGTCAACAGCACTTGCTAGGCTTAAGCCCTGTGGCCGCGGCCATCTCTCAAAAACTGTGAGTTACTTCAATCCATGTTAACTCCGCAAGATCAACGGACCTAAATACTCCCCTAAATCCAGCGGATCTCTGCAAGAAACCCTAATTCTAATAATTTCTGGATAACTCAATGGTCCTCAGCATCTGTCAATCACTGCCGTGCTGAATAGAAACTTTGTTAAAAAGACTGTTGCTGTTATTCGATGTACCGCAAATACCTCAGTAAAGTTTCACGCAAGTTCAAGTTCCTCTTTGCTGTGGACATTCAGTCATTTATTCACGCACCTATCGTTTCTGGGAAGGGTGGCGATAGGCCGAAGATTTACCTCAGCGTATTAACCCTCACCCTGGCGTCACGAGTGACAAGGGTTAAATTAACCCCTCATATACCAACCCAGCAACACCCCATCTACACAACACCCCGAGGCAGTTACCACAATTAGTTGTATTAATCTTAGTTATTCAGTTAGCACATTTTCATGTTTTTTTTACATTTATTTTTCAATACATGCAGAAATTTTTTATCCCAGAAAGCTCCCGCTCCTCCCACCCAACCTCGTCCTTTCACATTACCTATGCCGATTTTTGTGAAATTAGCCAAATCTCTTCTCTACACAATAGCGAGATGCTTCTTATGACTTTAGCTGCTAACATCTAGACAAATGGGCTAGGTTTCAATTAAGTCAATGCTTTTTATCTTCAGAAGATAATTGTTCCAGCAGAATACAGGGCTCTGAAAAGTGTTTAATGATGGAACAGGGAGTTATTCAATAATGGCTGCAGCCCGGTGCCAAATCTAGAAAAATACCTTGTGAAAATGGTATTTGGTAATGAAAGACTTGATTCAGTATTCCTGTTGGCACGCTACCAAGCAGAATAAATAACCCATTTGAAAATAATTGGTCTTCATGAGCTTTAATTTGACTGGAGAAATGTTTAGTTTCAATTTAAATACAGAATGCAGAATATTTTTTCGTAAATCCTAAAACAAGTTAACTATGAAGTTACCATCGCCATCAAAACACGTTCTGTAAATTGTAAGAAAATAATAATATTTACTGATAATACTGTATTTTTATTTGCCTTTTTATTAGGGTGGGGCCACACTGTTTTTGTTTCATAACAAATAGGCTTAATACACTTAAAAAGGGGGAAAAAAACGTTTACGTACACAGATGGTAAAAATGTATGCGGCTGAATGTCATACCGCACAATCCGTTTCACATTGACCTTCAGTGTAAAAATTAAATGGATCGCAGGGTATACTTTTTTTCTGTATACAATAAAAAAAAGTTTACAAAGGCATAATGTAAACCCAACCTTATATTTATTTATTATTATAATTTTAGAGGAAAAGGAATATGCAAAGCAGCTCAATCACACCACCTTCCTAGGCAGCTTTCCCTAAATATCAGTTTTAGTTCCAGAGTCTTAGAAACTGATTGGGATTGAAAGCTGGAGCCGGCTCGGGGAGCTCATGACGTCATAGCCCCGCCCCTCATGATGTCATGTCCTGCCCCCTCAATGCAAGTCTATGGGAGGGGGCGTGACAGCCATCTCGCCCCCTCCCATAGACTTGCATTGAGGGGGCAGGTGGTGGTGGTGCTATGACATCATGAGCTCCCGGCGCCGGCTCCAGCATTCGGAACAGTTTGTCCCAAACGCTGAGCAGTGGAGTACCCTTTTAATGCCAAGACTGCACTAAGTGTACTTAGCTGCTGTTTCCCTAGAATAAATTCAGTGCGAAATGCAGAGATAGGTTTAAAGAGGTTGTGCGCTCAGTAGTTTTAATTTAATTTTATTCGTGAATATCGCATATTCGCGAATTCGTGAATATTCCCGAATATAGCACTATTTATTCGTAATTACGAATATTAAAAAAAAAAATTTCCACAGTAAACATCACAGTGATCTTCCCTCTCTGCTTCCAGCTTGTGTGGTGTAAAGAAGGTTCTAATACTACTGTGTGAGACTGGCGTGCGAATTTACGCATATGCAAATTTTGGTTTATGGTAATTTTCGTATTTGCAAATTTTCGCATATGCGGATTTTGGTTTATGTAAATTTTCGTATATGCGATTTTTTGCTTATGATAATTATGATATATGCTAATTTGCGCATATGCGAATTCTGATTTAGGTAATATTCGCACCTGCGAAATTTTGTGTATGCGAATATTGGTTTGTGTTGATTTTCGCATTTGGTAATTTTGCTTATGGTAATTATGGTTTATGCTAATTTTCGCATATGCGAATTTTGGTTTATATGATTTTCAAATTTTGTTAATGTTCGCATATGCGAATATTTGTTTGTGTTGATTTTCGAATTTGAAAATTTTGATATATGCGAATGTTTGCTTGTGTTAATGGTTTATGCTAATTTTCGCATATTCGATTTTTTTTTTCATATGCGAAAAAAAACGTGAATATTACGAATATGCGAATTTAGCGAATATCTGACGAATATTCGTCCACATATTCGCGAAATATCGCGAATTCGAATATAGCCTTTGCCGCTCAACACTAGTGCGCTGCCCTGCAGTTCGGATGTTCCGCTCACAACATCCGGAAGTTCATTACTCCGAACGCTGTGTGCGGGCTTCTGTGTTCGCAGCCGCCGGGCGTGACGTCACGCCTGCCCCCTCGTGACATCTCGCCCACCCCCTCAACGAAAGTCTATGGGAAGGGGGCGCGACCGCTGTCACGCCCCCTTCCCATAGACTTTGGTAGAGGGGGCGGGTGTGACGTCACAAGGGGGCGGGCGAGACGTCACGAAGGGGCCGGGCGTGACGTCACTCCCGGCGGCTGTGAACACGGAAGCCCGCACACAGTGAACTTCCGGACGCTGTGAGTGGAGCTCCGAACTGCAGGGCAGCGCACAACCCTTTTAAGCTCTGTGTTCTGGCATCTGACACATTTGTACATGTCCTGTTACCTGTTGTACACTTGCGCAAAAAGAAGCAGATTTGCGCAAGTTAAAAAACTATGCACCGCTGTACGGTGCACCACACTGTAGACAACTTTGAAAGATGTTCTACCAAAAATTGTGCAAAAATTGCAATTGCGCAAAATTTGAAGGGAAATTTAGAACATCAAAGTGGGGGTAAAGCCAACGATAAATGTCCCCTTTCGCCGAAGCTACTCAGGGACCAAAAGTGTTCCTGGCGAACAAGTAGGCGCTAACCAAGTTGTCGTTGAGAAACCAGTAAAACCGGTTTGGCATCCCTGCAAAGCAACCAATTAGATTGATTCTTTCATTTTTCAGAGGCCTTTTCAACAACAAAAGAAGCAATCGGATTGGTTCCTCTTGAGAGGTTTTGATAAATCTCCCCCATAATGACCACACACACACACCTCCCCTAGACCGGCAGGAGGGACAACCAGAAGGGCTACTACACCCTGACGAATCTATGCGATAAACAAAACAGAACACAGTCAGACAAAATAAATTCATAAGTGAATGTGCACAATGTAATACTGCCCAGATCTATAGAAATTCCCCAGTCCTCACCAGAAGAGTGAGAGTACATACATTTTTGCACCTTGGCTCATCACTACAGAACACGATGTTCTGGCAAAGCTGGTGATAGGCCTGTTGCCTAGGCAAAAGGCGTAAGTACTCTCCTTGTGGAGAGACACCATTTCTGCTGAGTAGAGATTTAAACGCCATTAAAGGGGTACACTGCTGTTCAACGTTTGGAACAAACTGTTGCAAATGCTGGAGTAGGCAGCTCATGATGTCATAGCCCCACCCCCTCAATGCAAGTCTATGGGAGGGGGCGTGACGACTGTCACGCCCCCTCCCATAGACTTGTATTGAGGGGGAGGGGCTATGACATCATGAGCACCCAGCACCGGCTCCAGCATTTGAAACAATTTGTTCCAAACGCTGAACAGCGGAGTACCCCTTTAACATCCAACGGGCATTTTGGGAAGAGGAATATGCAAAGCAGCTCAATCACACCACCTTCACAGATAACATTCCCTAAAATCAGCTGTAGGTCCAGTTATAGAGTCTGGGAAGAATATATGATATGAATTGCTTCACATTATTGCAGAGTGCGCGCTTGGCTAGTGATAGGCCAGTTGGCATCAGTCGAAGAGGTTTGATTTCTCCTTGAGGAGAGCACCATAATGTTGTGTGGAGATTAACAGGCCATTAGCACTTCACTGGAGATTATGGGAAGACAAGATAAGCAAAGCAGCTCAATCACACCTTTTTCAGGTACCTATTCCAACTCTGGGAATGTATGCCAAACCAGATATCTTTTCAGAAGGAAAGAGTACCCGTCTGCATACAGCTGTTTCATGCCCATTGATACACTATGAGTCGCCCCTTACTGTATCTTTCCAAAAGGATATATGCTGTGGATTGCCAAGTTTCACTCTTTACACCTGTTGGACCGGGTGCACTGCACCTTGTACGGTCAAATCCAAACTGGCCAATAAAATTTGAATTGTCAGGAAAAAAAGGGGGGGTACCAAATGCCTCTAGACTAATACCATAAAATGGTACATGATGATGGAATTACAGTAGAGAGTCTTTCCTTGTTTCCGGAGCAAGATCCATCTATCTCCGAGTATATCTCCACCTCCGGAGCCACTCCGTGACCGGTGACTTCTCTTCGGCCTGCGGCAACCGGGCCCGTCACCGCAAGCGCATGCCAGCGCTGGACACAGCCTCCACTACATCTGCCATCGAGCCTGCAATTACTCCGTGACCGGTGACCTTTTTGGCCTGTGGCATCCGGGCCCGTCACCGTATGCGCACGCTAGCGCTGGACACAGCCCTCACATATCCATCTCTCGGACGTCCAGCCAAAACTACCCTTAGGAGTTGGTAACTATATCACTTTGTGAACTGTTCTAAATCACATGAGAACGGAGTGTACCGCACAAAAGTACACTATGTCGGTTTGCAATATATTGGGATAGCGGTAGAACGTAATTCACATGCTATATTTAAAAAATTTTTAATATATGCTTTGTATTCAAATATCATACCTCCCCACAAGGGCCCTGTGGTAGGAGGCATTTATGTATTAGATTTGCATTATTTATTTTATGTCTTATTTGTAATATTTTTTATATTAAATTTGTACATCATTTAAAGTGAAGCACAGTCCGATTTATTTATTTTTTCTGTAATTCCATCATCATGTACCATTTTATGGTATTAGTCTAGAGGCATTTGGTACCCCCCCTTTTTTTCCTTATATATTATTTTGTACTAGTATTTTTTTGGTGTAAATACTTTCCATTTAGCCTCGATTAATTTATATTGTGAGCTGCACATACCCCAATTTTTTTTCGATTTAAAATTTGAATTGTATTAAATGGGTACTACCGTGGAAAACTTTTTTTTTTTTTTTTTTAGCAACTGGTGCCAGAAAGTTAAACAGATTTGTAAATGACTTCTATTAGAAAATCTTAATCCTTCCATTACTTTATAGGGGCTGTATACTACAGAGAAAATGTTCATCTTTTTGGATTTCTCTTATGTCACGACCACAGTGCTCTCTGCTGACCTCTGCTGTTCATTTTAGGAACTGTCCAGAGCAGGAGAAAATCCCCATAGCAAACATATGCTGCTCTGGACAGTTCTTAAAATGGACAGCAGAGGTCAGCAGAGAGCACTGTGGTCTTGACATAAGAGTAATCCAAAAAGATGAACATTTTCTCTTTAGTATACGGCCCCTAAAAAGTACTGGAAGGATTAATATTTTTTTAATAGATGTCATTTACAAATCTGTTTAACTTTCTGGCACCAGTTGATAAAAAAAAAAAAAAAAAAAAGTTTTCTATGTTAGTACCCCTTTAAAGAAATGCAGACAACAAATTCGCCCAAAAAGAGGGAGGTTCAGCCATAAACAACTCCTGTTTCACTGTACACTCAAATTGGTTCCTGTCCCCATTGGGGCTCACAATCTAGACCTATCAATATGTTTTGAAGTGTAGGAGAAAACCTACACAAACAGGGAGAGAACATACAAACTCTTAGCAAACATTGTCATTGGTAGGATTTGCACCCAGGACCCCAGCGCTGCAAGGCAATAGTGCTAACCACTGACCCAACATGACTATGTCTATTCTGTTTTATGTTCAGCTATAGAGCCTGTTGAGTTTACCTTTGACATTGTAATGGAATATCAATAAGTCTTGAGTAACCTCTTTGCTAAGGGTAGGAACACACGTTGCAGATACACCCCAGATTTTGTGCAGCAGAAAAATATGGCAAAGGTAGAAGTGGATCCAACTAGAAGGGTAAATATAAAGAAAGGTGTTATACTTTCCCTTTCTAGCTGGATTCACTTCTGCCTTTGGCACATTTTCTGCTGCAGAAAATCTGCGGCGTATCTGCAACATGTTTTTCTACCCTAATGCACAAACTCATTTGATGAACCTTCTTGGACCCCTTAGCAGAGATAAGGGGGTCTCCTTAAATTTCTTTTCAGGAGGTTTTGATCAAATTAGTCATTAGATTAGGTTCAGATTCAATGGGGGATATTTATCAAAGTTGTCTATGTCCCGCATCAATATAGACCAAACTACAGAGTGTTTGCCTGGTCTATTGTGCACCTAATTTATCAAATGGCGCACAGCTCTTGATAAATTCTGTGCACAGACTGCATGATCTACGCTTTAGTCTATATTTAAACCTGCTCCAACATGGACTGACATTTCGATGTACTTTCAGCCTATGCGACTTGTCGCTGAAAAGTTGCACTTGATAAATTCAGCACCAATGCATTTTCCAATGCATTTCAGTCTAAAATAGACTTGCATGCATCATGTTCTAAAAACCCTCTAGAGCAAAAGTCGCAGAAAAGTTGCACATATTTAGACTGCGACTTTCTGTGCGACAAATTTAGACAAGAAAAAGCAGTCTAAATCCTTTGATAACTCTCCCCCAATGGATTTGTATGGGAGCAGGGACTCCTGTTTTTTTTATGGAAGTCCCTGCTTCTGTTGTGATTCGCTTTAAACAAATCCCCAAAAATGCAAAAATGTTGGTTCTGACAAATAAGAATTTTTGGGGAATTTCTTAGTGAATTTTATTCTATTAGAATAAATTCACTCATCTCTAGTTCTAAGTATATCACAATCGGTGTCACTAGATAATGTGGGTGATGACTAGTGTTGAGCGGCATAGGCCATATTCGAATTCGCGATATTTCGCGAATATATGGACGAATATTCGCATGTATTCACGAAATTAGCATATCCGTGTCTTTTTCTCGCACATGCAAAAATTCGCATATGCGCAAATTAGCATGAACCATAATTAACATAAGCAAAAAATCGCATATATGAATATGCGCAAATTTGAAAAATTAACACCTCAATATTCGCAAATGCGAAAATTAGCAAATTCGAAAATCAACATAAACAAAAATTCGTATATACAAATATTCGCACATACGAAAATTTACATAAACTAAATATTCGTATATCCGAAAATTAGCAAATGCGAATATTACATAAATCAAAATTCGTATATGCAATATAGCAATTTCCGTATATGCGAATATTGGTTTATGTAAATTTTCGTATGTACGAATATTTATTTATATAAATTTTCGTATAACTGAATATTTGTATATGCAGATTTTTGCTTATGTTAATTATGGTTTATGCAAATTTTCGCATATGCGACTTTTTCACATATGCGAAACTAAGACGCTCATATTATGAATATGCTAATTTCGTGAATTTTTATTCGCAAAATATCGCGAATTTATGACGCTCAACACTAGTGTTGCTCGCGAATATTCGTAATGCGAATTGCTCGCGAATATTCGTAATGCGAATTTTATTCACGGATATCGCATATTCGCGAATACGTTAATATTCGCAGATATAGCGCTATATATTCGTAATTGCGAATATTCGTTTTTTTTGTTTGTTTTTTTCTTTCACAGTACACATCACAGTGATCATCCCTCTCTGTTTCCAGCTTGTGTGGTGTAAAGAAGGCTGTAATACTACTGTGGGAGACTGGTGTGTGAAGTTTCGCATATGCGAAGATTTGCATATGCGAATTGTCGCATATGCGAATTTACGCTTATGCTAATTTTTATGTTAATTTTCGCATGCGCGAATTTTCGTATATGCGAAAATAAAACGGGAATATTACGAATATGCGAATAGTCGCGAATATATGACGAATATTCGTCCATATATTTGCGAATATTCGCGAATTCGAATATGGCCTATGCCGCTCAACACTACTCAACACTAGTGATGACAAATACATTGAGAGGAGATAAATGATTCTTGCTATTTTCTTGCAGTATATAGGAGCTTGTGTCAACAAAACACTTTATCCATGGGAAGCCTTTTCAAAAACAGGTACTTAAATAGCTGCATTATTTATTATTGTGTACTGTGTCCCTTCTGCTGCAGAACATCATAATACACACCTTAGCTACTGCAGATTAGTATATCATAATACACACCTCAGCTGCTGCAGAACATCATAATACAAACCTCAGCTACTGCAGATTTGTATATCATAATACACACCTCAGCTGCTAAAGAACATCATAATACTTTTCTTGGCTGCTGCAGAACATCATAATGTGCCCCACAACTGCTGCAGAACATCTTAATGCATTCCACAGCTGCTGCACAACATCACAATACATCTCTTAGCTGCTGCAGAACATCATAATGGACACCACAACTGCTGCAGAACATCATAATACACACCTCAGCTGCTAGAGAGCATCAGAATACATTTCTTAGCTGCTGCAGAACATCTTAATGAACACCACAACTTCTGGAGAACATGTAATACACACCTCAGCTTCTGCAACCATCACAATACAAACCTCAGCTGCTGTAATACATCATTATACACACATAAGCTACTGCAGATCATCACAGCGCACACCTCAGCTGCTGCAGAACATTCTAATACTCACATCAGCTACTGCAGAACATCATAATACACACCTCAGCTGCTGTAGAACATCATGATATACATCTCAGCTGCTGCAGAACATTATAATACATACCTCATCTGCTGGAAAACATCATAATACACTCCACAGCTACTGCAGATTATCATAATACACACCTCAGCTGCTGCAGATCTTTGTAATGCACACCTCAGCCGCAGCAGAACATCATAATACATACCCCAGCTGCTGAAGAACATCATAATACTCACCACAGCTGCTGCAGATCACTCTAATACTCACCTCAGCTACTGCAGAACATCATAACACACACCTCAGCTGCAGCAGAACATCATAACACACTTTTTTTGGCTGCTGCAGAACCTTTTTTTCTGTAACCTGTATAATGCACTCAATTTGTGGCCTTGTGATTTTCTACGATCACAGGGGATTTGTAACATTCTAATATTTCCCAATACGTAGTAAATGATGCTACACTAAAATGTGAGATTCATGTTCTATGAAGAAACGGACGCAGCCGAGATGAGGTAAAACCATTCCCTCTTGACTCCCACTTAGCAATGTGAAGCTACAACGGCTGCATTGCTAGAAAAGTTTCCGAAAAAAGTTTTCCGCCCATCTGGAATTATCAATGTTTCCCAGTATTAAAATATAACTTGATTTACCGAAATGTTATTGTATTTCGACTCTTACAGTTAAAATGAAACTATATAAAAAAATAAACAAAAAAAAAACTCCCGATTCTCCATCCATGACAAATCATTTATCACAGGATACGACTCTTTCATCTGCTGCTGTAATCCTCGCGGTATATTTCTGGATAACAGAGTGCCAACCGCATCAATTGTCAGGAGGAATCAAGTCTTATATCCTCTAATAAAGGGGGAACCAAGCCAAGCGGCTGCGGTATCAAGCTGGGAAGGAGTATGTTTTCTATATACCTCCATGTCCTGCTTTATCCCCTGCCATGCCTGGCACATATGAAGTACCGAAGAACTGTAAATCCCCTATCTTAGCAACAATGAATTGTAATACACGTAAAACACATATCGCCTTATGTCAGACACCGGAGAAGGTTCCCCGAATTGTAGCTGTGATTATAGGAAATCCTATTGAGCTGGCAAGATACTGTGTTAACCAATAATGCCAGAAAATGCTTTAAAATCAGGAAAAAAGAAAGATTTACAGAAAGTATAAGAGGATATGAATCTGTCTTGCACTTTTCCTACTCCCTTTGCCACCTAAACCTGAAAATACTGCACTAGCCCTTTAGTTCATTAAGTATCAGTTACAGCTGCCCATTGAAGTCTATGGAGAGAAGCTGGAGAGAAGCTGGAGAGAAGCTGGAGAGAAGCTAGAGCAGTGTTTCCTAACCAGTGTGCTTCTGGCTGTTGCAAAACTACAACTTCCAAATAAAGGAAAGAGCCAAGCGGCGACAGTATCAAGCTGGGAAGGAGTATGTTTTCTATATACCTCCATATGCTGCTTTATCCTATGCCATTCCTGGCACATATTAACCACCTTAAAGGGGCATTCAGGTGGAATTTTTTTCTATTAACTGGTGCCAAAATGTTAAACAGATTTGTAATTTACTTCTATTTAAAAATCTTAATCCTTCCAGTACTTATCAGCTGCTGTATGCTCCAGAGGAGGTTCTTTCCTTTTTTAATTGATTTTCTTTCTGACCACAGTGGTCTCTGCTGACACCTCTGTCCATGTCAGGAACTGTACAGAGCAGGAGCAAATCTCCATAACAAACCTATCCTGCTCTGGACAGTTCCTGACATGGACAGAGGTGTCAGCAGAGACCACTGTGGTCAGAAAGAAAAGAACTATACGACTTCCTCTGTAGCATACAGCAGCTGATAAATACTGGAAGGATTAAGATTTTTTTTTAATTAATTTACAAATCTGATTAACATTTTTGCACCAGTTGATTTAAAAAAATAAAATAAAAATGCTTTCCACCAGAGTACCCCTTTAACAAAAATGAATTGTAATAAATGGAAAACACATACCGCTTAATGTCAGCGGATGTTGGTCCTTTGGATAGGGGATGAGATGTATAGGGGCGGATTACCCCTTTTACTCAGTTCACTGACATATGAGTTACAGCTGCCCATAAATGTCTGTGGAGAGAAGATGGGAGAGAAGCGAGAGTAGTGTTTCCTAACCAGTGTGCTTCTGGCTGTTGCAAAAATACAGTCATGGTTGTAAATGTTGGCACCCCTGAAATTTTTCAAGAAAATTAAGCATTTCTCACAGAGAAGGATTGCAGTAACAAGTTTTGCTATATACATGTTTATTCCCTTTGTGTGTATTGGAACTAAACCAAAAAAGGGAGGGAAAAAAAAGCAAATTGGACATGTCACCAACCTCCAAAAATGGGCTGGGTAAAATTATTGGCACCCTTAACTTAATATTTGGTTGCGCACCCTTTGGAAAAAATAACTGAAATCAGTCACTTCCTGTAACCATCAATAAGCTTCTTACACCTCTCAGCCGGAATGTTGGACCACTTTTCCTTTGCAAACTGCTCCAGGTCTCTTATTGGAAGGCGCCTTTTCCCAACAGCAATTTTAAGATCTCTCCACAGGTTTCCAATGGGATTTAGATCTGGACTCATTGCTGTCACTTCAGAACTCTCCAGCGCTTTGTTGCCATCCATTTCTGGGGGCATTTTGATTTATGTTTGGGATTCATTGTCCTGCTGGAAGACCCAAGATCTTGATGCAAACCCAGGTTTTTGACACTGGGCGGTACAGTGCGACCCAAAATCCGTTGGTTATCCTCAGATTTCATGATGCCTTGCAAAGATTCAAGGCACCCAGTGCCAGAGGCAGCAAAACAGCCCCAAAACATCATTGAACCTCCACCATATTTCACTGTAGATACTGTGTTCTTTTCTTTGTAGGCCTCATTCTGTTTTCGGTAAACAGATGAATGATGTGCTTTACCAAAAAGCTCTATCTTGGTCTCATCTGTCCACAAGACGTTTTCCCAGTTCATTTTGGCAAAATGTAGTCTTTCTTTTTTAAGTTCCTGTATCAGCAGTGGGGTCCTCCTGGGTCTCCTGCCATAGCATTTCATTTGATTTAAAAGTGGACAGATGTTCGCGCGGACACTGATGCTCCCTGAGCCCGCAGGACAGCTTGAATATATTTGGAACTTGTTTGGGGCTGCTTATCCACCATCCGGACTATCCTGTGTTGACACCTTTCATACATTTTTTTCTTCCGTCCACGCCCAGGGAGATTAGCTGCAGTGGCATGGGTTGCAAACTTCTTGATAATGTTGCGCACTGTGGACAATGGAAAATCTAGATCTCTGGAGATGGACTTGTAACCTTGATATTGTTGATATTTTTGCACAATTTTGGTTCCCAAGTCCTCAGACAGTTCTCTTCTCCTATTTCTGTAGTTCATGCTTAGTGTGGCACACACAGACATACAATGCAAATACTAAGTGAACTTCTCTCCTTGTTATCTGCTTTCAGGTGTGATTTTTATATTGCCCACACTTGTTACTTGCCCCAGGTGAGTTTAAAGGAGCATCACATGCCTGAAACAATCTTATTTTTCCACGATTTTGAAAGGGTGCCAATAATTTTGTCCAAACCATTTTTGGAGTTTGGTGACATTATGTCCAATTTGCTTTTTTTCCTCCCTTTTTTGGTTTAGTTCCAGTCCACACAAAGGGAATAAACATGTGTATAGCAGAACATTTATTACTGCAATCCTTTTCTGTGAAAAATACTTAATTTCCTTAAAAACTTTTAGGGGTGCCAACATTTACGGCCATGACTGTGTAACTCCCAGCATGTCCTGGGAGTAGAGCCTGGGCTAGAGCAAAACAGAGACTGAACTAAAAGCTTTAGTGAATGTTATACCTTGCCCCACTTAAGCTCACACTACAGAATTTCAGGTGCAGCAGAATCCCATTGCTATCAATGGGACTCCGCTGCACAGTGCACACTATGGAATTTTAGCAGTAGACGTTCTGCCTCTAAAACTTTGCCCCCCCCCCACCAAATTATCTTGTTCATTCCTTTGTCAGAATCCTCCTGAAATTATAGGGAAAACAATGTACGCATGGTCCTACCACTGACTGATTCAGTCGGCACTGGATGCACTCGGAATCTTCACCCAGAATTTTTAAGAATCCTTACTGCCAACCTAGCCTTACACTGCTTAGTACTGCTCTATAATGTCCTTCATGCTGCTGCTGCTTCTGAGGGTGTGCTATAGGGTGATATGGGGACATTTATCATCAACAGGTTGTTGGTGGTAAAAAAAATTGCACAATGCGGCAAAAAGTCACACATTTTGGAGTAATGCTTTTAAACTCATCAAGAAAACAACTTGAATGTTGGGTGGTTAGCTTTTTGGACTTGTCTGCTTCCCAGTTAAGTTTACTGTGTGTACGGGTGTGCTGACTCCGGCAAACAGCCGATCGGCGGAGATACCAGGTGTCTGTACCTATGCTGATGACAGGCCATCAATCACAAGTCCTAGAAGAGCTCTTTAACATGAATAATCTACTTTAAATGGTACAAAAACACACATACGAAAACATTAAACGATTTCTGGAAAAAAAAAGAAATATAAAGAGCATACAAAATGAAAAAAATATATATAAAGATTCACATTTAATTATTTATTCAGGAAGTGGATAAAAAATCCAATGCATCTGTCATCTCCGGAAAAAAGCCTAAGTATTTCCAAAAAGTTAAACCAAATATGTAAAAATTTCAACACAAATGTTCCGATTTTTTTCTTTAAAAAAAAATGAAGATTTTACTGGCAGTATAAAGAGCAGAGATAAATTCTAACTTCACATCATAAAGTTTATAACTTAAGAATGCTGCTATAAAATTGCTAATGAGGTATATAGGCATCAATACGAATTTACAGCTCAACTCAAGTATTCAAAATCTTGCGGTGGCAGAATCTGGAAGAAAAAAAAATCTTCAAAACATTAGCTCAGCAAAGTTCTAGCAAGTTGCTGAGATGATAAGGGTTCTCTTCAATAATGTATGCTACATTCTGACTGCGGTGTCAAAATATGTTACATTTCCATAATGTAATGCAACACAATGATGTCATCACTACAGCATATAAATGAGAGGAGCCAAGAATCTGGCCAAAGGTAAGCGCAAAATATTATTGAAAGAGAAACTCGCCTCTGATATACCTAAAATGAGAAATTGCGACCCAATAACCCACATGAGAGATGAATTTAACCTTTAAAGGGTTTTTTTTTCCGTTAAATACATCTATCACCAATCCACTGAGGAAGATCGAGCTTGGCAATTTCTGTCGGTCCCATAGAAGTAGATGGTATAGTGGTCACACAAGAACATTGCCACTCTGTTCACAAGGGTTTGTCATGACTTCTCCATTGTCCAGTCATTTCTTTTATGTATCACCTTTTATTACAAACACCAGTGCTCATTTTCCTGCACTTCTTCACTGTCTACACAGGTGGCTTATTACCAGCCACCCAAAAAGGTAGACGACAAGTGTATTACTCACACAGGTCACAAAGTCTCCTTTTTGAAGATGCAAACCTCCAGATTAATGCTCTCATCAGTTGTGCAGGTTCATAGCCTTACTTGCAGACTGATTCTCACCTAGTTGTGATGAGCTGTCTTCAGCACCTGTGCTGATTGGGGCTGGTCTGAAAACCAGAAGTGATCCAGAAAGGGGATAAAAAAAAATCACTTCCAAGCATGCTTTCATCCCATAAAAATCTAGGCCCAATACCAGGAGTTACCAAAGTCTTGCCAGGGATTTACCGTAATTTTTTTTCTGTATTTCCCACATTTGACACAGCTTTTCCTGGATGAGATATGTGCTTCCTTAACCTGGAATCCACGTATGACAGGTACCTTAGGGAAATATAACAATTCCCAATGACTATTCCTGTCACTGTCTCACATTGAACATACAGATGTGTCAACCCTTACCTTTTCGTGAATTGAAATACAAATTCAAAGTTCAATACCTTATGGCAACTTTCAATCAAAACCCTCAACATGTTTCAATTCGCCTGACAGCCGATGGGTTCTAGCGGTCATTCTAGCATCGGTTGGGGTTTTAACACTCAGACCCCCATCCATCAAAACTTTTAACATCTCTCTGGGATAATGCTTCTCAACCAGGGTGCCTCCAGCTGATGCAAAACTACAACTCCCAGCATGCCCGGACAGCCAAAGGCTGTCCCGGCATGGTGGGAAAAGTTGTTTTGCAACAGAGGGAGGCTTTCTGGTTGGGAAACCTTATACCTTGCCCCAGTGATGAATTAACCATTTTTACTGCTCTATACTGCTTTATAATGTCCTCCATGCTGCTTTTGACGGTGGGCATGCTTTGAGTTGTAGTTTTGCAACAGCTGACAGTACAGTGGTTGGAAAACACTGGGCTAGAGAGAGTCAGAGACTGAACTAAAAGTTTTAATAAGTGTTATACCTTGCCCCAGTGCTGAATGAACAACTTACACTGCTAAGTGCTGTTTTATAATGTCCTCCATGCTGCTGCTTCTGAGGGTGAGCATGACGGGGAATTGTAGTCTTGCAACGGCTAGCTTTGCACGCTAGTTGGGAAACACTGCTCTAGGACACCTCGAAATTTTTTAAAGCAACACGTATACTTTAAATGATTCACATGCTGTTTTGCTTGACCTTGCAGAGTGGGATAAGACATTTAAGGGCACAACCCCCCCCCCCCCCGGTACAAAAAAAAGACTGTGTATACATAGCAACAAAGTCATATATGCACAAACATTTTTGGACAAGTAGTAAAAGTTCTAAATCACATTATAGAAGGATAGAGTTCCCATTCAAGCAGTGGAAACAGACTTATTCTCATAATTTGGTGTTAGGCATGATGCAGTTTGACCATCCATCTTTATACAAGCCCCATGTGGGTTGTGTGAAAATTCCGTATAAAGCTCATGCCGTTTAACAGAGGTAGCAGCTTTCAGCCATAACTCTGTGAAAATCACTACTCGGGTAGAAAATACTGGCAGGAGTCTATAAGAAAACTTTATGACGGGTCTATTTTCCATTCTGTCATTTATTGCATTATGTCATGCTAGCAACGTGCGAGCTTTGCCTTTGCTGCGCTGCTTTCACCCTACATAGGATGTCTGGGCTCCATAAAACACGTAATACGCTTTAATACAGTTCCTTCTCTTAACAATGAAGCACATAGTTAATGTGGCTGCTCCGGCAAGCTGATATTGCACTTTAGAAATCCTTTGTTGGTTGTTGCAGGAAGCGGACAATAGAATAGAATTCTGTGAGGTAAATATAAAATATGCAATTTATTTTATTAGGACATCCAGCCAAAGCCCACGTGAACCTTTAATATGTGTTTCCATTCACTGTTCAAAATATTGGAAGAAGGAACCGTATATCACTAGTAGTGTTGAGTGGCATGGGCTATATTCGAGTTTGCTATATTTCGCGAATATGTGGACGAATATTCGTCATATATTCGCTAAATTCGCATATTCGTAATATTCGCGTTAAATTTTCGCATATGTGAAATTTCGCACATGCGAGAATTTGCAAATGCAAAAAGGAGCGTAAAGGAAAATTTGCATGTGCGGAAATTAGCATGTGCGGAAATTAGCATATGCAAATTTTCACATATGCAAAAATTCGTACGCCAGTCTCACACAGTAGTATTAGAGCCTTCTTTACACCACATAAGCTGGAAGCAGAGAGGGATGATCACTGTGATGTGTACTGTGAAAAAAAAAATAAAAAATAAAAACAAATATTCGTAATTACAAATATATAGTGCTATATTCGCGAATATTCGATATTCGCGAGCAACACTAATCACTAGTGCCGCTTCGCGGAATAGCAGTTGTGTATGTGCGAATGGTGGCTGCCACTCTGCGGCTGTGATTGGTGACAACACAACTAGATGCCAAGATCAGTAGCAGTTATATAAAAAGGGGTCACATTAGGAGTTATCCTGTGTGACAGTGGACCTCCGGCTGTTACGAAACAGCAGTTCCCAGCATGCGCGGACAGCCAACGGCAACATATGGAGATCCTTAGTTTGGAGACCCCGGTCTTAGACTATGCTTAGCGTTTTCTCTAATAGCTGTGTTATATAGGCACAGGACGTAATTTATTGGAATACTCATTCATTGATGGCAGCATCTAGAGCGGCTAGATCAGTGGTTCCCAATCCTGTCCTTGAGGTCCACCTTTCTGGGTTTTTATGGTTACTTCATTTGGAATAGAACAGGGAGAAAATCCAACAATTAGTGGGATTTGAGGGCTTGTTTGGGGACCCCAAAGATAGATGAGTGATTTTTGAGTGAACTCAAGTATGGTCTAACATAGTGGTCTCCAAACTGTTGACCTCCAGTTTTTGCAAAATGGCTGCTTGGGAATGCTGTACTGTGGTAGCTTTAACACAGAGGTCTATATAGGATATGCTTATTTAAAGGGGAGTTCCCTTTAATATGATCACTGTTATCATAGATGTAATGCAAGATGTAAGAATTACACAGAGAATAGATAGATAGATAGATAAAATCCATACATTCATATATATATACACGTTTTGATCAAAGAGTGCGCTAAGAGCCTCCATTTTGTTGACCAAGTGTGCTGCTGCCATTTTCTTTTTTTACATGTTTTGTACTTGCCACAGCAGCGTGCACCCGTGTATTGGGTTTAGGTGCTGGCTACATTTTCAGTTTTTTTCTTTGCTATGTATATATATATACATATATATATATATATATATATATATATATTTATATATATATATAACAAGCCAAATAATTTCAAATGATTTTTGCCTTAACCAAGGCTGTAGTTCTCCGTGCTCTTTTGTTAACACTGTGAATAATTATTGCCACCACCGAACATTTAATCCTCCAAGAACAAGTGAATTAAGTTCTCTATGTACTGTGATTTCCTTTATTTCATTACGCACACATGATGGATCCTGTGGCTTTAGATTGGCAGTTCTGTCCCCAATATAGAACACCATTCACTTAATTTAAAGGAACAACAGTCCCCGATGAACAAAAGTTCTGCCTTCATAGCATATCCTTATAAGACAGCTGCACAACACTAAAAATATCTTAAAAAGTAGCAAATATGTGGTGAAGTGTTACGGGAGAAGCTGTCGGCCTCTCTGCTTCTTTCCCTCTTAATCTCTCTCTCTCTTCTATTTCGTCCTTTCCTCTTCTCTCTATCTTTCTTTCTTTTCATTTTTTCCCTATTGCTCCATAAAATGTAACCTTCCCTACTCTTTTGTGATCTGTTTGGGCATTTCCCCTTGTATGTCTTGTCCTGAGTAGTGTTGAGCGGCATAGGCCATATTCGAATTCGCGAATATTCGCGAATATATGGTCGAATATTCGCGAATATTCGCATATTTGTAATGTACTCGGTTTATTTTCGCATATGCGAATATTCACGTGTGCGAAAATTAACATATGCAAAATTTGTATATTCAAAATCAATGTAAGCGACATTCGCATATGCGAAACTTAGCATATGCAAACATTCGCATATGCGAAAATTCGCCCACCAGTCTCACACAGTGGTATTAGAGCCTTCTTACACCACATAAGCTGGAAGCAGAGAGGGGTGATCACTGTGATGTTTACTGTGAAAAAAAAACAAAAACGAATATTCGTAATTACGAATATATAGCGCTATATTCGCAAATATTCGCGAATTCGCGAATATGCGATATTCGCGAATAAAATTCGGATTGCGAATATTCGCGAGCAACACTAGTCCTGAGGTGTGCTTGTGACTAGTGTTGTGCGGCATAGGCCATATTCGAATTCGCGAATATTCGCGAATATATGTACGAATATTCGCATATTCGTAATATTCTCGTTTTATTTTCATATATTCGAAAATTCACTTATGCGAAAATAACATATGCGAAAATTATCATATAAAAAATTAACATACGTGCAAATTCGTGTATGCTAATTTTCGCGTATGCGAATTTTCACATATGCGAATTTTCGCATGCCAATCTCACACAGTAGTATTAGAGCCTTCTTTACATCACACAAGCTGGAAGCAGAGAGGGATGATCACTGTGATGTGTACTGTGAAAAAAAAAAAAAATATTCGTAATTACGAATATATAGCGCTATATTCGCGAAATTCGCGAATATGCGATATTCGCGAATAATATTCGAATTGCGAATATTCGCGAGCAACACAGCTTGTGACCCCCTTTTTGCAGCATACCAACTCCAGAAGAGCAGCAGAAACAAAGACAAAGAGAGAGCCTGGCCCACTGCAGGTGCCACCAGGGGGTCCATTACTGTAAGCATGGCAGAATCAGTGGTTGAATGCCACTGGTTGTCCTTGACCATTGGCAAGTCTGACCTGCTTTTCCTCTACAAGTCGACCTAATTGTCTGATCCTAAGGATTGCAGGAAGAAGGACCATGATGGTTAAGAACAGGATCTGTACGTTCCCAGGGTGTAGAAGCTGAGCAAAGTTTAGATAAAGGGGGTGGTTTTCCTTATAACCAGTTGTGTACTGTTGTGTGTTCAATAAAGAAAGCCCTTCATTGACATATGTGGTCATGTTATTCCTGTTGACCCTGTTATCCCTCTGAAAACCTTTTAGGAGTCTAGGTCTGGAAGCTCTATCTAGCTTATCTATGTACAGATGGTCGCCCATAGGTTTAGTTCTCTAACCCACGTGGCATTGGCGTAGACTTGGCGGTGTAACCCAAAAGGGAAAAATGTAGACTTGAAGTTTGTATTGTACCAAGAAATCTACTGGCTTGGCCTTTTAATTCACAAAACTTTTAACAGTTTCTAATCCAAACACAGAAAATAATTGTAACCTGCAAACAGCAGGAACAGTTTTATATGTAATCCATAATAGCAATCACCTCTTGGTTTTCCTCATTGTTTGCCCATATTATTATTTGGGTTGCATCCACGAAAAATAATGATGGGGCTCATTTATATGATAGTCACTTACGGAGTTAAGACAGGTTCATTGGGCCATATATAAGTGCTGGGCCTAGCTAGTAGCTCAAAAAATTGCAAGACTCTGTTGTTGTGTTGACAGGGTAGTTGGGCATCATCATCATGCTTTGTGGGCGCACTAGAGGGCTCAGAAGAGAAGTTTGATGAATTTTCAATAAAGTTGGACGTGAAAATGAAAATTTTTATTTTTTTCACTAAAATGCTAATGTTACCCAAAATTTTTCATTTTCATAAGGGGTAATAGGTGAAAATGTCCCCCAAAATTTGAAACACCTTTTCTCTCGAGTGCACTAGAGGGCTCAAAAGGGAGGGAGCGACATTGGGCTTTTGGAAAGCGAATTATGCTGAAATGGTTTTTGCGGGGCATGTTTCATTTAGGAAGCCCCCATGGTGCCAGAACAGCGAAAAACATCCCACATGGCACACTATTTGGGAAACTACACCCCTCAAGGAACATAAAAAGGGGGTACAGTGAGCATTTACACCCCACTGGCATTTGACAGATCTTTGTAACAGTGTGCTGTGCAAATAAAAAATTACATTTTTCATTTTCACGGACCACTGTTTCAAAATTCTGTCAGTCACCTGTGGGCTGTTAAGGCTCACTCAGCG
Organism: Hyla sarda; assembly: GCF_029499605.1. Classification (NCBI taxonomy): domain Eukaryota; kingdom Metazoa; phylum Chordata; class Amphibia; order Anura; family Hylidae; genus Hyla; species Hyla sarda. The sequence continues at coordinate 214,455,537 of NC_079195.1, read as the reverse complement.
AATTGCTGATCTGAATTGATCGTCGATTTGCGGTGATCGCCGACAAGGGAGGGTCTCAGGAACCCCCCAGGCATTTGCACGGGATGCCTGCTAAATTATTTCAATAGGCATCCTGTTCCGATCCCCGCCCGGCAGCGGGGATCGAAATTCCCACGGGCATACAGGTGCACCCTTGGTCGTTAAGTACCATATGCCCGTGGTCCCCAACAGGTGAATAGTCTCTGTTGCTATTGAAAAATATTGGGAATAACTACTGAAAGGTGCATTGTTCTTCCTGGCAATGTCTGAACGGGTACATGAATCTTCATCTTAGATATGTATTAGTCTTTGTGGTCCTTCAATGGAAGGTTGTTTTTGTTTTATAAAAGAAATTTGGCTCCCTACCCCCAAGGCCTCAATTGCTGTCATGTTTAGCGCTCCGGCCGCACATGCTGCCGGCGGGGCTGGGATTCGCATCGCGGAACATGCCCGCATGTGAAGCCTGTCACTCACCATCTGCTCCTCCTGCACTCTCCTCCTCTTCTGTGTCCCCGTCCCTTAGGGCTTGCACGCATCGGAGCTCTGAAATTTAAAGGGCCAGTGCGCCCATTAATTAAGTAACATCTGTGCTAACTTAATACATTCCTCCACCTCCCACACTTCCCTGCCGGATATTTGTTGCCCTAGTCCCTGATAGAAAGCGTTCCTGTGTATTGCCTTGCTGTGTATCATACCCTTTGCTCCGTGATCTGACCTTGCTCCTTTGCCACCTGCCTACTGACGACTTGCTACGTTCCTGACTACGCTACTGTGCCACCAGAGCTGACCTTCTGCTATCATGACCACGAGTTGCCGTAACCTACCTGTGCCTCGAATTCCTCAGCCGTCTATGTGGTCAAGCCATGCCAGGGGTAGCGACCTGGGTGCCGCCTGCCGCAACAAGTCCATCCCGCTTTGTGATGGGCTGTGGTGAAAACCAGTGGCACCTTAGACTCTGCTCTGTGTACAGTCCGTGTTATCTGCCACAGAGGTCCAGCGGATCCACATCCACCGGTGTTCCTGTCTGCGGAAACATGAGATTTAAAATTGCCAGTTTTCCACAGTTTTTGTTGTAATTTTGGTCCACATCATGCTGCCATATGGTGCCAAGATAATTCTTCATCTGAATAGAAATAAGCTACAATAGCAGACTAGAAGGATACTAAGGAGCTCACTCTTCAGCATCTGTAGTAGTAGTTATGCTATGTATACTTATTTTACCATCATTTTTCTTTGGTTTATATCTAGAGAACACACCATTTGGGTCCACATTCAGTATAAGGTGTATTAAAAAGAAATGTAGCCAAGCTCGCTGTGATAGTTGAGTGAGAAAAGATGCATTCCTTAGGCAGGCTATTTTCTGGCACAATGAGAAATAAAATATATGCCACTTATCTGTAATCACACTTACAAAAGTATTTATATGACTGGAAAAAATTATGCTTCAAACTGCGCGAACTGAAAAAGACAGGTCTATTAGGAAAGAGAACATAAATATAACAAGATGCGCACAAGTAAAAGTTTATGTACAACAATGAGCCAATGCAATGAAACAGACTTTGAGCTGGATGGTTACTGTAACACCCCAACTGTTGTGGACCTGCTGTGTGTAATGCTCCAAACAGATGTAGACCCGGTGTGCCACTTACCAGTTTGGCTTTTGGCCAAACTTAGGAGTGGAGTCTAAGTATTTCCCTGGTTTTAACCCTTTATCTCGCTTCAGGATATGGAAGCTGGAATTTAGCTGCAGGGGAGATACCAGGTTGCTACCACAAGAGTGGTCCCATTTAAGTGGCTGGATGCCTTGGTGCAAAGCGCTGTGGATACAGGCATCAGGGGCTAACTGGCACTATATATGTTATACTGAAGCAGAGCTGACTTTTTGTATGGCTAAGATGGAGCTGTTAGAACAGCAGAGCTGATGAGCTGAGATGCAGCCAGGTGGAGTAGGCGTGATCAGCAGACAGAGATATGGTCATCAGTCCAGGCCATGCACAGAAGAATCAAGCATGTACAAGGAATAAAACAGAAGCAGAGTCAAGATATCAGATTAAGGTCAGGAACATGGATCATCAGGAGAGGATACAGCAATCTTCACTATGCAGGAACTACACTATTGCTCAGGAACCACAGACAGTGAGTGTTCTCATATAGGTGGTACCTGGCGGACATTGGAGAAGGACAGGAATCAGGGATGCGCATGGATCCTTAAAGTGACAGCCATGCATTTGTGCAGCCCCTACAGGGTGAAAGTACAGAGGAGGAGGTTCAGATCCAGCATCGAGGGGGGCTGGTGTTACCATGTGCCACCTACCAGTTTGGCTTTGGGTCAAACTTGGGAATGGAATCTAAGTGTTCCTGTCACGATTCGGCTAGCTGGTTGTGGATCCTCTGTGTCAGCGAGGGATTGGCGTGGACCGTGCCGGTGGACCGGTTCTAAGATGCTACTGGTATTCACCAGAGCCCGCCGCAAAGCGGGATGGTCTTGCTGCGGCGGTAGCAACCAGGTCGTATCCACTAGCAACGGCTCAACCTCGCTGACTGCTGAGAAGGCGTGGGACAGAAGGACTAGGCAGAGACAAGGTCAGACGTAGCAGAAGGTCGGGGCAGGCGGCAAGGTTCGTAGTCAATATGGCAATAGCAGGAGGTCAGGAACACAGTATGGACAAACACAGTAATAGCTTTCTCAAGGCACTAAGGCAACAAGATCCGGCAAGGGAGTGCAGGGGAAGTGAGCATAAGTAGGGCAAGGATCAGGTGCAGCTAATCAAGGTGATTGGGCCAGGCACCATCATTGGTGCACTGGCCCTTTAAATCTCAGAGCGCTGGCGCGCGCGCGCCCTAGACAGCGGAGCCGCGCGCGCCAGAGCATGACAGCCGGGGACCGGGACAGGTAAGTGACCTGGGATGCGATTCGCAGGCGGGCGCGTCCCGCTATGCGAATCGCATCCCCGCCGGCCATGTCAGTGCAGCGCTCCCGGTCAGCGGGTCTGACCGGGGCGCTGCAGGGAGAGAAACGCCGCGAGCGCTTCGGGGAGGAGCAGGGACCCGGAGCGCTCGGCGTAACAGTACCCCCCCCCTTAGGTCTCCCCCTCTTTTTGTCGGGATGTCGCTCCACAGAGGACGAGGACATCGGGAGCGACTGTAGAGTCTCCCTCCGGGGGACAGCGAAGTCCTGGGTATGCCCATGCATGGCAGATAGTCCAGAAGGAGTGGGAATGGGGAGGGGGGGCAGAGGGTGAGGCTTGACACGGGGCAGAGTGTCACCAGGACGGGGACTATGAGGGGGCACGGCACGGTCCTGACAGGCCTTGGGGAGACCAGGCACAGGAGGGGACACTGAGGACCGACAGACGGGGCTGGGAGCAGACGTGAGGCACTCCTTGCTGCAAGCAGGACCCCAATTCTTGATCTCCCCGGTGGTCCAGTCAAGGGTGGGAGAATGGTGCTGGAGCCATGGCAGACCGAGGAGGATTTCAGAGGTACAGCCGGGCAAAACCAAAAATTCAATTTCCTCGAGATGCGGTCCAATGTTCATAAGCAGGGGCACTGTGCGATAACGCACAGTGCAATGCAGCTTGACCCCGTTGACCGAAGAAATATAGAGCGGCTTGATGAGACGGGTCACCGGGATGCAGTACGTATCAAGCAAAGAGGCCAGAATAAAATTTCCAGAAGAACCAGAGTCCAAGACGACCACAGCAGAGAAGGAGGAGTTGGCAGAAGGAGAAATCCGTACGGGCACAGAGAGAGATGGAGAAGCAGACTCCGTACCCAGAGACGCCAGGCCCACAGGAGCAGGTTGCGTGCGTGCATTTTCCAGACGTGGAGGACGAATAGGGCAATTCACCAAGAAATGTTCGGTACTAGCGCAGTACAGACATAGATTTTTATCCCTACGGCGAGACCTCTCTTCAATAGTCAGGCGAGACCGATCTACTTGCATAGGCTCCTCGGCGGGAGGCACAGGGGTAGATTGCAAGGGATACCGAGAGAGAGGTGCCCAGGGATTAAAGTCTTTTTCCTGGCGGAGTCCCTGGTGTCTTTCCGAAAAACGCATGTCAATGCAGGTGGCCAAATGGATAAGTTCATGCAGGTTGGCAGGAATCTCTCGTGCGGCCAGCACATCTTTGATGTTACTGGATAGGCCTTTTTTAAAGGTCGCGCAGAGAGCCTCGTTGTTCCAAGATAATTCGGAAGCGAGAGTACGAAATCGGATGGTGTACTCGCCTACTGAAGAATTACCCTGGACCAGGTTCAGCAGGGCAGTCTCGACAGAAGAAGCTCGGGCTGGTTCCTCGAAGACACTGCGAACCTCAGAGAAGAAGGAGTGTACAGAGGCGGTGACAGGGTCATCGCAGTCCCAGAGCGGTGTGGCCCAAGACAAAGCCTTCCCAGACAGGAGACTGACCACGAAAGCCACCTTCGACCGTTCTGTAGGAAATTGGTCCGACAACATCTCCAAATGTAGGGAACATTGTGACAGAAAACCACGGCAGAGTCTAGAGTCCCCATCAAATTTGTCCGGCAGGGACAAGCGGAGGTTAGGAGCGGCCGCTCGCTGCAGAGGAGGTGCAGGAGCCGGCGGAGGAGAAGGTTGTTGCTGTTGCAGCTGCTGTAGCTGTGACTGAAGTTGCTGTAGCTGTGGCTGAAGTTGCTGAAGCTGTGACTGAAGTTGCTGTGTCATGGTGGTCAAGTACGACAACTGGTTTTCTTGTTGGGCGATCAGCGTGGATACATCAGCGATACTTGGCAGCGGCACGTCAGCGGGATCCATGGCCGGATCTACTATCACGATTCGGCTAGCTGGTTGTGGATCCTCTGTGTCAGCGAGGGATTGGCGTGGACCGTGTCGGTGGACCGGTTCTAAGATGCTACTGGTATTCACCAGAGCCCGCCGCAAAGCGGGATGGTCTTGCGGCGGCGGTAGCAACCAGGTCGTATCCACTAGCAACGGCTCAACCTCGCTGACTGCTGAGAAGGAGTGGGACAGAAGGACTAGGCAGAGACAAGGTCAGACGTAGCAGAAGGTCGGGGCAGGCGGCAAGGTTCGTAGTCAATATGGCAATAGCAGGAGGTCAGGAACACAGTATGGACAAACACAGTAATAGCTTTCTCAAGGCACTAAGGCAACAAGATCCGGCAAGGGAGTGCAGGGGAAGTGAGCATAAGTAGGGCAAGGAACAGGTGCAGCTAATCAAGGTGATTGGGCCAGGCACCATCATTGGTGCACTGGCCCTTTAAATCTCAGAGCGCTGGCGCGCGCGCGCCCTAGAGAGCGGAGCCGCGCGCGCCAGAGCATGACAGCCGGGGATCGGGACAGGTAAGTGACCTGGGATGCGATTCGCGGGCGGGCGCGTCCCGCTATGCGAATCGCATCCCCGCCGGCCATGTCAGTGCAGCGCTCCCGGTCAGCTGGTCTGACCGGGGCGCTGCAGGGAGAGAAACGCCGCGAGCGCTTCGGGGAGGAGCAGGGACCCGGAGCGCTCGGCGTAACAGTTCCCCTGATTTTCCCCTTTTATCATGCTCTAGGATGTGGAAGGTGGACTTCTGCTGCAGGGAAAAAACTACCAAAAAATCACTACCACAAGAATGGTCCTGGAATGCCCTCGTGCCAAGGACCAGGGATACAGGCCAGAGGAGCTAGCTGACTCTGGAAAAGGTATCAGCATAGCACAGCAGAGGCAGAGCAAAAATAGTATTATAGCAGCACAGAGCTTGTGGAACAGCATAGCTTAGAAGCTCCAATGCAGCCACGTAGTGCAGACTTGACAAGAGTTCAGGTGTGGTCGACAACGGAGAAGGGATCAGGCAGAAGAAGGGTCAATATATTAGTCTCAGGTAAGACGCAGGTATGCAGATCAAGACCAAGGGAACAGACCATTTCTTGTAGATACTACAATATTGCTCAGGCACCACAGAAAGGAAGAAGTGGTCTCTTATAGTTGATGCTTGGCAGGGATTGGAGGGGGATGTAAATCAAGAGCACTATAAGAAGAGGCTTGTGCTTGTGTGTGGCCCCTATGGGACATGTCAAAACTGTTGCCGTATGCAACAGTGCAGGAGACAGTGACGCCCAGAGCTTACAGCGAGGCATGGGAGTTTAAAGCTTGGCATGGGACTGGACTCCAACTGCAATCGCTACAGTTACAAAAGACAAAACATACAGCAATTTCTATAGCAATCTAATAGGTTTAATTTTTCAGGAGAACAAGGGTTTAAAATAGCAAGTAAAAGTAATGCTTTTGTCTACAACCATTTTAAAGGATACAGTATGAGCTCTTGACTTTGGCTGATTTTTGCATTGCTTCTTGGCAAGATTTGTTTATTGATCTGCCAGCTTGTAGAGCTTCAAGCTGTGAGTGCAGCGGGTGTTCCCTTCAAGCTGTGAGTGCAGCGGGTGTTCCCTTCAAGCTGTGAGTGCAGCGGGTGTTCCCTTCAAGCTGCTCGCTCTCCTGCATCACCTCTAGGCTATGTGTCTGCACCTTCTCCCTTCTCTTGCTCTTTTAGGGTGCATTGACACTACAAGCTTAGAAATTCAGCTCAGAAGCTTATGTTGTCTTCAATGGGATTATGCTGCACTGTGCATGCTGCAGAATTTCCATAGCGGAATATCCAAATTTAACTTTATTACCTTATTTTTCTTGGAAATTCATTATCTACCAAAGAGATGGCAAATGTCCTAGCGATCCTAGCTCTGACTGAATTAGTCTGGAGACACATGGTTCTGCCTCATAGTTGTATACAAAGAAATACAAATTAAAGGCTATGTTTTAAAAATATTTGTGAACATGGATTGCCACCAAAATATGGCATTGGTATAAAAAAAAAATAGCATATGCAGGTACATCACTTTACTATTTATTTATTTAGTTTTTACCTTCTTTCTTCCTTTTCTGCTGTTTTATAGTGGAATCTGTGATGTGTAAATAAATAGTTCCATGCACAATAAAGTGAATACATAGTTTATGTAAAAAGTACCTGTCATATTCCTCAAAGTAATTAACATATTTTGGTAGTCAGTCACTAATATTGATCAGGAAATGAAGTAAATTAGAAGGGTTAATGTTTTATCAAGATGCATAACATTTTAAAAGTTTTTCAATCTGACAATGTCCATTTCAATATTAAAGCTTAATACAAAGCTACAAGTGAGGTACAATAAATGAAAAACTAACAGAAATATATAAAACAAAAAGTACACAAAAGGAAGGCAATTTACAGACTATCCTAAACAGCCCTTTGTTAGCTTGTGTTCAGTACCAAAGTTATTAGAAGAGTCAGACAATCATCTGTAAAGGTCCATCGCAAGATTCCACAGAGTGATGGCGTCCCTTCCTCAAATTCTGAATTGAAAGGTCTGTGACCAGTGCGCCTGTTAGTGTAAGGGTATGTTCACACGGTGGAAATTCCCCCATAATTTACTGTTTGATTTGAATGGGATTCCGCAGTCCCATTTGGACAGCAACATTTCTGCTAGTCTTATATTTTATGGAATTCCGCAGCTAAGTCCCATTGAAATCAATGGGGATTTCATTTCAGCCAAATTCTGTATTTAGATAACACAACATTCCTCAGCAATTACGGCAGGATTCTGATATTCTGTTTAGCAAATCTTCCTAAATTTTAGCAGAAATTCTGTTGTGTGATCATATCCTAAAAAGTGTGGTTTAGTGTTAATGTGTACTAGGTCCCACAATAAAGGAACTGTAATAAGTGAAACTTATGTGAAATAAACATTAAAGGGGTAATCGAGTGGAGTAACATTTTTTTTTTTCTTTCTGGTGCCTGATACGTACATTTTTATTTACAAAGAAATGTGGGAAAAAAAGTGACATCTTAGTCTACGCTTTCGGGCCTTTGTCAACCAGGGAATGTCGCTTTGTATACAAGGCTTGATTCTGCATTTAGTTTTCCAATTCTAGTCCTGACTTATATGATCTCAATTGGTTTTAAAGGGGTACTCCGGTGGAATTATTATTATTATTATTTTTTTTTATCAACTGGTGCCAGAAAGTTATACAGATTTTTAAATGACTTGTATTTGAAAAGCATAATCCTTCCAGTACTTTACAGCTGTTGTATGCTCCAAGTTGTGTAGTTCTTTTCTGTCTGACCACAGTGCTCTCTGCAGCCACCTCTGTCCGTGTCAGGAACTGTCCAGAGCAGAATAGGTTTGCTAAGGGGATTTGCTCCTACTCTGGACAGTTCCTGACACGGACAGAGATGTCAGCAGAGAGCATAGTGGTCAGACTGGAAAGAACTACATATCTTCCTCTGGAGAATACAGCAGCTGATAAGTACTGGAAGGATTACGCTTTTTAAATAGAAGTAATTTACAAATCTGTATAACTTTCTGGCACCAGTTGATTTAAAAAAAAAAAAAAATAGTTTTCCACCAAAGTACCCCTTTAAAACCAATTGAGATCATATGTCAGGATTAGAATTGGAAAACCAAATACAGAATCAAGCCTTGTATACAAAGGGACATTCCCTTGTTGACAAAGGCCCGGAAAGCGTAGACTAAGATGTCACCTTTTTTTTCACATTTCTTCGCAAATAAATATGTCAAGTGCCCCATACCTAGTAGAACAGAGTTTTCTTCTATATCGAAAGCAAGTCTAAGCGGACAAGTAGGTCTATCTTTTTAATCCAACATCTTTCTTCTCGTAATTAATGTTGAACTCTAATTTATCCAAGGTTTCCTGAAAGTCAACAATACATAGAGAAGGTGAATAAGAAAAAAAATAACAATTCAAAGAGAGATGGAGCAGTTACCTAGGAAACTACTTTGAAAGAGCTTAGTAATTGAAGCTATTGCTTTCCTTAGTTATGTCTGCATTATTTCTCTTTCGGTTAGACAAAAAAAAACTAAAAAGGAACAAAAAGGACTGATGAAACATTTTACGATTAAAATTTATTCCATGTTATCTAACACTTCAGGTTACAACTTTGAATAAACAGGAGAATAATTATTTTGTACCATGTGATACAAAATGTAAAATGTATTTAGAAAATATTAATTCTTCTATAGCTACATCGTATAGATGAAAAGGATTTTTTGGTCTTTTGTCTGGATCCACCTTTGCTAAACTGCCAAGGAGACCTGTATTATATCTGACTGCAGGGGAGGATTTAGACTTTTCACTTTCAGAAGTTCACTATTTTTTTTGTTAAGATATAAAGTCTCTGGAAACGACAGAATTTATTTAAGATTTTTGAAACATGAAAAGATCAATTTTGGCACTGCTATGCCTCTTATATGGGTGCTCACTGAAACATACCTAGTGGCTACAGTCGTTTTTTTTCATCAACACACTTCTTCAGGCCGGCGGCCCGAAGAAGTGCATGTTGATGCAGGAAACGGCTGTTGCAATCCATCAAAAATGATAATGTGTTGTAGAAAAGGAAAAGTGGCACTCACCTTTCTGTAGAAATTCTTCATATCTTTATTGTAAAGGTGCAGGTACAAAAATAGGGTAGCATGAATTTAATTAAAGGGGTATTCCAGGCCAAAACTTTTTTTTATATATCAACTGGCTCCGGAAAGTTAAACAGATTTGTAATTTACTTCTATTAAAAAATCTTAATCCTTCCAATAGTTATTAGCTTCTGAAGTTGAGTTGTTGTTTTCTGTCTAACTGCTCTCTGATGACTCACGTCCCGGGAGCTGTGCAGTTCCTATGGGGATATTCTCCCATCATGCACAGCTCTCGGGACGTGACATCATCATTGAGCAGTTAGACAGAAAACTTCGGAAGCTAATAACTATTGGAAGGATTAAGATTTTTTAATAGAAGTAATTTACAAATCTGTTTAACTTTCCGGAGCCAGTTGCCTGGAATACCCCTTTAAAGGAGTACTTTGACGCTAGACATGTTATCTCCTGTGCAAAGTATAGGGGATAACTCGTCTGATCACGGGTGTCCGGCAGTCTGGCAGATGTCCCAGCAGCATGAGGAGACCACATGGCAGTAAAATAACATAGCCTGGAGGTGGCACCAGCATGAGGAGACCAAAATGTGGCAGCAGCAAAGATATTTTTTTAAATTATGGCCATGTTAACATCCTCCGGATTCTTGATGAAAAACTTCCACACCGCAGAGTAGCTGATTTTCCCCCCAACAATCCACACTGACTGACTGCTACTGCTGCCGACTCCAAGGACCCCTGTTCCACTACCTCCCGGGCAGGTAGGCTGCCACGGGAGGTGGTCTACACTGGGCATTTTTGGCTCCAGACTTCCCACTGCTGCCACCATGCTGACTCCCAACCATACTACCACCTCGCTGGCTCAACTGCTGCCTCATAAGCAACCTGCCACCCTCTTTTCCTGATCATGAAGCCCCTTCTGCACCTGGCTTCCAAGTACGATCGGTTTCATCATCATCAAGTTGTGTCAGCACGTCACTGGTGTCCTCCTCAGGTTCCTCCTCAGTGTGTGCTTCAGGAGCCTGAATGCTCCTAACACCACCTACCATGCCACTCTCCTCCTCACTACTTGCCCACCTAGCGAAGGAAGCGGGAGATGTCTCCTAAACTTCTTGGCTGGGCTGCTGACTATCCTCTAGTAGATCGTCCTGACTAAAAAGTGGAGCTGAATCCACAGCGTAGGATACTTCCATGGGGGTGGGAACAGCATAGGGCAGAGGCAATTGGAGGACAGGGACTGCTCCCAGGCCATGCCAACTGATGGTTGTGTCTGAGGAACCCACCGACTGTTGACTGAGGGTGTCAGATGTCACTTGTGATGAAGTGGATGACCGAGATAACCAGTCAATGACAGCAGATTGGTTGCTGGTCGAGACACGACCACTAGCTGATACTGGAAGCTCAGGCCTCTCGATGCGACTCCTGCTGCCACTCGGCCCTAGTTTGCTGTGACCTCTGCCCAATGAATTTAGGCCTCTGCCACTCCTCTGTGCACGTCCTGGCACTTCTCTGCCTGACATGCGTATATGAGGGGAGAACATTGTGGTTAAAACAGTTTTGGTCTAGAACAGAAGCAGGTGTGTACTTTTGGCAAGCCTTTCACAGTAACTGGGCCCTTACGACTTTAACAGGAACAAAATGGTACAACACTTAGATGTACGTATGTGGTATGTACTTATAAGGGGAGGGCAATGCGCTCCAGTATGCTTAAAAAATTATTTGTGTACAACACCAGCCGGTGAGTACTTTTGCCTGGCCTTTCACAGTATCTAGGCCCTTGAGACTTTAACAGGAACAAAATAGTACACAATTTAGATGTATGTATGTGGTATGCACTTATGAGGGGAGGAAAATGCGTTATAGTACGCTTAAAAATAATGTATGTAACCAGCTGGTGTGTACTTTTGCCTGGCCTTTCACAGTATTTAGGCCCTTGAGAACAAAATAGTACACTACTTAGATGTACATATGTGGTATGCACTTATGAGGGGAGGACAATGCGCTATAGTATGCTTAAAAAAGCATTTGTGTACAACACAGCTGGTATGTACTTTTGCCTGGCCTTTCACAGTATCTAGGCCCTTAAGACTTTAACAGTAACAAAATAGTACACCACTTAGATGTACGTATTAGGTATGCACTTATAAGGGAAGGACAATGCGCTCCAGTACGCTTAAAAAAGTATTTGTGTACAACACCAGCAGTACACACCAGTGCTGCAGCACATAGTCGCTGTGTACTACACCCAAAATTGCACTTTCTCTCTCACTCCCTTCCCTATCAGTGCTTCTAGGCAGGATGTGAGCTTGAGGTGAATCGCTGCTGTTCTGTGCAACACACTGCTCTCTGTCCCTCTGTAATAGAACGCTGTAGTGACTGGGAGGTGAATTGCTGCAGTGACAATGCTTTTCTGTGCAACACACACTGCTCTCTGTCCTTCTGTGCAACAGGACGCTGACATGACTAGGAGGTGAATCACCGCTGAAAAAAGCTTTTCTCGCCAACATACAACGCTGTCTGTCCCTATCTATCTCTCTGCAATAAAAGACTGAAGTGACTGCCCGCAATATGGCTGCTGTTTATATATGGCTGTGACATCATAGGGCTGCATGCTGCATGTGATTCAGGGTCATCCCGCCTACCCTTGTTCCTGCCTTCCCAGGATTCCTTGCCCCATGTCCCACATGTGGATCCATCATATTAGATGCCCTGGAGCCGGGACCACACACAATTAAGTTTGATGAAGTTATTTGCATGATCGAAATGCTCCAATATTCGCATTCATTGCAAATCGAATTTTTCCTGAAATTTGTAACAAATTATTGTAAAGCAATAACATACCCAAACATGGCCCCCCAAGAGTTCATCAGAGGTACCAAACAAACAAAAACATGAGCAGAAAAAAAAATCCCATGTTTAATTGATGACAGACACATAGACATTGGGACCTGCAGATGTGCAATAGCACAGACTTAAGGATGGCCATTTATTTATTTTTATTTTTTTTGCATATCTGCAGATCCCAGTGTGGATATTATGCACCTTACAATGGACTTTTTCTGTTTAATTGTTTTTTTTTTTTGTTTTTTTTTCCACTGACAAACTTCTCCTAAAAACATCCGGATGGGGGAAACACATTGGAGTTTGCTATTTCTTTCTTTATTAATGAATTCATTTAATTAATTAATTAATTTATTTGTAATATATTTTCTGTTGTATTATTATGGCCTTGTGTTTAGGAAATGGAATTCCATGGTGGAGTAGAGGGTTATTGTAGATGAGAGATAAGCAGGATTATATTAGGGTGCATCTGTAACCCATTCATCCTGTATAACAGGTGCCATTCTTCATTTTTGTGTGTATATTTTAGCAAATAGCTGATATGTATGACATCATTAACCACAGTAGATGTGAAGACATCCAATAGTATGTAAATAATAAGTCAATTGTTGTCTACATACAGTGTGTTTGTACTGTTGCTTTTCTACTGTTATTAACTACATCTCCTAAGGGTGGCACCTATTTTTATTTTAGTTTTTTATATATTTTTTCTTTATTAAAAATTTTCATTCATTATACAAAAGAGAGTTAGATGATTCACATAATTTACATGTGTATATATAAAAAACATTTATTTACTTTTTTTTTTACCACTATATTTTCCAAACCCCCCACACCCCGAGGAGAGGAAGGGGAAAAAAAAAAAAAAAAGGGTGAATTTTTCTTTATCTTTATTTTAACTAAATGATATTGATATTATCATTCTCCGCTGTATTAACAGGATTCATTTGGTGGCGCCTATATTTAATCTTGTTGTATACCTGTCACCTGGAATTTTGTCAGTGCTGTGTTAAAAACAAAACAAAAAACAACAACAAAAACCTTTTCACCGACGAGGTCTTAGTTGATGTTTTGACTTTAAAAACCCTTATTATATAACTTATTTTATATTAGTGTTAGTGTTGGTGAATCTGATTTTAATCTGACTCATATTCTGGATTGTCGAATTTTTATGTGTTGAGTTTTTGCAGTGATTGTAATGAAACACTTCACACTTCCAACCCAGGTAATTATATTACAGATTCACAATAACCAGAGCACAATGTGCAGACTGCACCTTCGCCTCTATCAAGCATTGAAAATAGGTTTTCTGCCTAAGTAGAGAATGCTTTTTAAAGCTGGCAACACAATTCAGGCTAAAAGTCCACTTGATGGCAAACTTGTCATAATATAAAGCCATTGAAAGCTACAGTAATGTGCACTTGATTTAGTTTATGTGATAATTTACGTTTTTTTTTTTGTAAAAAAAAAAATCTATTCTCTGATATAAAAAAATATATAAAAATAAAAAAAAGAGGAAAAGACAAATTGCCTTCTCGGTTCTGAACTTAATACTGAACAATCCCATTAAATCACATGCATTATTCACTTAATCAGATATAGCAACTATTAATTAAGGCATTACACAGATAGCATTTACAGCAGTGTCTCGAATCAGATAGATTAGCTATTACATCATGTCAGTTTTGACTTAAATATATTCCATGTTAGAGAAATACATCATGACCTACTGTACTCTACTAAGATCTATAGCCCGGCATTAAAAATTTACTTCGAGCCAAACAGTTTATTTTAAATTGAACATGTCAACTATTGAACCTGTTTTTGAAACTTCTTAAGACGAAAATACATAAATCACGCCGGTAACATCCGATAAATAGAGATTTCTGCTGCTTTTCATTTAATGATCCATCCAGACTAAAGAAGAAGAAAAAAAAAGTTTAAGTAAATTAGTAATGGGCAATGATAGCTGAAATCTAATGACTTTATTGTCCATCACGCTGTGATCACGGCTGGCGCCAGCGAGACCTGAACCTATTAAAGATGAAATTTGTTTTTAAACATTAGGCTATTAGTTCACTTTGGTATTTTTTTATGTACTGTATATGGAATGTCTCATCATTGCTCTTCATAATGTCATGATGAGATAGGTACCAACTTTTATGTTACTTCAGGCAAAGATTCAGTATTTCAACTTTTTTAAACTTAGCCTTGTATCAAAACATGCTTATGGCTCGGTAAAGCCCTGCTACACCCCTGACTAGCTTTGCTCCCCAACTCCAAGCCAATTCCTGATTAGGCACTCCAACATGCAGAATTTTAAATGTATATTGAAAGTCTATAAGCACTTAACTTTAAGGGGGATTTCCAGGGCCTTTTGATTGATGGCCTGTCCTTGTGAGGGTCATACAAACAGCACCACCGGCAGTCAGCTGTTTGTCAAAGTCAAGGTGCTAACATGTACGACGTCCAGGCTATGAACCGACTGTGTGCGGGGTGTATAAATCAATTTGTGATGCCAGGACACTGTTAACCTACACAGTCTGAGGTTGAGATTGCTTCTCCTGGGCCATGCGTGGGGTAATGAATATGCAAAGCAAGATTACGGATGACTATCTCTACAATTCTCGAGGTAGCAGATCTCAATCATACCGTCTCTTGTGCAGAGGGAGGGTCAGAGTGGAACCCTAGGAGTCTGTCGCCTTGCTGGGAGTTGTAGTTGCAGTTGAATGGAGCTTTAAGATTATTAGCAATCACAAAAAAAGTCCCTAGTGATTCTCGGGAATCAACACTATTATCCAATCCCCTACAGGGAAAAATAACCCTCAACTAAAGACCCACCTCTAAAACTCAATTTATTATCACTTATTAAAAGATCAAACTTGCAAATTAACAAACAGAGTGGTTAAAATATTGAGAAAATGCACTGCATGTATTCTCAATATTGTCCACTAGATGGTGCAAACGTGGATCTTTCAATAGAGCTCATTCGCTATTATCTTAAATTATTGATGTAATTCCATTTGGTGATGTGCGCCCTTTGAGAACCATACAATCACCAGCGCATTGCATGGATTAAAAACCTTAACACCTGCCCTGACGTTTCGCTAGGTACACAGGCCTGATGTCCCTTTGAGAAAGTTAGTAAACCTAGTGAAGCTTCAGGGCAGGTGTTAAGGTTTTTAATCAAGGCAATGCACTGGTGATTGTATGGCTCTCAATGGGCGTGCATCCCCAAATGAAATTACACCAAGCAATAATATGAGCTAATAGCGAATGAGCTCTATTGAGAGATCCACGTTGGCCCCATCTAGTGGGCAATACTGAGAATACATCCAGTGCATTTTCTGAATATTTTAACCACTCTGTTAATTTTCAAGTTTGATCTTTTAATAAGTTATAATAATATTGAGTTTTAGGGGTGGGTCTTTAGTTGAGGGTAATTTTTTCCTGTAGGGGTACCCCCCAAGGGGATTGGATATTAAGATTATTAACAGCACATGCTGACTTGAAAGGCTTTGACTTGACTGACTGACTGAAGTAGAGATTTTCCCCAAGAGCATTTCTTACCACTAGGCATTGATATTCACCTGTGCGCCGGGGTTTTTCCTGAGATTGTCGTGGCTGTAGAATTTTATTGTTTTCTTCTCCCTAGGCTTCTACTCATAGTATTTCAGCACTCCACTCCTTACTCCTCTTACACTCCCCCCCCCCTATACTACATAAGGGCTAGGTTTGGGGGTCCCCCATTGGGGCGTCAGGGTCACCTGGTCTCTCTGCCACAATCCCTTACAGTGCATAAATTAATACACAACATTAAACATCAATATATCACATTATAACAAGTCAGACAATGGAGCAGTGATGCCCGAAGCAATCTTTAGCCCACAGGACAGCCTTAGGTGCTGGGACACCATACATACACAGTAAAGAGAGCCAGAAGCAGAGAGCTCCATATATTATATAGTGGCCATGTGGGGTTTCTGCAGTCCAATACCCATTCACTCCAATGAGAGATGAGCTGTAGTAACCCAAAAAAAAGTCTATGAAGCAATCAGCAAATTTAACTTTTGAAGGATTGTAGAATATTTCAGAATATTTGATTTGAAATCAGTCAGATGGGTGTAAACTTCATTTAAATAATGGGGGTGATCAGGTGATGGCGGGATTCTATAGTCAGGTGGTGTGAATATTGTACATTGAGGGGTGTGTATGCCTAATAAATACACTATAAAACACTCCCCACCCGACTGTATAACCCCACCCATTACCTCATAGTCACCTCCATTATTAAAATTAAAGGGGTAATGCAACAAAAACTTTCTTTACCGCATTGAGTTTGGTTTTAAAAGTTATATAGAAAACCCAATTAGCACCATGCCCGAATCCGCAGCAGTACCTGAGATCTGAGCAGTCCGGAAGCTGAGCTGCTCCTCAGTAGCTGTGACGTCCGACCCCCTGTATGCCGCCTCTCGTCACCATTTTTTGAACAGACCCAGCATCCTTAGCGCTCTGTGCCGGCCCTCCCTGCAGCAAGTTGGGTCCTCCCCATCACTCAATATTCATATATTCAGTCAAAGCTCAGCCTGCATAGGTGTGAGACAGGGGGAGGCCACAGGGGGCGTACTACATAATTAGGTAAGGGGTGGGGAGTGAGAATGAGGGAGGGCTTGTGAGTAATTGGACTGCCGCAAGGCCTGATGGGTAACGTCATTCCTGAAGTCACAGGCACACGTACAGGACCAGGAAGTATCGGGAAGGACCAAATTGAACAAGAAGCACCTCAATTGACCGGTAGGAACACAACCTGTCTTATGGTGCAATTTTTCTTGGCATTACAATACCCCTTTAAATTCCTGCCCATCTGACTGATTCCCTGAATTGTCAGACAAATTATAAATCCTCATATCTCGTGATCGGGAGGGCGTATCAAGAATCTCTAAAAAGGTGCGTGAACAGGGCACACTAAGCTATTCTTTTTTGGGGTTGCTCACAGTTTATATTTAAAGGAGTTGTCTCATAAAGATCACCCCTATCCATTTGCATTTTGAAGACCTCTGGACATTGCATGGCTCCTGTTCTGGTGGACTTGAGTCATAGCATCTGAACAGCTACCATATAAAAATTATATTTCCCCCTGGCAAAATCAGAGAAGGGACCCAGGGCAATCGGCTGATCGCCATATAGCCCACATATGAAGATTTTGTCTCTAATCACTTTAACTTTAACTAGCTGATAATTAACAACCTAATATTTACTTAAAATTTTTTTTTTTAAATAAGAGAAATCAGTAAAGTCTACTAAGTATAAAGATAAAGCAGGAATAATCGTGGACAACATACATGCCCAGTAAAAAAATAAATAAATAAGAGTCTTTGGAACTTACTGTACTTGCAGTGTCTTTTTTTTTTTTTTGCCATTGCATCGTCTGCATCCAAAGTAATTTGCTATCTCCTCTAAAATGAATGTATTTTATTGTTATACATGTTTACTGAAGTTTCCAGCTCTGCCTCAGCAGGGAACACACTTTAGTTGATAACTGCCTTTAGGGTAAAAAAAAAATAAGACATTTTCAGTAGAAAAGATTGGTTCCTTTTTTTTCAAGTCTTAAAGGATCATCTTGTAATATACTGATAGCTTTAGGAGTAAAAAAATACTCCCCGCTAATTCCTTTTATCACTATCATGTTTTTCCCGGTAAAATATCATGTGTAGCATTTTAAATCTACATCTGTTAATACAGGCCCCTACTATAACCTCCATCAGAAAGGTAGAATCGTAATTCTTACCCTGATAGAAGATTTGCGGTATTTTAATTCGTGAAGTTTCAATCTCCTTTCCCCATTACCTTACGTCTTTGTGATGATGAACAAGCTCGGTTCAGTAGAGCGTCTGTTCGGCTTTAACAAGGAGAGGACAAATGCAAAACCCGTAGCCGCTTTAACCGCGCTGCTTAAGAGGTCGGCACTGGTAGAAGAACAGAAGGAATTATCTATTAGACATGAAGCTTAAAGATGTGAAAAGTTGATAGAGAAACTTCACTCATTACAAGTTTGATCTCGGAGATTGGGTTGGATTGCCATTATTTATTCTTCAATACTTCAGATTTTATTCAAAGAAAAATATTTAACTTTTCCAAAGTATGTGTCTGTCTGTAGGAAAAATTTTACTGCTAGAAACTCTAGGGAAAATTACATTACAGCCTGTATCATAGTTCATGCGCGCAGGCTACGGAGCTGAAGTTTTCCAACAATTCCTATTAGTTATCAGAATAATGAGTGCAGCTCTGGAGTATAATACAGGATTAGAGGTATAATAACAATTTTGGGGAAAAGGCGGCTGGTTGAACATTTAAACTTTGCCCAGCTTGGGTCGCTCAAGCCTACAAGGGCACTATTATTGAAGAAGGAATGAAGAACACTTGACATTTTGGTGCATGAATGCAAAAAAGGATGAGGTAGTTATTCTGAGGTGATGTCAGGGTAGCCCAGCATACTTTACAGCTAGCAGCAAGATCACATGACCCCAGGTTAGCCAGTCATTGTTTGCATTATGTTACATACAGCTCCCAGGCCAATCAGGTCAAAACAGCATTGGAGTGGGTTTAGGAGACTGATAACACTATAAATCAAAGAAAGTGGGGAGGTCCCTAGAGCGGGAAGACGTAACAGGTCCTCGGCGCCTCCCCCGGTCTGTCCTCCCTCCCCCTCTCCTCCCCTCCCCTCCCCACCTGAAGCCGAAAATTAGCACCTGAGCAGGGATGAACTCCGGACAGCGCCACGGCGAATGCCACAGAGGGAGAAGCACAGCTGTGACTTTGCTCAGGGCGCTATGGTGCGCTGTGGCGGCGTCCCCTACCTGACAGAAGCCACAGTGAGGAGCCGGTGAAGCAGCAGGGCTGAACGCGGTGTACGGGGTTGGAGACATCAGGGACTTGCTGCGGTGTAAGAAGGTAGGGGCCGCATCACCTAGAAACCTCCCCCTCAAAATAAAAAGAGGTAGGGAGAAAAAGTTGACTGAGCTGGGGCGCTGGCAACACAGAGGAGCTCAATAGAGGGAACACTGGCAGGAATTACGCACTGGAGAAACCGTTTGAAGAAGTTTAAGTTTGCTTGTATTCTCTTCCCACTATGTGATTTATCGCTGGAACAGAAAGATGTCATTGCTTACAAGAGAAAAGTGAGTACGGATGTGCATGGGAATGTACTTGCCTGCTATGGGTGGGTGAAAGATGTCAGCAATTTAAACATACTTTTTTTCTATGATTGTCTACTGCTGAAACTAAAAAGGCCTTTTATTAGGACTATGTTAAAGGGAAAAATATATTAGCCATGGATGTACATCTCCCTGACCTCTCCCTCTATCTGAGGAGACTCAGGAGTGCTTTTTACTGGTGCACATAGGAGCCTATCTGCCTACTGTGGGTGTGTGGAAAGTGGCAGCAACGCAAGGGGCAATTTATTAGGTTCACAAATATTACTATCAACGTGGTCTGTTGCCTGGACTGCTTTGTGTGCTGGGGGACCCAAAAGTGGTTTATATGGAAATGAACTTATGTGACTATGTGTTTGCCATGTGTGCCTGGGAAGTTGAAATCATGTTTGCCGTGTTCTTCTGCCTCCGGGTGAAGCTGCGTTAAAGGAAAGGCTATATTGGAATATATGCATATACAGACATTAATAAATGGGAAGAGGGGTACAACTGTCTGTTGAGAGTTTTTGAGAGCTGTCTTGCAAAGACTCCTGCTGAATTATATATAAGGCAGGGGAGGCAACAGTGAACTCAGATAATCATGAGATATGCTATCTGCTTTCTATAGGTGCAACGCTGTTCTTTTGCTTGAGAGAAAGAGAACTATAGAGAGGAGGGTGCAACAGCAACAAGTACAAAACTGTACAAAAAGTCGAACGTCGCCCATGTAAAAGAGGATATCTTTGAAGACCACCAACAATAAAGTTGACTGTATGCTATATATACTCCTGTTACAGGTACACCCCGGTGAAAATAGGATATACTCTGTTGGCTAACTTATATTTAAAGGCCGGCCCCCCACCATACTAAATTATTCCAAAAGAAAGTATGGCCCTGGGATGGCCCCCAAAGTAAACCCAAGAAGATCAGGAGGAGGAGGTAGCCCGGGCAAAGACAAAGACAAGGGAGGACATGGGAGACTAGACAAATACTTAAAATCACCGTTACAGGCCACACAGGCTAAGAGTGTAAAAGATAAATCACCTAAAAACTTAAATGTGAGCTCTCCAGGGTCAAGATATGTAGTACTGGAAGTGAATGAGGAGGAAACATATGTAGGAGCACCTAGTCAGCCCTCAGCAAACACATTAGAAGAGATGCAGAAAAATAATTTAACACATAACAAGGTATCCCTGCAGGTGGGCACGGTATCATCTGATGTTGCCCTAATAAGAGTGGATCTTGGGAATATCAAATAGAGAGTAAAAGGGATTGAAGAAAAGATCCCCCAGATGGAGGAAAATATCAGATTTCTGGGGTTCCAGGAGGACCTGAATGAAAGGAACTTGTGTGAATTTTTAGAAAATTGGCTGAAAGAAAACACTGGAGTCAATAATTTGTCTAGCCTGTTTGGAATTGAGCGTTAGTGTTGCTCACGAATATTCGCAATACGAATTTTATTCGCGAATATCGCATATTCGCGAATTCGCAAATATAGCACTATATATTTGTAATTACGAATATTCTTTTTTTAATTTTTTATTTTTTTCACAGTACACATAACAGTGATCATCCCTCTCTGCTTCCAGCTTGTGTGGTGTAACGAAGGCTCTAATACTACTGTGTGAGACTGATGTGCGATGTTAATTTTCGCATATGCACATATTTGCATGGGCGAAAATAAAACGCGAATATTCGCGAATATATGACGAATATTCGTCCATATATTCGCGAATTCGAATATGGCCTATGCCACTCAACACTATTGAGTGTGCCCACCGCATCCCCTTTAGGAAACCGATGCCAGGAGCCCCTGCAAGGACAAACTTAACAAAGATCTTATGCTCAAAGGATCTATATTACAGGATAGGCCTGTTCCCATGCTACTTCAAATGACACTCAAAAACAAAGAATGGCCTATAAAGAAGTAAAGAAAAGGATGATTGCAGCAGGAATTAAATTTAATACATAAAGACGCAGTTGTTTTTTTTCTCATCAGCAGAGGAGGCATCTATACAGATAGAGGGGAAGGGGTTTTAGATATTATTATTGTTTGTAATTTTGCAGTTATGCTTTGTAGAGGGGGATTATGGGTCAGGGGTGGGTGGAGGGGTTGAGACCTAGAAGAGAGTCTCATTTGGATTTATGGGACAGGAAGAGGAAATGGGAAGGGGGTGGGCACACAACAGAGGGGTTGGGTTCTTTTTTACACTCTGAATGTCGGTTACGATCTTAACATGGAACATTAGAGGGTTAAAAGACAAAAGTAAAAGATGCGCCATATTCTATTGTATTGGAATGGCTGGATGTAAGAACTGTCCAGAGTAGGAGAAAATCCCCATAGAAAACATATGCTGCTCTGTACAGTTCCTAAAATGGACAGAGATGTCAGCAGAGAGCACTGTGGTCATGATGTCAGCAGAGAGCACTGTGTTCCAAAAAGAAAATAATTTCCTTGTAGTATGTAGTATTCAGCAGCTAATAAGTACTGGAAGGATTAAGATTTTTCAATAGAAATAATTTACAAATCTGTTAAACTTTCTGGCACCAGTTGAATAAAAAAAAAAAAGGTTTTGCACCGGAGTACCCCTTTAAGGGACAACAACAATACTTTGAAACTGGCTGGCCTAACAAGCTGTTAGCTCAAATAATCCAAAATCAATATGAGCATAATTTTATAAAATCAATTAGGGATCAAAATCATATACTGAGAGATAAAGAGGAAGAAATTTTTCTGAAATTTTTTAGAGAAACTTATACCTCAGAAATCAAATGCTCAGATAGGGAAATGCAGGAGTTCCTTGGAAGGATTTATCTGCCCAAAATGAGTGAAAATTTAATATATTTTGGAGGCAGAACTTGAGTATTTTGAATTTGAGAGGGCATTGAAATCCTTTTCAGGAAATACCGCTCCGGGCCCAGAGGGGCTACCCTTTGAAATTTATAGATGGCTGGTGTCAACCCTACTGAAGAAACTGCACAAGGTCATATATGAATCCTGTAAAGAGGGGAGGCTTGCCTCTTCTATGTTCGAGGCCCTGATTATCTTAATACAAAAAAAAAAAAAATATATATATATATATATATATATATATATATATATATATATATATGATAAGGAGATGGAGTCATAGAGACCCATCTCTTTACTAAATGCAGGTGTAATTTTTTTTCCTAAATTATTAACCTGATAGGGTTTGATCAGGCAGGTTTTATGAAGAATAGGAATGCCCTGGATAATATTAGAAGAGTCTTGTCAGCTATATAATTGGGGGTGGGGTCGGCCCACTCCATTCTGTCGCTTGACGCTGCTAAAGCATTCAACAGGGTGGAGTGGGCCTTCCTCGGAAAGGTCATGAAAAGACAGGGGTTTGGAGAGGGCTTTATTGGGTTGGCAGGACTCTCTATTGGGATCCAAGGGCAAGAATAAAAATAAACAGGGGTCTGTCCCAACAATTTAGTTTATCCAGGGGTATTTGCCAAGGCTGCCCCCTTTCCCCTTTATTATTTCTGTTATTTATTGAACCTCTTGCATTTTTTGTTAGGGAGAAAATACATTTTGATGGGTTTGGACCAGAAGGGATCAGAAATAAGATTATTCTATATGCCGATGATATGGTACTCTTTATTAACCCCTTAAGGACTCAGCCCATTTGGGCCTTAAGAACTCAGACAATTTTATTTTAACATTTTCGTTTTTTCCTCCTCGCGTCCTAAAAATCATAACTCTTTTATATTTTCATCCACAGTATGAGGGCTTGTTTTATGCGCGACCAGTTGTCCTTTGTAATGACATCACTCATTTTACCATGAAATATATGGCGCAACCCAAAAAATACTTTTGTGTGGGGAAATTGATAAGAAAATGTTGGAAGGTTTCGTTTTCATGCTGTACACTTTATTCTGTGGGTCAATACAGTTAAATTTATACCCATGATTACATTATTTTCTTTTATTGTATTGTTTAAAAAAAAATCGCTAACTTTTTAACCAAATTAGTGCATTTAAAATCCCTCTATTTTGCTGACCTATAACTTTTTCATTTTTCCTTATAAGCGGCGGTATGAGGGCTAATTTTTTTGCGTGTGATCTGTACTTTTTTTTTTTATTATTTTTTAGTTTGACCACATATAAAACTTTTAATACATCTTTTATCAATTTTTTTGGGAATAAAGCAGCCATTTTTGAAATATTTTTTTTTACGTTACACCGTACACCGTACCGGATAATTAACATTATATTTTAATAGTTCAGATATTTACGCATGCGGCAATACCAAATATGTTTATTAAAAATGTTTTTACACTTTTTGGGGGAAAGGGGGAAAAAGGAACAATTGACATTTTAATTGGGGGAGGGGGTTTTTGGCATTTTTTTTTTTTTTTTTACTTTTGCACTTTAATAGTCCCCATAGGGGAATATTTATAGCAATCATTTGATTGCTAATACTGTTCAGTGCTATGTATAGGACATAGCACTGATCAGGGTTATCGGCTATCTTCTGCTCTGGTCTGCTCGATCTCAGACCAGAGCAGAAGATGCCAGGAGATGGAAGGAGACAGGTCAGGGAACCTCCATCCACCATTTACAGATGATCATGGCACTCCAGCAGATGCCGTGATCTGTATTGATCATGGCATCTGAGGGGTTAATAGCAGACATCCACGTGATCGCGGATGTCGGCCATTACCGGCGGGTCCCTGGCTGCTATCAGCAGCAGGGAACTGCCACGCATGACGCGAGCATTGCTCCGATGATCGTGGTCATGTACAGGATGTAAATGTACGTCCTAGTGAGTTAAGTACCACCGCATCAGGATGTACATTTACGTCCTGCATTGTTAAGGGGTTAATTAACTAGAAAAAGTCATCTTTGATATTTTGGAGAGCTAAAAAAATTGAATATTTGGGAGTGGTCATGAAAAGCAAAATTGATGATTTTGTAAGATTAAATATTGCCCCGATGCTGGAAAAAAAAGGGAAGAAGATAAATATATGGCTGTTACCGCCCTTGTGGATGGCGGAGAGGATAGCCTTGAAAAAAATGGTGGTGTTACCTCAAATATTATTTTTCCTGACAGCATCCCCGATGTATGTAAATTAACACTGGTTTAAGAAGAAAGTCTGTTGAATAATCTAAAATGGGGAAAAAAAGGGCTAGGATAAGGTTGGAGACACTGACGCTGCCTAGAGGTAAAGGGGGTTTGGGGGGAATTTTAGACTATATTATCAATCAGCACAGATTTCACAACTCATAGGGGTGAATGGTCAAATTCTGCAAGAGTTTCAGAAATTCAAATATAAACTCAAAACTAAACATATTTTTGAAAAACTAGAAAGGGGTGAAGGGGTTAAAATGGGGGGAAAATATAAATCAGTTCTGTACCAAGCTGAAAGGATTTGGTGGAATACGAGAAAGTCACTAGGTTTAAAAGGGTGTGTGAGTTTAACTCTTATGTGGGAAAATAAAAAGTTGGTAGGAATTAGTAAAATCAAGGAGCATGGTTACTGGGGGTTGAAAGGAATGAGGTACGTCTCTCAATTCTTCACCAATGGGGTACAACATTGTTTGGGGGAAATTCAATATAGTTATGGAATAGAATTAACACAAATATATAGATATAAGCAAATTGAGCACGTCGTGAAATGTACGAAAGAAAAGGAAGTATTTTTTGTCAAAAATCACTCTTTGATAAATTTAATGGATGTACCCAATAAGCTTAGTATTTCTTGTATATATAAGGCTATCTTGGCAGAATTACCGGATAGAAGAGTGTCAGTTAGCAAGGAAAAATGGATGAAGGATATAGGTGAAATTGACGAGGTGCAGGGGGCTGGTATATTTAGAAGCCGATTGGAAGTGTCATATAATGAAAGACATAGATTATCACAATTCAGGCTAATACATATATTGTATTGCACTCCAAGCAATTTACATAGATGGGGGATTCGGGAACATGCAGATTGCCCTAAATAGTAATATAGTGTAACAGTCCAGCTCACCTCACCCTAAGACTCCGCAAGGATCCGCACTCAGCCAGGTGCCCAAACTTGGAAGAAAGAGGAGATGATCCAGCGAAGTAAAGAAATCCAACTTTATTCAAGGCACAAGTAAAACCGGTACAACAACCAAAGCAAATCAGACACGTATCAGGCGCATGCGCACCCTTCATTACTGATGAAGGGTGCGCATGCACCTGATACGCATCTGATTTGCTTTGGTTGTTGTACCGGTTTTACTCGTGCCTTGAATAAAGTTGGATTTCTTTACTTCGCTGGATCATCTCCTCTTTCTTCCAAGATTGCCCTAAATGCAGGGCACAGGATTCAGACTTATTTCACATGCTATGGTCAATATATACTGGAGAGAAATACAGATGCAAATTTAGAGTAGAACAGGTATAAGTACATGAATACATCAGTGAAAAACAGCGTACAGAGATCATTGGTAGGGCAAAACTTTATGAACATAAATGCAATGACAAACAAGACAAGAATAAAAACACATAAAATAGAAAGTGCTATGGTGGAATTTGACAAAAATTGGGGCTATGCACGCCAATAGTAAATGTACAACATGCAAAATACAGCAGGATATAACAAACATGCTCACTACTCCTTTAAGAGAGGGAACATAACAGCAACATGAATAAAATGCATTATAGGAGGTATGTAAACCATCCTATACTCAATCGCAGTAGTATAGCAGCAGTAATAAAATAAAGTGCACTATAGGAGGTATGTAAACCATCCTATACTCAATAACAGTATGATAGCAGCAGTAATAAAATAAAGTGCACTATAGGAGGTATGTAAACCATCCTATACTCAATAACAGTATGATAGCAGCAGTAATAAAATAAAGTGCATTTGGTAAAGTATACAGGCTGATCAATCCTAGAACAAGTGTAAGTGGAAATGGGTACAAAATGTAAACATAGCACACTGGTTACCAATAGTGACAGCAAGTGCAACGTGCAGGCCTCCAACACCCAACGTTTTGCTCCAAGGCTTCTTCCAGATTCCACCATAGCACTTTCTATTTTATATGTTTTTAATCTTGTCTTGTTTGTCATTGCATTTATGTTAATAAAGTTTTGCCCTACCAATGATCTCTGTACGCTATTGTTCGCTTATGCATTCATAGTTTTGGTGTAGGTCAGTTACGCATGGGAAGTTTTGATTTGTGTAGGTATAAGTATATGCTTCGAACCCTTGGTCTTTCTGCTCGGAGCCCTGCCTAGTTTGTAGAGGCACAGGAAAACTTAATTTTGAAAATATTATTCCTTGGTCGATTGGTAATTATGAGAAAGTGGATAACCCCTGATGTTCCAAAAATAGAAAGTTGGACAGAAGAGGTAAATAAGGTAAAAAAAACTTTGAAAAGATCAAAAGTGTCCGCCATTACCGGCGGGTCATTGGCTACTGATAGCAGCCGGGACCTGTTGTGCATGACAGTCATGACAGTGTAAATGTACGTTATGGTGCGTTAATTACCACTGCACCATGGCGTACATTTACGTCCATTGTCGTTAAGGGGTTTACATACATATGTGTTTCTAGAGTTTAGAGTGAATGTGGATTTAGCATGTCATGCCAAGTTTCCTGTATTTTCTGGGTTTAATCAAACATATTGCAACCCAAAAACATAAAAATAACCTCCATGTTGGTGGCAGTACCAGCTCTGTGGGCAACATCTATTTGCCCAGGACCAGTCCAGGTAGCAGCAGCATCACCAAGCAAAATTTGTCCATGTCTTCCATGGGTTGTGTTGTTTCAGGGGATAATATGGCCATTGTGGCCTGGTTGGCTCATCATAAGATGTTGAACCAGGTGTCAGTGGATTATTTGTCATCTTCAGTTACATGGCATGGTGGAGATTGTCTTCAAATACGGTCTGTTCCATTACATCTGTCTTTGCTTCCCTTGTGAATAGGCATTAGCCAAGAGGAGGAGTTGCGTGAGTGCAGTAAGCCTATGGAAGCAGAAGTGTGTTACAGAGGTGGTGAAGGTGGAAGCCTTGGCAAAACATTGGACTGGTGGTGGTAGGCATGGTGGTGGATATGCTGAAGGTCTAAGTTTACAAAATTACGGTTTTACGTAAACATACGGAGGGGCATCACAAGGCCCGGCTAGGAGTATAACCAGTCCACCACACTTGTTGCTGCAAGTACACGGTGACTTCATTAGCAGAATAGTAAGTGCAGCTTTGGAGAATAGTACAGAATTAAACTTAGGATCAGTAGAGGATAAGTAATGTAATGTATGTACATAGTGACCTCATCAGCAGAATAGTGAGTACAGCTCTGGGGTATAATGCAGACTTTAGATGTTGTAAGTCGGTCCCATGTGAGAACGGGAGCACCTCCAGTATGCTCCATGTGAGGCTGAGCGCTCTCTTCCAGCCTCCTTTATCCCTACTTTATGGCCTTTTAATACAAGCGGTGTAAATGCTCAAAAAGTCACATATTTTTGCACAGAAATAGGGAAATGTAATCAATATTGCCATTTCTACACAACATTGTGTGATGTTAGAGCATGTATGCCAATAGTGTTGACCACAACTCTACAATGCCCCCAGAGGACTTTTATAACCTTATGGGAGCAACTAAATAAGTGTAAAATAAAAAAATACAAATGTCAAAACAAGAAATCACTAAATAAATAGATCAAAATCAAAAAGTAAACAAAGACAGCCATTGATAGCCAGACCAAACCACATCTCCCAAGAGAGAAAGTATACAAAGTAGACAGGTGCATACATTTGGGCCCCAAAAGAAATATCCCATCAATATTAAGTTTAGTTAATTAAGCCTCCTCCAATATATAGTTAAAGGGTACTCCGCCCCTAGACATCTTATTCCATATCCAAAGGATAGGGGATAAGATGTCAGATTGTGGGGGTCCTGCCCCTGGGAACCCCGCGATCTCCCTGCAGCACCCAGCATTCAACAGTTGCAGCGCCGGAGGCTCGTGACATCACGGCCACGCCCCCTCAATGCAAGTCTATGGAAGGGGGCGTGATGGACGTCATACACCTTCCCATAGACTTGTATTGAGGAGGCATGGCCGCGACGTTACAAGCTTCCACCCCGTATCGTCCGTCATCCGGCATGGAGCGAAGTTTGCTCCATGCACCGGATTTCTGGGGTGCCGCAGCCAAGATCTTTGGATAGGGGATAAGATGTCTAAGGACGGAGTACCCCTTTAAGCCTCCTTAATACTGGCCTCTAGATGCTTCCTATAGCCTGTTTCGGGTTGTTGCTCCTCTTCAGTTCAAAGCAGGGTGTTCTGGCTTGGCTAGTGAGAGGCCTGTTGCCAAGGCAAAAGGGGTAAGTATTAGTGTTGAGCGGCATAGGCCATATTCGAATTTGCGATATTTTGTGAATATATAGATGAATATTCGTCATTTATTCGCTAAATTCGCATATTCGTAATATTTGCGTTTAATTTTCGCATATGCGAAAATTAGCTTATGCGAAAAGTAGCATTTGCGAAAAATAGCATATGCAAAAATTTGCATAAGTGAAAATTCGCACATGCGAAAATTTGCATATTCAAATTTTTGCATATGCGATAATACGTACGCCAGTCTCACACAGTAGTATTAGAGCCTTCTTAACACCACACAAGCTGGAAGCAGAGAGGGATGATCACTGTCATGTGTACTGTGAAAAAAGAAAAACACGAATATTCGTAATTGCGAATGTATAGTGCTATATTCGCAAATATTCACAAATTCGCGATATTCGCGAATAAAATTTGCATTGCGAACATTCGCGAGCAACACTAGTAAGTATCCTCCTTGTGGAAGCATCATATACACTGCTCAAAAAAATAAAGGGAACACTTATACAACACAATGTAACTCTAAGTCAATCACACTTCTGTGAAATCACACTGTCCACTCAGGAAGCAACACTGATTGACAATCAATTTCACATGCTGCGGTGCAAATGGAACAGACAACAGGTGGACATTATAGGCAATTAGCAAGACAATGAAGGAATGGTTCTGCAGACGGTGACCACAGACCACTTCTCAGTTCCTATGCTTCCTGGCTAATGTTTTGGTCCCTTTTGAATGTTGGCGGTGTTTTCACTCTAGTCGTAGCATGAGATACATGGAGTCTACAACCCACACAAGTGGCTCAGGTAGTGAAGCTCCTCCAGGATGGCACATCAATGCGAGCTGTGGCAGGAAGGTTTGCTGTGTCTGTCAGCGTAGTGTCCAGAACATGGAGGAGCTACCAGGAATCTGGTCAGTACATCAGGAGACGTGGAGAAGGCAGTAGGAGGGCAACAACCCAACAGTAGGACCACTCCCTCCATCTTTGTGCGAAGAGGAGCAGGAGGAGCACTGCCAGAATGACCTCCAGCAGGCCACAAATGTGCATGCGTCCACTTAAACTGTCAGAAACAGACTCCATGAGGGGGGTTGTGCTTACAGCCCAACACCATGCAGGACGTTTAGCATTTGCCAGAGAACACCAAGATTTGCAACTTCGCCTCTGGCGCCCTGTGCTCTTCATCGATGAAAACAGGTTCACACTGAGCATATGTGACAGACACGACAGAGTCTGGAGACGCCGTGGAGAACGTTCTGCTGCCTGCAACATCCTCCAGCATGACCGGTTTGGAGGATGCTTTAGTCCCGGTCTGGGAGGACATCCCTCAGGAGACCATCCGCCACCTCATCAGGATATATATTTGGATAAAGAAAGATACGTGTCCCTTTCCCTTCTCACTATATATACTCCAATGGCAGCAGCAGCACAGCCAGGTAAGTAATATGGATAAACCAAGGGCGGACACAAAGACAGTCCCAGTCACAGACTGATATTTAAGATCCAAGCCCACAAAGATCCAACAGCACTCCAATAGTATGTGAATAAAAATGTAGTTTATTGACCCATGGTCAGCAGTGGATGCAACGTTTCGACGGCATCTCGCCATCATTCTCAAGCATGCTCTGATGCCATGGCGTGATGCCGTTGAAACATCGCATCCACTGCTGACCAGGGGTCAATAAACTATGTTTTTATGTGCAATTTTGGGGGGAGTGGCTCCCTCTGTAGACGT
Organism: Hyla sarda; assembly: GCF_029499605.1. NCBI lineage: Eukaryota > Metazoa > Chordata > Amphibia > Anura > Hylidae > Hyla > Hyla sarda. The sequence continues at coordinate 214,424,976 of NC_079195.1, read as the reverse complement.
GCATCCCCTCCCCTATTTTCACAGGAGGTGGTTTGGATCGTTAGTGGATCCAACATGTCACCCAGCCTGAGGTAGGTGAGTGTTTAGGGACCCATCCGATAAGAGGCCACCTCCGCGTGGTGGATGGGGGACACGTTTTGATCAAAAAGTGCGCTAAGAGCCTCCATTTTGTTGACCAAGTGTGCTGCTGCCATTTTCTTTTTTTACATGTTTTGTACTTGCCACAGCAGCGTGCACCCGTGTATTGGGTTTAGGTGCTGGCTACATTTTCAGTTTTTTTTTCTTTGCTGTGCAATTTTGGGGGGAGTGGCTCCCTCTGTAGCCGTACATCCCCTCCCCTATTTTCACAGGAGGTGGTTTGGATCGTTAGTGGATCCAACATGTCACCCAGCCTGAGGTAGGTGAGTGTTTAGGGACCCATCCGATAAGAGGCCACCTCCGCGTGGTGGATGGGGGACACGTTTTGATCAAAAAGTGCGCTAAGAGCCTCCATTTGTTGACCAAGTGTGCTGCTGCCATTTTCTTTTTTTACATGTTTTGTACTTGCCACAGCAGCGTGCACCCGTGTATTGGGTTTAGGTGCTGGCTACATTTTCAGTTTTTTTTTCTTTGCTGTGCAATTTTGGGGGGAGTGGCTCCCTCTGTAGCCGTGCATCCCCTCCCCTATTTTCACAGGAGGTGGTTTGGATCGTTAGTGGATCCAACATATCACCCAGCCTGAGGTAGGTGAGTGTTTAGGGACCCATCCGATAAGAGGTCACCTCCGCGCGGTGGATGGGGGACACGTTTTGATCAAAAAGTGCGCTAAGACCCTCCATTTTGTTGACCAAGTGTGCTGCTGCCATTTTCTTTTTTTACATGTTTTGTACTTGCCACAGCAGCGTGCACCCGTGTATTGGGTTTAGGTGCTGGCTACATTTTCAGTTTTTTTTTCTTTGCTATGTTTTTATTAACATACTATTGGATTGCTGTTGGATCTTTTTGGGCTTGGATCATATATATATATATATATATATATATATATATAGCCACCAATTGTGCATTTTCATCATACCTCAACTATGATAGACATAATAAGGAATGCAACTCACCTTTCTTTCTTCTCCAAACATGACAAGTTGAGTTTTTACCAAAAGTTCTACTTTGGTCTCATCTGACTATATGACATTCTCTCAATACTCTTCTGTATAATCCAAATGCTCTCTAGCAAACTCCAGACGGGCCTAGACATGTACTGGCTTAACCCCTTAAGGATGGACTCATTTTTAACCTTAAAGGGTACCTCTCATCAAATAAACTTTTGATATATTTTAGATTAATGAATGTTGAATAACTTTCCAATAGCATGTTAATGAAAAATATGCTTCTTTCTATTGTATTTTTCCTGATCAGTCCTGTCAGCAAGCATTTCTGACTCATGCTGGAGTCCTAAACACTCAGAGCTGCCAGCCTGCTTTGTTCACAGCCAAGCAGGCTGTGAACAAAGCAGGCTGGCAGCTCTGAGTGTTCTCCTTTGTGAACAAAGCAGACTGGCAGCTCGTAGTGTTCAGGTCTCCAGCATGAGTCTGAAATGCTTGCTGCCAGGACTGGTAGGGAGACCCCTAGTGGTCATTTCTTCAAAGTGGAAAATTAAATAGAAAGAAGCATATTTTTTAATAACATGCAATTGTAAAGTTAATCTGCATACATTAATCTATAATATATCAAAAGTTTTTTTGATGAGAGGTACCCTTTAATGACCAGGCTCTTTTTTATTTTTTAAACTTGACTGGGTCTCTTTAAATGGTAATAACTTTAGAATGCTTTTTCTGAGTGGAGCGATTCTGAGATAGTTTTTTCATGACATATTGTACTTTATATAAGTGGTGCATTTTTGTTGACACATGCAGTATTTTTTGTGAAAAACTCCAAAATAATGTGAAAAACTGGAACATTTCTGTTTTTTTTATGGTGTACACTGTGCGGTAAAAGTGATGTTATATTTATTCTGTGGGTCAGTACTATTATGGCCCTTTTTATATAGCTTTCTATGTTCTTTTTCCTTTTTTGAGCAAAATTCTTTTTTCTGCCATTCATTTTCCAACAGCCGTAACTTTTTTTTATTTTTTGTCTGATGCCATTCTTTTGCGAGATGAGCTGTAATATTTATTGGTATCATTTTTGCAACACATGCAAAATTTGGATCTTTTTTATTCCACTATTCGTGCCAAAACTGGCAAATTTTGCGCTTTTTTGTTGTTTTTGTTTTACGGCATTCACCGCGCAGGAAAATTTACATTATAGTTTTATATTACTAGTCACTACGGACGTGGCAATACCTATTATGTATATGATTTGTGTTTTTGATCTTTTTTGATGATAACACATGGCTTTTATTGGGAAAGGGGCATTTTTTTTATTTATTTTTTACACTTCACATTTTTTATTGAAGAACTTTTTGATTTTCCCAGCCATCATGCCCCCTCCCATACACTTGCATTGCGTGGGTGGGGAATAACGTCACACGGGGCGGAGTCGTGACGTCACGATACTCCGGCCCTGTAGTCGAGATCCGGCAGACTCAGAGGCAGACATCTTATCCCTATCCTTTGGATAGGGGATAAGATGTCTTAGGGCTGGAGTCCCCCTTTAAAGAAGAAGTTACAGATCTGTGAGAGCCAGAAATCTTGCTTGTTTCTAGGAGACCAAATACTTATTTTCCACCATACTTTGCTAATAAATTCTTTCAAAATTAGACAATGTGATTTTATGGATTTTATTTCTCATTATGTCTCTCATAGTTGAGATATACCTATGATGAAAATTACAGGCCTCTCTCATCATTTTAAGTTGGAGAACTTGCACAATTGGTGGCTCACTAAATACTTTTTGGCCCCACTGTAAATATATATAATTTTTTGTCACATTTTTGTCACGTAAATTTTTTTTTTTAATTTGCCAAAACAAAGCAAAACTACCGTATTTATCGGCGTATAACACGCACTTTTTAGGCTAAAATTTTTAGCCTAAAGTCTGTGTGCGTGTTATACGCCGATACACCCCCTGGGAAGGCAGGGGGAGAGAGGACGTCGCTGCCCGCTTCTCTCCCCCTGCCTTTCCTGGGGTCTAGAGCGCTGCTGCCGGCCCTTGTCACCCCCTGGCTATCGGTGCCGCTGCCCGTTCTGTCCCCCTGACTATCGGTGCCGGCGCCGATAGCCAGGGGGAGAGAAGCGGCGCCGACAGCCAGGGGGAGAGAATGGGCAGCGGCACCCATTGCCAGCGCCGCTGCCCCGTTACCTCCCCCCATCCCCGGTGGCATAATTACCTGAGTCGGGTCCGCGCTGCTGCAGGCCTCCGGCGTGCATCCCCGGCGTCGTTGCTATGCGCTGAACGGCGCGGCGCATGACGTCATGCGCCGCGCCGTGCATAGCAACGACGCAGGGGACGCACGCCGGAGGCCTGCAGCAGCGCGGACCCGACTCAGGTAATTATGCCACCGGGGATGGGGGGAGGCAACGGGGCAGAGGCGCCGGCAATGGGTGCCGCTGCCCCTTCTCTCCCCCTGGCTGTCGGCGCCGGCACCGATAGTCAGGGGGACAGAACGGGCAGCGGCGCCGATAGCCAGGGGGTGAGAAGGGCCAACAGCAGCGTTCTAGACCCCAGGAAAGGCAGGGGGAGAGAAGCGGGCAGCGACGGCCTCTCTCCCCCGGCCTTTCCTGGGGGTATATCGGGGTATACACGCGCACACACGCACCCTCATTTTACCATGGATATTTGGGTAAAAAAAATTTTGACAATTAGACAATGTGATTTTATGGATTTTATTTCTCATTATGTCTCTCATAGTTGAGGTATACCTATGATGAAAATTACAGGCCTCTCTCATCATTTTAAGTTGGAGAACTTGCACAATTGGTGGCTCACTAAATACTTTTTGGCCCCACTATAAATATATATAATTTTTTGTCACATTTTTGTCACGTAAATTTTTTTTTTAATTTGCCAAAACAAAGCAAAACTACCGTATTTATCGGCGTATAACACGCACTTTTTAGGCTAAAATTTTTAGCCTAAAGTCTGTGTGCGTGTTATACGCCGATGCACCCCCTGGGAAGGCAGGGGGAGAGAGGCCGTCGCTGCCCGCTTCTCTCCCCCTGCCTTTCCTGGGGTCTAGAGCGCTGCTGCCGGCCCTTGTCACCCCCTGGCTATCGGTGCCGCTGCCCGTTCTGTCCCCCTGACTATCGGTGCCGGCGCCGATAGCCAGGGGGAGAGAAGCGGCGCCGACAGCCAGGGGGAGAGAATGGGCAGCGGCACCCATTGCCAGCGCCGCTGCCCCGTTACCTCCCCCCATCCCCGGTGGCATAATTACCTGAGTCGGGTCCGCGCTGCTGCAGGCCTCCGGCGTGCATCCCCGGCGTCGTTGCTATGCGCTGAACGGCGCGGCGCATGACGTCATGCGCCGCGCCGTGCATAGCAACGACGCAGGGGACGCACGCCGGAGGCCTGCAGCAGCGCGGACCCGACTCAGGTAATTATGCCACCGGGGATGGGTTTAGGTGCTGGATACATTTTCAGGTTTTTTTTCTTTGCTGTGCAATTTTGGGGGGAGTGGCTCCCTCTGTAGCCGTGCATCCCCTCCCCTATTTTCACAGGAGGTGGTTTGGATCGTTAGTGGATCCAACATATCACCCAGCCTGAGGTAGGTGAGTGTTTAGGGACCCATCCGATAAGAGGTCACCTCCGCGCGGTGGATGGGGGACACGTTTTGATCAAAAAGTGCGCTAAGACCCTCCATTTTGTTGACCAAGTGTGCTGCTGCCATTTTCTTTTTTTACATGTTTTGTACTTGCCACAGCAGCGTGCACCCGTGTATTGGGTTTAGGTGCTGGCTACATTTTCAGTTTTTTTTTCTTTGCTGTGCAATTTTGGGGGGAGTGGCTCCCTCTGTAGCCGTGCATCCCCTCCCCTATTTTCACAGGAGGTGGTTTGGATCGTTAGTGGATCCAACATGTCACCCAGCCTGAGGTAGGTGAGTGTTTAGGGACCCATCCGATAAGAGGCCACCTCCGCGTGGTTGATGGGGGACACGTTTTGATCAAAAAGTGCGCAAAGAGCCTCCATTTTGTTGACCAAGTGTGCTGCTGCCATTTTCTTTTTTTACATGTTTTGTACTTGCCACAGCAGCGTGCACCCGTGTATTGGGTTTAGGTGCTGGCTACATTTTCAGTTTTTTTTTCTTTGCTATGTTTTTATTAACATACTATTGGATTGCTGTTGGATCTTTTTGGGCTTGGATCATATATATATATATATATATATATATATATATATATATATATAGCCACCAATTGTGCATTTTCATCATACCTCAACTATGATAGACATAATAAGGAATGTAACTCACCTTTCTTTCTTCTCCAAACATGACAAGTTGAGTTTTTACCAAAAGTTCTACTTTGGTCTCATCTGACTATATGACATTCTCTCAATACTCTTCTGTATAATCCAAATGCTCTCTAGCAAACTCCAGACGGGCCTAGACATGTACTGGCTTAACCCCTTAAGGATGGACTCATTTTTAACCTTAAAGGGTACCTCTCATCAAATAAACTTTTGATATATTTTAGATTAATGAATGTTGAATAACTTTCCAATAGCATGTTAATGAAAAATATGCTTCTTTCTATTGTATTTTTCCTGATCAGTCCTGTCAGCAAGCATTTCTGACTCATGCTGGAGTCCTAAACACTCAGAGCTGCCAGCCTGCTTTGTTCACAGCCAAGCAGGCTGTGAACAAAGCAGGCTGGCAGCTCTGAGTGTTCTCCTTTGTGAACAAAGCAGACTGGCAGCTCGTAGTGTTCAGGTCTCCAGCATGAGTCTGAAATGCTTGCTGCCAGGACTGGTAGGGAGACCCCTAGTGGTCATTTCTTCAAAGTGGAAAATTAAATAGAAAGAAGCATATTTTTTAATAACATGCAATTGTAAAGTTAATCTGCATACATTAATCTATAATATATCAAAAGTTTTTTTGATGAGAGGTACCCTTTAATGACCAGGCTCTTTTTTTTTTTTAAAAACTTGACTGGGTCTCTTTAAATGGTAATAACTTTAGAATGCTTTTTCTGAGTGGAGCGATTCTGAGATAGTTTTTTCATGACATATTGTACTTTATATAAGTGGTGCATTTTTGTTGACACATGCAGTATTTTTTGTGAAAAACTCCAAAATAATGTGAAAAACTGGAACATTTCTGTTTTTTTTTATGGTGTACACTGTGCGGTAAAAGTGATGTTATATTTATTCTGTGGGTCAGTACTATTATGGCCCTTTTTATATAGCTTTCTATGTTCTTTTTCCTTTTTTGAGCAAAATTCTTTTTTCTGCCATTCATTTTCCAACAGCCGTAACTTTTTTTATTTTTTGTCTGATGCCATTCTTTTGCGAGATGAGCTGTAATATTTATTGGTATCATTTTTGCAACACATGCAAAATTTGGATCTTTTTTATTCCACTATTCGTGCCAAAACTGGCAAATTTTGCGCTTTTTTGTTGTTTTTGTTTTACGGCATTCACCGCGCAGGAAAATTTACATTATAGTTTTATATTACTAGTCACTACGGACGTGGCAATACCTATTATGTATATGATTTGTGTTTTTGATCTTTTTTGATGATAACACATGGATTTTATTGGGAAAGGGGCATTTTTTTTATTTATTTTTTACACTTCACATTTTTTATTGAAGAACTTTTTGATTTTCCCAGCCATCATGCCCCCTCCCATAGACTTGCATTGCGTGGGTGGGGAATAACGTCACACGGGGCGGAGTCGTGACGTCACGATACTCCGGCCCTGTAGTCGAGATCCGGCAGACTCAGAGGCAGACATCTTATCCCTATCCTTTGGATAGGGGATAAGATGTCTTAGGGCTGGAGTCCCCCTTTAAAGAAGAAGTTACAGATCTGTGAGAGCCAGAAATCTTGCTTGTTTCTAGGAGACCAAATACTTATTTTCCACCATACTTTGCTAATAAATTCTTTCAAAATTAGACAATGTGATTTTATGGATTTTATTTCTCATTATGTCTCTCATAGTTGAGGTATACCTATGATGAAAATTACAGGCCTCTCTCATCATTTTAAGTTGGAGAACTTGCACAATTGGTGGCTCACTAAATACTTTTTGGCCCCACTGTAAATATATATAATTTTTTGTCACATTTTTGTCACGTAAATTTTTTTTTTTAATTTGCCAAAACAAAGCAAAACTACCGTATTTATCGGCGTATAACACGCACTTTTTAGGCTAAAATTTTTAGCCTAAAGTCTGTGTGCGTGTTATACGCCGATACACCCCCTGGGAAGGCAGGGGGAGAGAGGCCGTCGCTGCCCGCTTCTCTCCCCCTGCCTTTCCTGGGGTCTAGAGCGCTGCTGCCGGCCCTTCTCACCCCCTGGCTATCGGTGCCGCTGCCCGTTCTGTCCCCCTGACTATCGGTGCCGGCGCCGATAGCCAGGGGGAGAGAAGCGGCGCCGACAGCCAGGGGGAGAGAATGGGCAGCGGCACCCATTGCCAGCGCCGCTGCCCCGTTACCTCCCCCCATCCCCGGTGGCATAATTACCTGAGTCGGGTCCGCGCTGCTGCAGGCCTCCGGCGTGCATCCCCGGCGTCGTTGCTATGCGCTGAACGGCGCGGCGCATGACGTCATGCGCCGCGCCGTGCATAGCAACGACGCAGGGGACGCACGCCGGAGGCCTGCAGCAGCGCGGACCCGACTCAGGTAATTATGCCACCGGGGATGGGGGGAGGCAACGGGGCAGAGGCGCCGGCAATGGGTGCCGCTGCCCCTTCTCTCCCCCTGGCTGTCGGCGCCGGCACCGATAGTCAGGGGGACAGAACGGGCAGCGGCGCCGATAGCCAGGGGGTGAGAAGGGCCAACAGCAGCGTTCTAGACCCCAGGAAAGGCAGGGGGAGAGAAGCGGGCAGCGACGGCCTCTCTCCCCCGGCCTTTCCTGGGGGTATATCGGGGTATACACGCGCACACACGCACCCTCATTTTACCATGGATATTTGGGTAAAAAAAATTTTGACCTAAATATCCTTGGTAAAATGAGGGTGCGTGTTATAGGCCGGTGCGTGGTATACCCCGATAAATATGGTAGATGTCTGAAAACTATTTGAAAGCCAGAACAAAAAAAAAAAATGATCAAAACCAGTGCAAAGGAAAAGTTTCCCAGTTGCCCATACCAACCAATCAGATTGCTTCTTTCATTTTGCAGAGGTCTGTTAAAAATGAAAGAAGCAAGGTGATTGGTTGCTGTAGGCAACTGGGGAAATTTCCCTCTGCACAGGTTTTGATCAATCTCCTGATTTCAAACCTACATGTCTTAAAACAATGAAAATGTGTCTAGCTTTAAAGAAGGGAAAATGGCCCGGTCTTGAACTGGTTAATAAACCCAACAATAATATTGAGAATAACCACGTATTATACCGGCAGGAGACAGAAGATGGTTCTCACTTTCCTCAATTTCTCCTATAGGAATTTTCTATTTTTATGACCATTTGACAGAAATTAAAGTTGTGGATGCTATTTATTCTTCCCAAAGTTCTGTCCTTTCATGTTGTCTCTAAGAAACCCATGACATTTGCAAAGTTCAATAGGCTAAAAGTCCCTCCCCATGAGACATTTCATCTGTGAGTGATGTGGCTCAGTCATGGCAGCTCTCTGCTAGGATTACCTGTTACTCAGTAGGTGATAATGACTTGTCTTCACGCAGTCCATTCACAACTTGGAACACAATTCCTTATCCCATCTCCTGCTGTGCTAACCTAATGTGACATCTGAACATGAAGAATTCAGTCACTGGGTGATCTATGCTTAAGTACTGTATGTAAGTTGCCATCTGAGCTGAGACACTCTCTATAGACTTGCCAATAAGATGCTATCAGTCAGTGCAGAATAATTAGATCCCAGCACTTGCATATCCCATGGCTGCACCCGCAGACTGTCACAACTGTCTGTGTCATGAAACAGAAGAGGATGCGCACGTTTAGGATTCTTTTTTATCTTAATCACAGTCTAGAAAAATTCCCGTAATGAGCAGTATACAGCAGGGGAAGTAAGTATTGAACACGTCATTATTTTTCTTACTAAATATATTTCCAAAGGTGCTATTGATATGAAATGTTACCAAATGTTGGAAACAACCCGAGTATTCCATACATACAAAGAATCCAAAACAAATAAGCTCAGAAATTCAGTTTTGTCTAATAATGTGAAATGACACAGGGAAAGAAAGGTATTATACACATGAAGAAAGGGAGGAGCAAAAAGGCACGAAAAGCCAAGATGATAGCTGAAATCTATCAGTAATTAAAAAGCAATCCAGCCCCTTGTCAGTACGAAATAATATCAGCTGGTTCAGTCCCAACTGATGGCTACAAAAAGGTCTCATTGCCAAGGTGTCACACAAGACACATCTCATGATGGGTAAAAGCAAAGAGCTGTCTCCAAACCTTCACAACCTAATTGTTGCAAAACATAACAATGACGTTGGTTACAGGTGCATTTCTAAGCTTCTGAATGTTCCAGTGAGCACTGTTGGGGCCATAATACAGAAGTGGAAAGACAATCATTTCACCATAAATTTCCCTTGACCAGGTGCTCCTTACAAGATCTCTGACAGAGGAGTGAGTAGAATAGTCAGAAGAGTTGTCCAAGAGCCAAGGACACTTGTGGAGAACGTCAAAAAGACCTGGAATTAGCAGGCACTGTTGGAAAACAGCATTTAGAGAGAAATACGGTGATGTGTTCCATACTTATTTCACCTGCTATATTTTTGTTAATTTTTCATTTGCCACAACAGCTATATAAAAACAAATTGTAATTTTGTAAATCAAAATGTTGATATACTGTAGCATTAATACATGAAGAAAGAAGAACCGCACTCACCAATCCAGGGAACACAAGCAGCTTTATTCTGGAAAATGCATGGCATCAGACTTCATGCAGGAATCACTCCAAACAGCATGGGATCAGGAAAGCGGGCGAGTGGAACACAGGTGTGGGGTGTGTGCAGTAGAGCAACGAATCGTTTCACGTCATAGGTGACGCTTCATCTGGCCTCGTGAGAGGCCAGATGAAGCGTCACCTATGACGTAAAACGATTTGTTGTCCTACTCGTGAGAGGCCAGATGAAGCGTCACCCATGACGTGAAATGATTCGTTGCCCAACTCGTGAGAGGCCGGATGAAGCGTCACCTATGACGTGAAACCATTCATTGCCCTACTCGTGAGAGGCCGGATGAAGCGTCACCTATGACGTGAAACCATTCGTTGCCCTACTCGTGAGAGGCCGGATGAACCGTCAGCTATGACGTGAAACCATTCGTTGCCCTACTCGAGAGAGGCCGGATGAAGCATCACCTATGACGGGAAACGATTCGTTGCCCTACTCGTGAGAGGCCGGATGAACCGTCAGCTATGACGTGAAACCATTCGTTGCCCTACTCGAGAGAGGCCGGATGAAGCATCACCTATGACGTGAAACGATTTGTTGCCCTACTCATCAGAGGCCGGATGAAGCGTCACCTATGACGTGAAATGATTTGTTGCCCTACTCGTGAGAGGCCGGATGAAGCGTCACTTATGACGTGAAACGATTCATTGCACTACTCGTGAGAGGCCGGATGAAGCATCACCTATGACGTGAAACGATTAGTTGCCCTACTCCTGAGAGACTGGATGAACCGTCAGCTATGACGTGAAACGATTCGTTGCCCTACTCCTGAGAGGTCGGATGAAGCATCACCTATGATGTGAAGCGATTCGTTGCCCTACTCGTGAGAGGCCGGATTAAGAGTCACCTATGACATGAAACGATTCGTCGCCCTACTCGTGAGAGGCCGGATGTAGCGTCACCTGTGACGTGAAATGATTTGTTGCCCTACGCATGAGGGGCCAGATGAAGCGTCACTTATTACGTGAAATGATTCGTTGCCCTACTCGTGAGAGGCCGGATGAAGCTTCACCTATGACGTGAAATGATTAGTTGCCCTACTCGTGAGAGGCCAGATGAAGCGTCACCTATGACGTGAAACGATCCGTTGCCCTACTCGTGAGAGGCTGAATGAACCGTCAGCTATGATGTGAAACTATTCGTTGCCCTACTGCACATGCCCCACACCTGTGTTCCACTCGCCCGCTTTCCTGACCCTATGCTGTTTGGAATGATTCCTGCATGATGTCTGATGCAGTGCATTTTCCAGAATAAAGCTGCTTGTATTCACCGGATTGGAGAGTGTGGCTCTTCTTTCTTCATGTTTTTATGCTATATTGGATCTGTTTCTCTGCACCTAATATCGGGAACCGGCTCAGTTAACAGTGAAGTCCTAGCAGTGTGTGTCCAGTTATATCCGAAGTGGTGCAGCCACCCAAGCTAATTCTTGTTTGCTAAAATGTTGATGTATATACTACACAAAGAAGAGGAGGTTAGACAGCCCAATAAGCATAACCTCCTTTTCTCAAGATAGTCAAAAATACTTGTAAAATACAGATAAACACATTTGGGTGTGCACACCTAGTCAGTATCATAACTATGGGATTTCCAGAGGTTGTAGTCATGGTCATGCTTGGGTCTTGGAGACTGAAGGCACCCAAAATGTCCTACCATGACCTTATAAAGAAAACTGTACTATAAGTGATGTATGCCTCTGTTCTCTAGGCTTCATGGTGTACACTCTTCCTTCTACATCTGGCCTGGTCTCTTTGGGGCATCTGATGAAGTGGCTGTGCTGTGAAACATGTTGCATGCTGGGTAATAAGCTACATGTTCCATTTTACTCTTGGTGTGGATTTGCTCTCAGTGCCTGTGAATCCCATTTTTTTTTCCAGGAGGATATTGTTGGATGGTTTGTATAAACAAATCGGGGACTTTAGTGGCTGCAAGATCTTAGAGTTAGCGCAGATGTCAGCGACAATTTCTACTAGCCCTTTAACTCCCGAGAACTACTCCCAACTTGGAGACAGACAGGGAGCATTTTTGAAAGAAATTAGCTCTGTCTTTCTATTCCTGGATAACACTTTTAATTGTAGTAAACCCACCATTGCAGGAGACAATGTCCTCTTTCCTGACCACTTTATGGTGAGCCCAACCCAATTGGGTGAGGGAGGAGTTAGGTTGAAAAAAGTAACAAATATTTGTGACTTTTTGACAATTGTATCTGGCATATTGGCTTCATACATTCTCCTAATGAGTATTTGGGGCAACATACTTTAGTCCCAAATTTTAGATGGTATACCATCAGTTTCCTGTTACTCCACCAGCTTTCTCATAGCACACGCGACCTGCAGATGGCTAATGGTGGCAGTTGTGGCATCACTGAGGTCAACACATCCCCACTGTTACCAGTATTCAGCTTCAGCGGGCCGGCGTTAAGACATAGATCATCAATGCAGAATAGACCAAAACAAGCTGATGATCATGGAACCATTGACATTTGAAAGGTAGGTTCAAGAATTTTATTTTTTTTTCTATATTTTTAAGGCTACAAAGCCCCTTCAATTCCTAGAACTAAGCAGATTTGGAGCAGAGATAGTTAATGTTTTGTACAACTCCAATACATTCTTCTTCAAGCAAAAGTTAACAATAGCTGAGGCACAAGCTCCCATCTCCCGGACGTAAAACACTGAAAAATTACATGTAAATGGGTCAAGTAATTATATATGATCCCATCTCAATGTATCTGTAGCAACACAGTTTTAGGTTAAAAAAATATTTTTAGTGCCTGGGGCAGTGACACAGGACCTTGGGCACGGAGTGGCGCCAATTTATTGATACAATGAAGACAGGTGCTTAAATATAATAAATTCTCTCTGTCTTACCAATCTGAATTAAGGAAGAGAAAAATTTACAAGGTGATTTTTTTTTCTTGGCCCATGCGTTCATCTACGACGTTAAACCGTACATCCATTATAGCGGCCTTTTTTTTCATACCTGTCATTTCCTTTTTTAATGAGCGGTTTGGGGCAGTCAGCAAATTTCAGTACCCAAGTTCAAAGCGAGCATGTATATTCTGCATTATTCATTACTCAAATTGTGGTATAGACTGGTTATGAGTTAAATATGAAGCTGTTCCTGAGCAAGACCCAAACGTGTCTTCTATAAAAATCATGAATTATGTAAGTAGATTTTTTTTTCTTCCCATCTCTTGCTTTTTCTTTTCAGCCTCAGGGTTTCTGGCAAGTAAAATTACCTTTTTTTCTTCTTTTATTAATTTCATTTATTATAAATTGTATTATTATTATTATTATTATTATTATTATTATTATTATCATCATTATTATTATTGTCACATAATTATTGTCACATAATTATACCGTTATAATAAGAATAATAACAACAACAATAGAATAACAATAATAATAATAATTTCTATTATTATTATATTTTATTTTTTGGTATGTATGCCATATGAAGGCTAGCTTTTTGACTACTGACTCCTGAAATGAAATCACTTATTTCTTTTTTTTTCCTCGTTCCCATTTTTCTCATAATTAGAATGCTTGCAATTTGCAAAATACTGTACCGAAAAAGAGTCGATACAAAAGCATAATGACATTGAATACTCAATAAAATGTAATTTTTGAACCACAGTGCCATCAGGACGTGCCTGAAATCATCAGCATTCATGTGACCTGAATAGAACAGAATGTTCTTAACCAAATTTTTTTTAATAAAAACCAACATAGGAATGACTTGCAAAGAATATGAATGTATTAAATACACAAAACATTAAGCAAGAACGCGGAGTAAAAAAAAAAGGTTTGCAATTCCAAAACAAAAACAAAAAACAAAAAACAAACAAAAAATCTTATGTCCCTCTCAGACCACAAACAATTGAGCCTTAATACCGAATTTAAAAATAGCAGTACCCCAAAAAAGAAATGAATGAGAATTAGCAGAACAAGAGACTAGGGTTGGTTTGATATGAATCATAGTTGTAGATTTCCTTTCCTATTTTGTACAAGTTATTCCTAAAATCTGATTGGACACCTTCTCAACATTTCAGGCACCCCATGGCAAACAGCTTCTTACGGCTGTGGTAAGGTGGATCCACGGACCTGTGAGGATGATGGCGTGGGCCGTACCAGGGAGCGGATTCTAAGGTGCCGCTAGTTTTCACCAGAGCCCATCGCAAAGCAGGATGGACTTTCTGCAGCAGGCGGCATCCAGGTCACTACCCCTGGTACAAATCGTCCCCTCAGGCAGCCGAGGTATAACATGGCACTAGAAGGTAGAGGCACAGACAAAGTCAGGACAGGCAGGAGGTCAGGGCTGGCTGCAATAAAGCAAGGTCAGGTCACGTAGCAAGGGGTCAGAAGGCAGGGGGCACAGGAACAAGGTCAGGATACAAAGCAAGGGGTCAGATACATGGCAAGGCAAGACACAGGTAAACGCTTTCGCTTAGGCAAACTAGGTACAAAGATCATAGGAAATGTGGGTTTAAATAGGGTCAAATGAGACTAGCACCAATCAATGGTGCGCTGGCCCTTTAATTTTTAAAGAGCCGTCGCGCACGCCCTAGGAGGCGGGGACGCACGAGCCGGAAGACAAGGGGAGTGGAGGAGACTGAACAGCAAGGAGGTAAAGGGAGAACCGGCGGTCACATGTGCTCGCATCGTGGCTGAAGCATGAGGCGACCATATAGTTGCTGAATGACACCGCCTGGAGCTGGCAGCAGCATGAGTAGACACTAGAGCTTCACAATCGCTAAGATTAAAAGAGGAATTTTGAAATTTAAATTGAAAATTTATGGTAGCTAGTGCTACCATAAATTTTTTTAAGGGGTTATCCACCATTAGGTAATTTTAGTACGTACCTGGCAGGCAGTAATGTACATGCTTAGGAAGGATCTGTGCTTGACTTGGGGCTAAATGGCTATGTCATGAGATTTCCATAACACTGTGGCTAGCTTTTTGTGAACTTGTATTTCCTGTTTGACTTTTCTTTTTTTGACTACAAATCCCACAATTTCATTTTCCTCCCTCCCACACATCAGCCACCCCACCCTTTGAAACAAAAGACCTGTTTTCAATCAGGGTGCCTACAGCTGTTGCATTAGTTGCAGTTGATCTCTCTCCCACCAAGCGATCGCTCTACCCATTGAAGCAGACAGGCTCCCTGTCATCAGCTGACTAGTGAGTCAGATGTCGGCCGCATTGCAATCTGGGAAAAATCTGAGACAACAGCCATTTTGTATGGTGTTAAAAATAAATAGTGGGGTGAAAATTACAGAAGAATTGTGAGAAAACCGTCACACACAGGTACAGACACTATATAAGGAACTTCATTAACTTTGCAGCCCCTGTAGCATAGTCAAATAAAAAAAAATCCTGGAATACCCCTTTAAAGCCCAGGCCCAGCAGCATCAGTAAACCATATATTGGCTGAATGACACAGCCTGGAGGTGGCTGAATCATGAGGAGACCCGATAGTGGCTGAATGGCACTGCCTAGAGGTGGCTGAAGTATGAGGAGACTATATAGTGGCAGAATGGCACAGCCTGGAGTTGGCTGAAGAATTAGGAGACCATATAGTGTCTGAATGGCGCAGCCCGGATTTGGCTGAAGCATGAGGAGACCATATAGTGGCTGAATGGCAGAGCCTGGAGTTGGCTGAAGCATGAGACCATATAGTGTCTGAATGGCACAGCCTTGAGTTGGCTGAAGCATGAGGAGACCATATGGTTGCTGAATGACACAGCCTGGATCTCGCAGCAGCATGAGTAGACACTAGGGCTTCACAATCCCTAGGATTAAAATATTAATTTTGAACTAAACACCCGCTCTGATGGCACACTACTGGCCAGGCAGGACAGCTTTTCCAGGGCAAACTCTGCTAGTTGAGGCCACAAATCAAGTTTGGCTGCCCAGAAGTGTGTTGGCGGATCTTCAAAGTGTGTTGGCATGGGCATGTCAAGGTATGCCACCACCTGCTGGTTCAGGTCCTGCTCCAGGTCTACCTGCTGCTGCTGAGTTTCTTCACTATGGGGGTAAAGAAAGGTACCTATCGGCAACTGTATACTCAGGCTGCTGCTGATGGAGCTGGTACTGCTCCTGCCACCCCACCCCTCCCCAGCTGCAGCTCAAGGAGGGTGTGCTTTGCGGTGTATGAGTGGCTGAAGTGCATGCAAAGTTTCCTTCCCATTGTTAGACCATTTGTGGTGGAACAAACAGGGCAGAAAAATGTGCTACAGTACGCTTAAAAAACTTATTGAAGTAAAACACCAGCCGATGAGTACTTTTGCCTGGACTTTTACAGTATCTAGGCCTTTGACAGAATAACAGGTACAAAATATTATACTACTTAGATGTAGGTATGTGGTATGCACTTATGAGGGCAGAACAATGTGCTACAGTACACTTAAAACAGTATCTAAGTACAACACCAGCCAGTGAGTACTTTTGCCTTGACTTTGACAGTATGTAGGCCCTTGACAGATTAACAGGTACAAAATAGTACACCATTTAGAAGTAGGTATGTGGTATGCACTTATGAGGGCGGAAAAATGTGCTACAGTACGCAGAAAAAAAAAATTGCCCACAACACCAGCCGTACACAACAATGCTGGAGTGCACAGTCACTGTGTACGTATGGTATGGATTATGCCATCTACAGACTAGTATAACAGGGGTTTGCGCAAAATAATGTGATTTTTTGCAGTCTGTGCCATCTACCTCATTGTGCTTAAAGGGGTACTTTTTTTTTTTTTTTTTAATCAACTGATGTCGGAAAGTTAAACAGATTTGTACATTACTTCTATTAAAAAATCTTACTCCTTGTAGGACTTATTAGCTGCTGAATACTACAGAGGAAATTATTTTCTTATTGGAACACAGCTCTCTGCTGACATCATGACCACAGTGCTCTTTTCTGACATCTCTGTCCATTTTAGGAACTGTCCAGAGCAGCATATGTTTTCTATGGGGATTTTCTCCTACTCTGGACAGTTCTTAAAATGGACAGAGATGTCAGCAGAGAGCACTATGCTCATGATGTCAGCAGTCAGCAGAGAGCTCTGTGTTCCAAAAAGAAAATAATTTCCTCTGTAGTATTCAGCAGCTAATAAGTACTGGAAGGATTAAGATTTTTTAAAAGAAGTAATTTACAAATCTGTTTAACTTTCTGGCACCAGTTGATTAAAAAAAAAAAAAAAAAAAAAGTTTTCCACCGGAGAAACCCTTTAACATGGCTTTACATGTTGAACACAATGACATGTGGCTTGACATACTTTCTAAGACAGTTTCTAAGATTCCAAGTTGGAGTGAAACACCTTACCTTTTTAAATTTGCACACCCGAACTATAACCCAGTATATAGGGTTTAGTGCAGATGAACAGCTTGTCAGTCTCTCCTTAAAGGAAAGCTCCCTTGAACAGGTGGTTTGAGAGCTACTTTATATATTCTTTCTTCCCTTGTTTTTCTTTTATTACAGAAAATTTCTGTAGGGTTGATGCTTCACACCAACCAGGAGGCAGCGGTAAGCCAGGGAGACACCAGACCGGCAGCTACAGGGGGTCGCGGCAGGTATTTGTTTTCTTTTTTAATTTTATATCACCCTGAGTCACTTTTTTTATTCCTGGGGCTGGAATTCTTCTTTGTCTGGCAGGAAAAAAATAGTCCCCCTTAAGCAATTAGTTATTAACAAAAAAAGTTATAATAATTATAATAAATGAATGTACATGAGATATTGAGCTTTGGATAATTCTAGAATTCAGAACTAAAGGTCTAGAGCGAAGGCCAATTTTGATTTTATTTTTCCCCCCTAGTCTTAACATGGCTGATAAAATGATGAAATAAACTTACCTTGAGCAGTTTATAGAAGTGCATTATTTTTCACTGTCAATTAAGCTGAGAGATTTTATTAGGTTTCAGATTGGAAAACAAGTGGTCTCCGAGTCTCCGATAAGTACTCAGCATCTTGTAAACATAAATAGGAAACACAATAAATTTCAAGCCGGATGGAACGTTATTTGCCGTAACAGAATTTAGCTTGTCATTTCAGTGTATAAAATAATATTCCGAAACTCCAAACGGGATTTTATTTCAAGAAGTTAAAAAAGGATAATTTTTCAAAATAAGCTGGATGTTCGGAAAGTTTCCCGGAGACATAATTTAAGTTTGACAGGAAAATATTACAATTTCCCCTCGCTTATACAAACATCTCAGCTGTCTCCATTCTTAATATATGCTATGGAGGAATTTAAATAAAATGAAACATTATTAAATCACGAGCAGAACAAACCCCATCAAGGTGGTTATAAATCTTGAAATATTGTGATGCCAATCCTTAATTTATTTTTCCATTTTTTTTGTTGTTTTCTTAGATGTATAACATTACACCAAAAAAAAATGTGATAAGGCATTAATGTGCCCCAATTCCATGTTAATGCTTTATGGTTGCATTGAGATGCTCGTAGTTTTTGTTCCAAAGTGCCAAAGGCGTTTCAATGGTGTGAGAACGGAGATGCGTACAAATGAGAAGATATTAGTGATTATAAAACCATTAAAATTACAATGTCAGGTCAACAAAGAAAAGTTTTGTTTTATTTCCCTTTAAGGTTCTTAAAATTGAGCTATAAAAAAAAAAATGACTGCAACAGAGCGGCTTATAATAAAACAGAGACCAGGTTGCGGGTTGCTATTTACATAACAGACACCCCCAATCTGTTTGGAGGATTTACACTTGTTTCTTTATTTAAAAATTATAATTCAAAAAGAATAAATCACATGTCAAAATGAAAATCTATTTAGTGCTCAGGGATTTAGAGGATTAAAGAAAAGTATTTTGTTTTATGTTTTGTCATGCTTCCTTAAATATGTATACACATTGGCCTGGAGTTGTTTTTGTGTCTTTTTTAACTTCTTAAAAAAAAAAGTAAAATAACAAAAGAACTACATTCACACAATAATTTTGCAATACGGCTGCCGGATCCTGCCGGGAAATTTTAAAACCAGATGCTTCCGTATCCCCGCCGAACACGCGCTGCATCCTAATCATTTGAATGAGCCGGACAGAGTCAAACAGTTGGCTCATTTTTTAAACATATCAGTTTTTATTGTCGGACTAAAAACCGTGGTCTGCCATGGTTTTTAGTTCGGCAATAAAACTGATATGGTTAAAAAATTAGCCGACCGGAGTTACTATAAGACTCCATTCAGCTCATTCAAATATTTGGGATGCGGCGGGTATACAGCAGCGGACGGTTTGTAAATTTCCCCACAGGATCCGGCTGCAAAATCGTGGTGTGAATGTACCCATAAAAAGAATTTGTCAAAACCTTATCACATTCAAGTTATATATTTTACATCCTCATGTTCTGAGGTTTCTATTTTTTTCTTCTATGTACCTCTGTTCCCTTCATTTGTTTTTGTGCCCAATATGAAAATTCATTGCAGGTCCTGCACCGGCTGGTTCTATGATAAGATAAGGCAGTGTGATTATCTTGCAGATATTGTGTAGGGTTAAGCTGGAGAGACTATGATTGATACAAATTTACTGTGTCTTTTGAAAATACTGTGAATAGTAATCAACAAGTTAATTCGGAAAAAAATTTGATCTGTTTAGAATGTTACCAAACAAATTTAGATTATTTTGAAATTTTTGCGACAACGGGTGAATATAGAACAGGAACAGGGACTCCTGTTAAAGACAGGAATCCTTGTGTCACATATGGCAGGAAGTGCAGCCCTGAGCTCACCCAAACCTCTGTCCCTGACTTTTAGGCTGCCCACTTCCTCAATAGGATGGCCCCAATCATGGTGTCAGTCCCTTTTTAAAGTGCAGGGCGTAGGAATGTCCAATACAAGTAAACAAATTCTGCACAGAAGTCTGGGAAGTAAGTCAGGGTACAAGAAGTTAACAGGCACAGAACTAGAAACAATAGCAAAACATAGGGAATACACAAAGTGACAGTAAAGAAACCTAGAAAGCATTGCAATACCAAATCAGAAAGCGGAGGAAAGCACTCTAGAGGATATTCAGTGGTCGTTAAAACACTGCAGAGGAAAACTCTGATCTGGGTCTTGCCACAGACATCAGGGGGTGATTAGTTTCATACTATCCCCATTCAGTGCCCAGCCAACAGCATATGCTTGATGCTCAGCAAGTAGTTTTCATAGTGCCCTAAAATAGGATGCTGCCGCAGAAACTTTATAGAGAGTAGGATCTCCTGTCATTATAACAGGAGTCCCTGCTCTTCTACAGTAAATAAAGGTATGCTATATATTGTTGCTTACTTTAAGGCCAATTGAGGTATGTTGGAATGCATCATCACATAAAGGTTTTTTGGGGGGTATAAGTAACATTGATCCCTATGCCTCCCTGTACAATAAAAAAGAAGAAGAAGGCATACTTACCTCCCTTGCTCCCTCCACTGCTTCTTCTGTAATATCTTCCAGTTCTTGCAACGCTCTGGTTCTGCCATATTCTGATGACAGACCGTTCCCCTGCTAAGCCCAATATTGGTTATTTGTGTTTTGTTTTTTTCAGATTTGTTTTGTCTGCTTCTGTACACTGTTCAGCTGTTATGCATTAAGGCTTCCATTCATTACGTTTGTTGGCCTGAGCATTCTGTGCCCAGAACAGCAGCTTAGTGAACAAGAGCAGAAACACCTGTCTTTGACAGGAGTCCTTGCTTCTGAACATACTTAGTGTTGGGAATTAAAGGGCAACACTGCACTTTTATTTCCTAAACAAATCTAACAGATTAGTTGAATCAGACCCAAAATGAATCTGCGTGGGTATTTTACAGTGTTCTGTAAGCCCTTTGTATATTCTACCCAAGAATTGAAGATAATCAATCATGATGAATGTCTGTGCATTTATCCAAAGTATTAAAGTAGGTATTGATATGTTGTTTATTCATGAAACCATTTTGTCTTAAAAAGTCAATGGCCCTCATTTACTAAGAGTGTCAGGTTTTTACTAGTGGGAAATGTTATTTCTGACTTGCAGGATTCCTCTTTATTTACTATGGGGATTCACAGATTTACAAGTCGGGAAACATTTCTGACCGGCTTTTTCTAGGTGGAAATTTCCAGCCATTTATCCACAGGATTTTCTGTGACTTCAATAGTAAATAGGTCGGGTTGTGAAACCATGACCCTTTTTCGGCTTTACACAATGCAATGTCGGGTTTGTCAGAATTTACTGGCGCACACTGTCGGACACTGGTGCAGACTGGTGCATGTCAAATAACCCGACAAAAACTAGTCGGAGGAAAAGTTGACCAGTTGCCCATAGCAACCAATCACATGTCAGCTTTCATGAAAAAGGCCTCTAAAAAAAATTAAAAAAAGCCTCTGAAAAATAAAAGAAGCGATCTGATTGGTTGCTATGGATTACTGGTCCACTTTTTGATAAATCTCCCCCATTGCATATGAACACTTAGAGATAAAGTTTCTGTCCCAGCTCTTGATGTCTGATTTAAAGATGCACAGACTTTAGAGGATAATGTAGAGGTTCTTGTGCATGCCTCATGCTTACCTGTTTTAGCTGATCTGGTAGGCATTGGTTTTTAGCTATTTCTGATTGCAAATCTATCCCTGAACTGACTTGATAATGCAGCCTCAATTTCCCATCAATCCTCTGGCTTTGGGTGAGGAGTCTCATCACTGCGACTGGCAATCTAGGTAACTAGTGCTGGAGATCACCCAGGTGAACTGATTAGACTCATAAGGGGATTGAGGTCAGTTTACAATATGTGCAGTTTTGATGTGTTTTCTTATTTAAAGTTGGTTTGTTAGAGAAGAGGAGAAAGTGATTTGACCTACAATTACAATTGAGGTGTTTTGTGAAGATTTAAAGTCTTTAGGCTGTGTTTACTTGCTCAATATTGACTGAATTGTTTGGGCTTCTTCTGCATTTTGGCGATTTTTTCTGTGACTTTCCAAAGTCATGGTATGCTTTATTATTTGCACAAGATTTTAGGAAAATCAGGCAAAAACAGAAAAACCACAACAAAAAAACACACAATGGCCCAGAGAAAAAGGGGAGTGATTTTATTGCTGTTAAAGAGGTACTCCGGAGGAAAAATATATATATATTTTTTTTATCAACTGGTGCCAGAAAAGTTAAAAGATTAGTAAATACTTCTATATAAAAATCTTAATCCTTCCAGTACTTATCAGCTGCTGTATACTACAGAGGAAGTTCTTGTCTTTTTGAATTTCTTTTCTGTCCGACCACAGTTCTCTCTGCTGACACCTCTGTCCATGTCAGGTACTGTCCAGAGTAGGAGCAAATCCCCATAGCAAACCTCTCCTGCTCTGGACAGTTCCTGACATGGACAGAGGTGTCAGCAGAGAGCACTGTGGTCAGACAGAAATAAATTAAAAAAGAAAAGAACTTCCTGTGGAGCATACAGTAGCTGATAATTACTGGAAGGATTAAGCTTTTTATATAGAAGTAATTTACAAATTTAATTTTCTGCCACCAATTTAGGTTTATGTTTTTTAGAGGTATTCTCACTGCTCTAGAGTAGTGCAAGAATATTGAAGAAGGGCTGAGAATAGTTAGGGTGTGATTTTGTGTGTGTGTGTGTGTGTGTGGTTAAGGGTGTGGCTGAGGGTGTGTTTAGGGGTGTGGCTATGGTGTGGTTAGGGGTGTGACTTGTTCATCTTTGCATGCAATAGAAGACATACCTTCCAACTTTTCCTAAAAATAAGATCTTCTAAGAATATTTTGCCACCACTGAAATGCTTAGCAGTCTGTCTCCCAGAATAGATCGAGGGTTACTTTGGCAATGGCATCATCTATAATCATCAAGCTATTCTTGTAATATATCAGAATTTTATTGTGTGAACAGCTCAAGGAATGTAGCAGCTCTATCTGCTTCTCTCCCAGCAGGAAGTCCCAGCACATCTAGAGCACCAATCTGCATCCAGCCAATCCGCTTCCTGTAAACAAAGCTCGGTCTGTGTATTTTTTCCAAACCCAATGAAATAAAGCGAGTTTCACCTTCTGCCACACGGCAGACGCCACAGCATTAGTAAACCATGTACAAAACATAGTGAAAAAAAAATATTGTATATACCGAACAATGCACAAATACTTCACATTTCCCCCTTTTATATATCCGCACTGAACAGTACGCGACCATTTCAAACAATAGTCCTGTAATATAACTGTAGTAAATATATTTACCTAATTTTGTCAATCTCACATATTTTATGGCTTGAATATTTTTTATTTTTTGTATGAATCCTGATTGTCGGATAATGGCTGCCTGGCAGAGCCACAGATGGATCCTTGATAATATGTTTTCGTATATTGTGTCAATGCCCCGTTTCATCTGTCCCATCTCTCACTATCAGCAGTTTAGATGGAAAAACATTTCCAGATCTTTGCAGATCTTTTTCGGCAGACTTTAAATTGCTTCAGTGCATGGTTAACAGCCTGCCACGGCAACAGTTTTATTGCAGCTTTCTGAAAGATTATAATTATAATGTCAGCTCTAACCTCCAGACTAACTTTGTAAGCATGTGGCGGATGGTATCATGTTGATTTTGCTGTTGTGATATTGAAAGTAATTGTCCTTGAAAACGTTTTTTTTTTTTTCTTTCTTTTTTTTCCCCCCACACTGCCGAGGATGGAGTTTTTGTGACTCAACTGTGTGTTTCGAAGAGTTCTTAAAGTTTTTTTGAAGCAACTTCTACAATGTTTGTTTTGCTTTTTTAAACTTTAGTTTATTTCAATATTTTGTATTTTGAATTGTTTAGCACAATTATTTTACTCTCTTAACACTATTGTAAGATTTTTTTCTTTTTTTTTCTTGACAAACTATTAATATTTTGCGGTAGTTTGCAATTCCAACTATTTTTTACAGCCGTTTTCTCACGCCACTCTAAATTACATGTTAGCCTTATTGTACGCGTTATTGTGATTAACATGATGCCAAGTATGTCTATTCTTATAACATTTATTTAACAAACAATGAATATATAGAGCAGGAGAGGTTTTATACGGGATTTGCTTCCGCTCTGTACAGCTCCTGACACAGACAAAGGTGTCAGCACAGAGCACACTGTGTTCAGACTGGAAAGAACTAGACAACTTCCTGTGGAGCATACAGCAGCTGATAAGTACTGGAAGGATTAAGATTGTTATATAGAAGTAATTTACAACTCTGTATAACTTTCTACTTTAACGCAGGGGGGGGAGGGGGGGGGGGGTTCGCAAGCTGCATCAGCGAACTGGCTCAGCTCTTTTTGGCTTGAAATGAAAGCCATTATTATACCAGATGGGAATACAGTGGGGCAAAAAAAGTATTTATTCAGCCACCAATTGTTAAAGTTCTCCCAGTTTAAAAGATGAGAGAGGCCTGTAATTTTCATCACAGGTATACCACAACTATGAGAGACAGAATGAGAAAAAAAATCCATAAAATCACCTTGTCTGATTTTTAAATAATTTTTTTTGCTAATTATGGTGGAAAATACGTATTTGGTCACCTACAAACAAGCAACATTTCTGGTTCTCACAGCCCTGTAACTTCTTCTTTAAGAGTCTCCTCTGTCCTCCACTCATTACCTGTATTCATGGCACCTTTTTGAACTTGTTATCAGTATAAGACACGTGTCCACAACCTCAAACAGTCACACTCCAAACTCCACTTTGGCCAAGACCAAAGAGCTGTCGAAGGACACCAGAAACAAAATTGTAGACCTGCACCAGGCTGGGAAGACTAAATCTGCAATAGGCCAGCAGCTTGGTGTGAAGAAATCAACTGTGGGAGCAATTATTAGAAAATGGAAGACAAGACTACTGATAATCTCCCTCGATCTGGGGCTCCACGCAAGATCTCACTCAGTGGTGTCAAAAGGATCACAAGAACAGTGAGCAAAAATCCCAGAACCACATGGGGGGATCTAGTGGATGACCTGCAGAGAGCTGGGACCAAAGTAACAGAGTCTACCATCAGTAACACACTACGCTGCCAGGGACTCAAATCATGCAGGGCCAGATGTCTCCACCTGCCTAAGCCAGTACATGTCCGGGCCCTTCTGAAGTTTGCTAGAGAGCATTTGGATGATCCAGAAGAGGACTGGGAGAATGTCATATGGTCAGATGAAACCAAAGTAGAATTTTTGGGTAAAAACTCAACTCGACATGTTTGTAGGAAAAAGAATGCTGAGTTGCATCCAAAGAACACTATACCTACTGTGAAGCATGGGGGTGGAAACCTCATGCTTTGGGGCTGTTTTTCTGCTAAGGGACCATGACGACTGATCCGTTTAAAGGAAAGAATGAATGGGGCCATGTATCGTGAGATTTGGATTGAAAACCTCCTTCCATCAGCAAGGGCATTGAAGATTAAACATGGCTGGGTCTTTCATCATGACAATGATCCAAAACACACCAATGAAGGAGTGGCTTTGTAAGAAGCATTTTAAGGTCCTGGAGTGGCCTAGCCACTGTTACGCCGAGCGCTACGGGTCCCTGCTCCTCCCCGAAGCGCTCGCGATGTTTCTCTCCCTGCAGCGCCCCGGTCAGACCCGCTGACCGGGAGCGCTGCACTGACAGTGCCGGCGGAGATGCGATTCGCATAGCGGGACGCGCCCGCTCGCGAATCGCATCCCAAGTCACTCACCTGTCCCGGTCCCCGGCTGTCATGTTCTGGCGTGCGCGGCTCCGCTCTCTAGGGCGCGCGCGCGCCAGCTCTCTGAGATTTAAAGGGCCAGTGCACCAATGATTGGTGCCTTGCCCAATCAGCCTAATTAGCTTCCACCTGCTCCCTGGCTATATTACCTCACTTCCCCTGCACTTCCTTGCCGGATCTTGTTGCCTTTGTGCCTAGAGAAAGCTTCTACTGTGTTTACCTTTACTGTGTTCCTGACCTCCTGCTATTACTATTGACTACGAACCTTGCCGCCTGCCCCGACCTTCTGCTACGTCTGACCTTGCTCTTGTCTACTCCCTTGTACCGTGCTTATCTCAGCAGTCAGAGAGGTTGAGACCTGGTTGCTACCGCCGCTGCAAGACCATCCCGCTTTGCGGCGGGCTCTGGTGAATACCAGTAGCAACTTAGAACCGGTCCACCGACACGGTCCACGCCAATCCCTCTCTGGCACAGAGGATCCACCTCCAGCCAGCCGAATCATGATCCACTCTCCAGATCTCAACCCCATAGAAAACCTTTGGAGGGAGTTGAAATCCGTGTTGCCCAGCGACAGCCACAAAACATCACAGCTCTAGAGGAGATCTGCATGGAGGAATGGGCCAAAATACCAGCAACAGTGTGGGAAAACCTAGTGAAGACTTACAGAAAACGTTTGACCTCTGTCATTGCCAACAAAGGGTATATAACAAAGTATTGAGATGAACTTTTGTTATTGACCAAATGTTTTTTTCCACCATAATTTGCTAATAAATTCTTTAAACATTCTTTAAATACTTTTTTGCCCCACTGAACCTCTTTAGGAGCAAAAGTCTGTCCCCTAAAACCATCAGCCTAAGGCTTCATTCACACTGCCGTTAGGACACGGCAGTGTAACGGCCATCGGGGAGCCAGGAAGAATAGCGGGAGAAGAAATACTATTAAGTCTTTTTTTCCCGCTACTCCAGCTTAGAGATGAGCGAAGTTACAGTAATTCAATTCATCACGAACTTCTCGGCTCGGCAGTTGCTGACTTTAGCCTGCATGAATTAGTTCAGCTTTCAGGTTCTCTGGTGGGCTGGAAAAGGTGGATACAGTCCCAGGAGAGATTCTCCAGTTCACCGGAGCACCTGAAAGCTGAAATTATTTATGCAGGCTAAAGTCAGCAAACGCTGAGCTGGTTCGTGATGAATCAAATCACTGTAACTTCGCTCATCTCTACTCCAGCTACAAAATAATGGCGCCTGACGGACCCCATTATAGTAAATTGGATCTATTGGGACCTGTAATTGCCTGTTGTGCTCCAACCCACTAATGGGCGTTAAAGGCTGGAAAAAAAAATAGACAGGGCACAATGGCAGTGTGAAAGTAGATTTATATATTGACTATAGAAGCCTACAGGAAAAACTCCACTAAGAAAGGAAGGGGTTAACCAGCTTTTATAGTAGAAGTATAACCATACAAAAGAAAAAAAAACGATCACAGAGTTTGTCTCAATTCCAGTATTTACCATTTCCAACCTGCACATGTATCAGACGCTCTGAGGAGAGAGACTTTACGATATGGTCTGTAGAGAACCTTGTATTTTATAGAAAGTCATTCACAGAACCAAAGGCAGAGGTTCTGCACCTGATTCATTGGATGACACTTTAATCTTCAGCATCGTCTTATATGTTGTATTTTTCCAGCGACAGAGCACTCATGGCAGTCACAGTCATAGGCACTCATTTTTTATTGACCGCTAAACTGGTGCCAAGAGCAAGAAGTTTCATTTAGGTTTTGTGAGAGTAATCGATCATTTCAGCGACAGTACAGATTTTACAGGGAAACTCCAGTGCTTGTCCACAGAAACAAACATGACTGCTACATCTATGACACATGGGGTCATGTCTACAGGATCCCTTTCATGGTAGCACCAACTGGGATTCAAAAGTAGGGACCAAATTGAGGAGTATAAATGAGTAGCCTGACTATGCAGTAGAGTAAATGGAAAGTAATAATTTCAAGCTGCTAGCCAATACTGACAGTGGTGTATTAAAGGAGTACTATTCTGGAAACATCTTATCCCCTATCCAAAGGATAGGGGATAAGATGTTAGATCGCAGGGGTCCTGCCGCTCTGGCACAGCACCCCTATTATTCAGTGCAGGGAGGGAATTCCACTCCGTGTCCAATGACTGTTGATGCGGTCTGCCACGCTCCCTTCATTCACGTCTATGGGAGGAGGCTTGCGGCTATGTACCAGCCATCATGCCTCCTCCCATAGACATGAAAGGAGGGGGCTTGGCGTTATTTCATGAATGCAAAAGCTGCAAGTTTCCGTGTTCCAGACGCCACTGCTGCCATCCCCGAGATCGCAGGGGTCCAGCGGGATCCCTGTGATCTAACATCTTATCCCTAGGTATAAGGCGGTGTATTTCCTGCAGCTCTTTGCCGGGAGGGGGGGGGGTTGTTCACTGTAGGTGATGTCATGCTGCTGCCTTCTCCTCCCACGTCCTCTACTGCTCTGGATCCGACACAGCCACCTCTGCTCGGAAGCTGTTTACACCACTGCACGAGTCAGACTTTCCTCTGAGAAACTGGCAGGCCATGGTGTGTTGCGGTGAGGTTTCTGCCACCCACCCCCCTTTAACTGCCGCCTTAGGCCCGGGCATTGTTGGCCTATTGGTAAGTAAGCCACTGACAGCCACTACATGAAGATCAAACCATAGCATAGCCACTTTGCTTTTTGATGATTCTCAGGTAACAATAGATTTATTCTGAAGTACACAGAAAAAAAAATGAAATAAATATTATGAAAAACAGCAAAAGAAAAGGAAAAAGGGAGTTCCCTGTCCCACTATTACCTGTATTATCATATAAAGGGCACTAAGGGATGACTTCTTTTAGAAAGGGATACGAAGTGAGTTTTTCTACTTAGTAGGGTGCACTGTAACTGTGGGCCTATTTTACTATAGCCTCTAGTGCAGGGGCGGACGGCCAGGTCAGACAGCCTGGCTATATCCGAGGGCCCGGGGTTGAGTGGGGCCCGCCCATAGCAGGACTTGCTGCTTCTCGAGATCAGGGAGCATACAAGCTGCATATATATACAGACCTCCAGCTTGCATGCTGCCTGATCTTTTAAAGGAGTAGTGCAGTGAAACATAATTTATCTCCTATCAAAATGATAGGGAATAAGTCAGGGGTGATGCCAGTGCAAGGGCTATAGCCCCGGGTGTAATGCCAATAGCCCCAGGTCTCTCACAGGGCTGATTAATATATATTTTTTTCTTAGGCTACCTAGGCCAGCCCTGCCACTGCTCACTGTTTTAGAGCCGCCGCGGCGCAATAGCACAGCAGCCGCTTTAAAACAGTAAGCTTGCCGGCCGGAGAGGGTCTGGCGCGGGGCGTCACCCAAGTCCTCTGGAGACCCGCGCAGGAGGACGTCAGTGACAATACAGTGACATCAGGCCACCACCAGAGAGAAGAAGCGCTGCGCCAGGTGAGTGTTCTCTGTGTCTCTTTGTTTTTGTGTCTGTCTGTGTGTGTGTCTGTGTCGGGGTGAGAGGGGAACTATGCTAATGTGGGGAAACTGCTACCTAATTTGGGGAAACTACAACTCTCAACATGCCCAGACTGGGCTTCCTAGGAGTAGTAGTTTTGCAACATTTAGAGGCACCATGGTTGTAAAAACACTGCATTGAAAGGCTTCCAAGGTAGTGTTCAACAACCAGGGTGCCTCCAGGTATTGCAAAACTACAACTACCAGCCAACGGCTGCAGAGAGTTATAGTTTTGCAACAGCTGAAGGCACCCTGGTTGGGAAACACTCACCTACTCTCATACCGGGCTACCTAACTTTTCTATAAACATGCCTACCTAACTGCTTAATACATACCTGAATACCTACCTACTTACTTAAAAAAAACTGGCTACCTAATTACCTGGCTAGTTACCTACCTACACATCTGACTACTAGGCTACCTACGTGCCCATTTTTACTGAGCGGGACACCAAGGGGGCAATTTTTATAGTGTGGAGGCCTGTAGATGTGGAGATTGTGTAGAGGAGGGCACTGGCACTAAAGAGCACTGGAAAAGTACGGAGTCTAACATGTTTGTCCTTCAGATGCTGAAGAGATGAAGTTTTGACTGGAAGAAGCCGCCATGTTGGTCTGATCCAAATGGAGAAGAAAAGGAAAGAGGATGCTGCTGATCACAAAAGATGCCATCTGTGAGTCCCTAGATGTAAATTTATGCCTACGTTCACACATGCATATTTTCTGCTGCAGATTAGTAGATTTTGATTCCCACTTTAAGCGGTAGAAAAATCTGTTACACCAAATCTCCAGCAGAAAATATGCAGGTGTGAACGTACCCTTAATCACTTATGGAGTCCAACTCAAGGTTGAAGATTTATTGCACCATATAACATAAAGTGCTTTGTTTTATGGTGCAATAAATCTTCAGCTCTGATTTGAACACCGAAACCTTGGAGTTGTGCTTTTACTTTTTTTGTCTTTCTGTACTGTACAGTGTATATATATATATATATATATATATACATGAACGTCAATGCATACGCTGTATAAATCATTGCTCAGTATTGTACAGGAGCAGGGAGTCTCAAAATAAACAAAGGTCTCTGCTCCTATATGTACATTTCACAGTGTGCTATACCAATAGGATGGCATACCATGTACCGCCAACCATGTTAGCGGCAACTACACTTGCACATTTCAATTTTTTTTTAGATTAAATTATTGAATTGCTAAAGAATTGTCATGGAGACTTTGTGTGGATTCTTGTCGAAATGTACTGGATGCTGTACATTAAGCCCCACCCCTTCCCCACCAAAACATAGAGAAACAACCCTCTTAGACTAGGGCTACACGGTGACAGCAAATTGCCTCTGAGGGTACGATCACACTACATTCCTGACACCATTAGTCACATCCCTCAGTACCCAGCTGAAAATGGGATGCTGGCGTATGCTGTTAATGGGAGCAGCAGACCCCTTTCACTTCTATGGCCGAATGGAGTAACCGCAAGTGACTCAGTTCGGAAATATCCAGACTGCAGATCTTGAACAAGCAGCTGGTGCCGCTGCTTCTTTAAATCAGTAACCAACAACGGCTGCCAGGGCATCTTCCCCCCCCCCCCCCCCCTCCCCTTGTATTTTTTATTTTTTTTCCCCTTACCTGGCCTGCCGTTCTGGCAGGCTCAAGTTCCGGTGGCGTCTGAGGCTTACTGCACACTGACCGGTGATGTCCTCTGTGGGGTGTCAGGGACATCATCGGTCAGTGCACAGTCAGCCCTAGACATTGCTGAAAGCTGTGCCTGCCAAACCGTGCAGGCCAGGTGAGTGGGGAAAAGAAAAAATACAAGTGGGGGATCAGAGGAGGAGGTGGGGGGGGGGGAAGATGTCCATTGCTGGTAACTGATTTTAAGTGGCCGCAGCGCCAACTGCTTGTTCAAGATCTGCAGTCTTGCCTCAGCCACTTTAGAACAGTGACCAGTGGCGGCTGCCATGACTGGCGCGCGCAGGCCAAGAGGAAAAACATGTGGGGGGTGGGGGGGATCAGTGAGGGGAAAGATGTGTGGAGGGATCAGTAAGGGGAAAGATGTGTGGGGGGATCAATGAGGGGAAAGATGTGTGCGGGGTTAAGTGAGGGGAAAGATGTGTGGCAGAGAGGTGATTAGAGAAGGGGGTAATTATGTGGCAGAGAGGCTGATAAAGGGGGAGGTTAAGTTCAGAGCTTCCAGGTCATTTATTTAAAATTTTGTTTTTCTTACTCAAATTTTCTTCTTAAAGGGGTATTCTGCCCCTAGAAATCTTATCCCCTATCCAAAGGATAGGGGATAAGATGTCAGATCGCAGGGGTCCCGCTTCTGGGGACCCCCGGGATCTCGGCTGCAGCACACACCTCAATGGCTTCCGGTAACGCTAGAGGCTTCGGATCCCGACCACGCGAGCGGAAGAGCGTGACATCACGACTCCGCCCCGTATGACGTCACGCCTCGCCCCTCAATGTAAGTCTATGGGAGGGGGCATGACGGCTGTCAAACGGGGTCAGAAGGTATCACCATCAAGTTTTGGCATCATCATAATCTGCATAATCATAATCGTCTTATGTTTCCGGAACGTATCTTAGCGGTTGTGTAAGAATACACCTGTGTCTTAGGTTGAATTTTATTTATCTTATGTTCACAGGTCGGGTCTACCAAGTAGTGTCAGCATCAGATTTCGTCATCGTCATCATTTCCTAGAGCAATTCATTGTCATCTTATTTTTCTGGTATGTAGTTTGGTGCTTGTGTAGGTTTAAATCTGATCTTAGGTTGAAAATTCATTCATCTAATTTCCAGACTTGTATCGTCGGGCCTGTCAAGTAGCTTCAACATTACTGTCGACATCATCATCTATACAAACATCATCTAGTCTTGGGTATGTGGTACTGTTATTTATAGTGGCTGGCTCTTTTTGGATTGTATTTCATTACATTGTTTCATTTTCAGGCTCACACAATCTAGCCTGTCGGGAGTCGTCAGCATCAGTTCCGTGTTATCATAGTCCAACTGTTGTTGTCTTCTACGTTCCTGGTATGTCGCTTGGTTACAGAAGTCTATCAAACAAGTATCCTTTCTGTGGAGTATTAGATATTAAAATAACAATAAGAGTTTCAGATTATCATAGTCAGGCAAGAATTGTAAAGTTATGGTTATAGTTTTATTGAAATTTGGATATGTTACTATTTTAGTTTTGGGTTGTACAGCATCACCACATCTCTCGGGTAAGGTATCCTTAGCAATTTTCCTTGATAATCGCCTCATGAACCCAACACGCCTTTGAGTTGCGATTATCTCATGGATTTCGGTGCACTGTTAATCACGGTTATTATCACATCCCTTGTATGGGGTACAGGGTGTAATTTTAGAATATGGTCGTGGTTAGTTGTTGTCACTTGTTTCATTCGTTACTACACAGGATCTGTCATGCATACAGGTCAATTCGTTGTTTTGTATCCGACATGTCTTCGGATTGAGTTGTTTTGCATTATTTCAGGTGAGGTCGTCAGGTGAGTTGGTTCAGGTAGGCCAATCAGCTTGGTAATTGTCACGCTGTTTGTTGACTCGATACAGGTAGTCAGTGTCAAGGTCCTACCCTTGTTTTGGGGGGGGTGGCTGTTCTTGGGGTTATCTTCCAAAATGTCTCATGCATCTGACATAGAGGATTCGGCTTCGGTTATGGAGAATGTGGTCAGGTCACCGGAGCAGGCTAGCGCGCCCTCCTTAAGGAGTTGGACTATACCCAAGATCCCTGCTGAACTTGTCAAAAGGTGAATCCCCTTTCCAGCATCAGCTAGGAAGGCGGAACTGTATAGGCTGCTGATGGCAGATATTTCAGGGCATTCCAGTGAAGAAGTGTCCGTGGATAGTCTACACACCTCCCTTACCCAATTACATTCCCTCATTAACAACATGTCCTCTAATATGTCCGACATGCAGGCCAGAGTTGAGGCATTAGAAAGTAGGAACTCCACAGTCCCTACACCTGGTGCTACTCCGCAACAACAGCCACCTCAAGTCAGTCAAGCAGGTACTATATCTGTCATCCCCAATATAGCCCCTGCCCATTTCATCCCAGAACACATTAAGAAAGACATATTGGAGGGAAAGGATGTAAATTTAGCTTCCTTGTTGATAGCCACTCATGACATTTCTGAGAACAAGACAATTGCTTGTGGCGATGTGTCAGTAGTCTTGAAATCCTAAGATGCAAGGCTTAACAGGAAGCTAACACTGCCAGAATTCATTATGTCATTTAGTATCTATCGTGACATTATTTGTACGATTAAACCAGAGAGAAGAGAATAATTAGACCAATACCTATAGATCATGGAATTTTATCACAAATACGGAGGTCATACATTTTATCACTATCATAAGTTCTTTTCTGCCAAAGCAGCTGCTGCTTTAAGTCAGTTTAACTATCTAGTAAACTGGGCGGCAGTGGACACAGAGATATACTGCAACCACTTTGCGGGTCTTAAAGCCCCGGTATGCACTAGATGTCGGTCTAGCACACATTCAACAGAATGGTGTCACTTGGTCAATTCAGATACAACTGACAGTCAACCTAGCACGTCAGGGGCCAATCAATCAAAGAATCAAAAAGTATTGGGCTAGTGGACAAGTTGGGGCGGCCTATCCATTTTCTGGGACAATCTCAGATCTGCAATAATTACAACTATACAGCATGTAACTACGGGCAGTGCAGATTGCTTCATATCTGCACAAATAGTTTCAGAGCACATCCCAAAACAGCCTGTTCCCAGAAAACGGAGAACACATGACTAGTCGTGGTGGATGTAGACTTCTTGAGTTTGTTTTTGGCTGACCATCCAGATCAATGTTTTGTGCAATTTCTAATCAATGGGTTCAGGTCTGGTGGCCCTTCATCGGGTTTTGCCATACTAACTTACATCTAGCGCACAATACTATAAAAATATACTTGGCAGGCATACATCACAACTTGTCCTTAACCAACCCTGACAGAGACTCAGTGTTGTCTTCACGCACGGTCAAGGCTGCTTTAAAAGGTATTCAAAAAAGGGGAAGTGCCAAAAGGTCCCACTAGACAGCCTATCTCAGGGGACCAGTTCAGGAAATTATCAGACGTGCTAGACAATGCTCCATTTGGAGTTCAGAATAGCCTCACCCTGAAGGCAGCAATGTATTTGGGGTATTATGGATTTCTCAGTCCCTGAGAATTCACTAGTCGTAATACCTGCAGTCCCTTTCTTAAGCTACACCAATTAGAACGTAAAGCAGACCACTTTATGTTATCCTTAACTAGCACCAAAACAACGCTACCAGACCAGGTCATAGTGGTGCGTTACTTTGCCACTTCTCACAAATGGTGCCCAGTGCAGGTTTTCAACACTTTGTTAGAACGATGCTGTCACAGTCTGCCTGACGTTCCTCCATTGTTATTCAACAACTATCTGTTAACTACTTCTTTATTTATTAAATATTTATGTATTTTAATTAGGTCTATTTGAGGCGATTCAACTTCCCTGTCAGGTCATTCATTTTGCATCGGAGCTGCCACTGCCGCATCACGAAAGGGAGTACCGGCACACATTATTAAGAAATTGGGGCGTTGGAAGTCCGGCAGTTACATGCGGTATATATTCCTAATCATCGCAATGAAATAGCAGACTTCTTTCAGTCTCTATCAATGTAAAGTGTTGTATTATGAATTAAGTGTTTTGTTTATTATTTATGAGTTTTGCCCTCATTTTGTACAGGCCTACGCTAACGCGGCAGTATTGGCACAAATCAGACTGCATAGTTAATAGGTGGTGTTATAGGTTGATAGGTATTTACGTCAACTACTCTCATTTACGGTTGAGCTTTGACCACAAATATATATATATATATATATATATATATATATATATTTTTTTTTTTTTAACAAACAAAACCTAAATATGCATACTTGAAAATTTAGCTGGAAATGGCAAGAGCTAACTGTGCCTAGGATGCTGAGCAGTCTTAATCTTTCTCAGCCTCCATAATGCAATGTAATTATAATACGTGATTACGACTTATTATAATCAATCAGCATAGTCTTAAGTGTAATTTATTTTCCAGCAGATGTGGATGCATTAAATCATCCCATAAAATGGACTTTCTTTCCAAAAAGAGGAATTACTGTATTACAATAAAACCGTACACCAATACAGTAAACCGCTTAATGCATCGTAAATTACAGCAATTACACAATGATCTATGAACCTTTTCTTTGTTTTGCTTTGGGGCCAAATCTCAACCTTTAAGTAAATAAGTACTGTAATTTATATGATCCTACCTGTTCTTTTGGGCCATTTCTGATCCCTTATTAAAATGATTCCTCCCTAGACATACACTGCTGTGTTATTTTTTTTCCACTTTAACTCATTTTCAAAGGGCAATTCCATTTGGGTGGTTTCACACACAGTGTTTTTTTGGAAAAATGCCATGGCATTTTTACTTATGCACTTTTTTTTTAAAGCTAAAGCCAAGTATAAGTCATTCCGTTAAAATTTCCCATACCTTTTGAATTTCCTTTTCCAAATTCAGATGGCTGATTTGGATTTGTACAGGAGGGGCAAGGCATACACTGTATGTCTCCTCACTGGGCAATTTAATGTATTGAGTGTAATCCCCAAACATTACTGCTCCAATATTATGGTGTAGTGAGGCTTTGCTGTCAGTTTACAGGAGCAGGAACTCCTGTCTGCCTCAGATACATACTTTTAATGCTTCTAATAGCATAGTGTGCCACAGAAACTACATGCAGTAACAGGGAAACCTGTCAAAGACAGGAGTCCCTGCTCTTGTGGGTACTGAGTAGGCCAGATGCAGAATGTGGCCTGGAATTTAGCAGCCATGCTATTTGCACCACTTACTTCATCTGCTGGTCCAGGTGCTTAGTACCCAAAGGAGCAGGGATTCATCTCATTGACAGGAGTTGCCCCTCTTGTACGTACTTTCCATGTTTCTGATAGCATAGGGTTTCACAGAAACTACATACAAGAGTAGGGATTCCTGTCAAAGACCGAAGTCTCAACTACTGTGGGTACTGGGCGGCAGGCCACCAAGCCCAGCACATGGAGCAAGCAGTACATACAACATGGATGCTTATCTCCAGGCAACATTTTGTGTCTGGCCTGAGCAGCAACTAATACACTGCATGCTTCACTGCTCAGTGTAGAGGAGAAGGGTTTGTTGCCTTTCGTCTATGTGATTCATCCAAAACAAGTCCTTAAAAATTTAGACTTGGACAAATCTAAATTGTTTGAAATTTTGGAAATGGATCATGTTGACCCAATTTGCTGATTCCTATAAAGCATAATACTTGTGTACATGTGGCATCTGATGGAACATGCTAGAGTTTTTTTCATACAGAATCCCTTATCCATCCTTGTGTACAAGTAGAGGATACATATATGATCTCTGGGACATCCACTGAAGTCAAGAACTGGAGTCCTTAATCTCACTGTCGATGGTAATTCTAGAGATAGCCAAGTATTGTACTTATCTACCTCTGATAATCCCATAAACAACAAATGGAGAGATGCTGCACACACATAAATGCCACTCCATTCAGATCAGAGACTTGGAACCCATGTTCTCGAGATCACTTTATTGCCAATCTTCAGATTGGTTAATATAAAAAATAATAAAAAAAAAATCAATATTCCCTAATAGGATGCCTGGGGAAAAAACAAAAAAACAAAAAAAAAGGGTCTACCATGTAACCACCAATTGCTTCACTAGTGTATGATGACTTATATATAGACAACAGGATCAGTGTGAACTGAACAGTGTTTCTGGCAGTTTTATTACATTACTAGCTGAGTACCCAGCACTGCCCGGTTTTTCCTACCTTATCCTTGTGGGGGAAAAGCAACAAAGGAGGAAGCTTTTGTCCTCATATCCAGTCCTCATATTCCGACCTCATATCCCGACCACATATCCCGCCCTCATATCCCAACCTCATATCCTGACCTTGTGATAGCCTGGGGGATGTAGGGTATGGGGACCGTAGCTGTGCTGTAACTAAAGGGTGCTTGTTAACCCTTGCTATTCGTGATGCCAGGGTGAGGACTCCTCATGCTTGTCCTACTGCCACCCTTCCCAAGAGCGATAGGGAGGTATATAATAATAGATTGTCCACAACCGGAGAGTTTTCTGAAACAGGATTAACTTTTACTGAAGATTTTCTGCAAGCTTTAATAACAGAACAGTCCCTAAGCATACAACTACTTTCCTTGGAGATTGACAAAGGTTGGGACTTTAGCATTTAGAGTCTTTAGGTATTGTGTGCTTTTCCACTGGATTTAGGGGATTTAGTTGCGGTCCAATAGTCACGCTAGCATTAGTGGGGATTTAGATTAGAACTCACAGTTTTGGTTCAGCTGAGGCTGGTAGGTTTTCAGGCCTCGCGTGTCTTTGAAAGTTGGGCAGAACCATCCTGCTAGTCCTGCATCCACAAGAGCAGGAAACCAAGAGAGCGATAATTGGCTACAGCTCCCTTATATGGGCAGGGGCTGGACTAGTGCTAATTGGTCCATACTGATGTCAATCACCATTACAAAGGCTTGTGGGTAACACATGACCCAAGGACCTCCAAAGGTCCTCCAACATACCATAGAAGTTATTAACATGGTCACATGACCGAAGGTCCTTCGATGCTAAACAAGGTAAGTACTATATATTATTATAAAATATATATTATTATTAAATATATACATGTATTAACATTAGAAATTTAGACTTGAGGAGAGGCGACTAGGGGCTGTGCCACCTGAGGAACCCTACCTGAACGTAGCTACTCTGACTTTGGGGACCTCTACACTAGGTACGGGATATAATACGGTACCGGGACACCACAACCTCATATCCCGTCCTCATGTCCCGTTCCCACATCCCGACCCCATGTTTAATCCTCATTTCTAATCCTCATATCCCGTCCTCAGGTGGGGCTGTGTTGTGGTAAAGATATTTGAAGCTGAAAATAAAAGGGGTGTAGCTTAAAGGGTGGACATGTCTTTCCAAGATAGGGCATGGAGCTTGTGGAGTAAGGCACCAGAAGTCCTATATACTTGCATGGGACTTAAAACAAAAAAAAACATCCTTCACATATGGGGGTAGGTTATGGGCTAAATTAACTATTGTATATATTTTTTTGACATATAAGTAACATGTGACCAAGTATTATCGAAACATCTCCAGCTGTTTGGAAGTTACACAGAAACATATATTTCCCATTGACTTGTATAGGACTTTAAATAAAAACCCTGACTCCGCAAATGTGGGTGGGTAAGGGTTAAATAACCTATCCTATGTTTGTTGTTGACATATAAGTAACATGTGACCAAGTTTCATGTTAATATCTTTAGATGTTTGGAAGTGATCCTTGCACATACATACATTCATTCATACATACATATTGGGGGAGATTTATCAAAGGATTTAGACTGGTTTTTCCTGTCTAAATTTGTCGCACAGAAAGTCGCAGTCTAAATATGTGCAACCTTTTTGCGACTTTTGCTCTAGAGGATTTTTAGAACATGGGGGGAGATTTATCAAAACCTGTGCAGAGGAAGAGTGGTGCAGTTGTCCATAGCAATCAATCAGATTGCTTCTTTCATTTTCCACAGGCCTCTAAAGAGGCCTGTGGAAAATGAAAGAAGCAATCTGATTGGTTGCTATGGGCAACTGCACCACTCTTCCTCTGCACAGGTTTTGATAAATCTCCCCCATGATGCATTCAGTCTATTTTAGACGGAAATGCATTGGAAAATGCATTGGTGCTGAATTTATCAAAAGCGACTTTTCTGCGACAAGTCGCATCGGCTGAAAGTGCGCCGAAATGTCAGACCATGTTGGAGCAGGTTTACATACAGACTAAACCATAGATCCCAAAAAATGTCCACAGAATTTATCAAGAGCCGTGCGACTTTTGATAAATTAGGTGCACAATAGACCGGCCTAACCCTCTGTGGTTTGGTCTATATTGATGCGGGACATAGACAGCTTGGATAAATCTCCCCCAATGAGTTTTGTATATAGATGCTACAACAGTGGTCTCCAAATTATGGATCTCCAGCTGTTGCAAAACTACAACAACAATTTTAATTCCTCCTTATAAAGCAATAAAAAGAAATCTCTGCTTACAGGAAGTTTGGCAGCCCATTCCTCAGCCAGCCATTTTACTGCTATTTTTGAGTGACAACCACAAGACCAAATTACTATATATCCCGGTGTTCATTAACCCCTTAAGGAATCAGCGTTTTTCCGTTTTTGCACTTTCGTTTTTTCCTCCTTAACTTTTAAAAATCATAACCCTTTCAATTTTGCACATAAATATCCATATGATGGCTTATTTTTTGTGCAACCAATTCTATTTTGTAATGACATCAGTCATTTTACCCAAAAATCTACGTAGAAATAGAAAAAAAATAATTGTGCGACAAAATGGAAGAAAAAACACAATTTTGTAGATTTTGGGGGCTTCTGTTTCTACACAGTACATTTTTCATTAAAAATGACACCTTATCTTTATTCTGTAGGTCTATACAATTAAAATGATCCCCTACTTATAGGTTAAATTTTTTTATTACATTGGAAAAAAATCAAAACTACATGCAGGAACTTTCTTATTGCTCCATATAAGGGGCGGTATGAGGGCTTTTTATTCCTTTTTTTATGTTATAAAAAGTGACCAAAAATACGCTATTTTGGACTTTGGAATTTTTTGCGCGTACGCCATATACTGTGCAGTTTAATTAATTATATATTTATAGAGTTTGGACATTTACGCACGCGGCAATACCACATATGCTTATTTTTATTTACACCGTTTCTTTATGGGAAAAGGGGGGGTCAATCAAATTTTTATTAGGGAAGGGGTTAAATGATCTTTATTAACTTTTTTTGCTCCCTTTTTTTTTTGCAGTGTTATAGCTCCCATAGGGGGCTATAACACTGCACACACTGATCTTTTACACAGATCACTGCAAAGCCTTAGCTTTGCATTGATCAGTGTTATCGGTGGTTGATTGCTCAAGCCTGGATTTCAGGCAAGGTAAGCCACCCTCCTCCTGCGTCCTAGCTGATCGGGACATCACGATTTTATCGCGATGTCCCGATCAGCCCGACTGAGCTACCGGGATGCTTTTACTTTCACTTTTAGACTCAGTGATCAACTTTGATCGCCACGTCTAAAGAGTTAATGCCGGACATCTGCCTGACTGGCAATGTTCGGCATTAGCCACGGGTCCTGGCTGCCCATAGCAGCCGGGACCGTGCGGGTATGATGCGAGCTCAGCTCCTGAGCTCGCTACATAACCCTCCCATGCTGCATCGACGGGTATACACGTCGTTCTGTGACAAGGGGTTAAATGGGTACTCCACTGGAAAATATATATATATATTTTTTAAATCAACTGATGACAGAAAGTTAAACAGATTAGTAAATTATTGAAATAAATATATTAGGGCTCAGGGTTTAGGACAAATGGACAGATAGTAAATTAAATTTATTTATTAATATATAGTATGACAATATAATATAGAATAAAATATAATAAAAAAGTGACGTCTGCGACTCACGGGGCCCTTGTGAAGGCGCAACACCAGCTAATATTACCTAGAGTATAAGTATTCCACAATATGAATAAATGTATTAAAAAATATATTATTAAGACCACCATATATTTAAAAGTTCATATAAAACCTCTAATAGGAATACACTGTACGGGGAGAGAAATCTGGGTAGGAGAGTCCTAGTTCATCCACAATAATCAATTCTCTCCTCTCTCCACAAGTTCTTGTTAGTAACCCATAGCAACCATTCGTATATGTCCGGCTGCAGCAGTAGATCGCAATTAAACACCTTTGCAAAAAATGTTCGTACACTTGCTATTAGCAGATAATTGTCAATATATATGCTTGTGTGCAGTAACTGTTAATATGCATTCATATCTTTACATACTTTGTATCTCACCACTCCCGGGCACTGATGCGCTGGACTCCACGGGGATGCTGCTCCAGTTGCGCTTTGAAATCCCGCAGTGTGCTATCACTGGGTGGCTCTCGTGGCATGAGACAGCATCACCGGAGACTCGGCCGTCTCCTATGGTGGTAATGCTGGATGACAGTTGGTTCCGGGTGGTGGTGCTGCAGCGGTTCTGCAGGTATGTATGTTGTTAAGCCCGTGGCGTCCTCGTGGCAATGAGGCGCGTATATCTCCTGTATCGGGTGCCGGGTGATTGACAGTTAAGTTTCCCGGTGTCGGACTGCTGGTTGCGGAGCTGGGCAGATTAACTGGTGG
The DNA here is from genome assembly GCF_029499605.1 of Hyla sarda. Lineage (NCBI taxonomy): Eukaryota > Metazoa > Chordata > Amphibia > Anura > Hylidae > Hyla > Hyla sarda. The sequence continues at coordinate 214,383,477 of NC_079195.1, read as the reverse complement.
TCTCAATAGTAATTTAGGGGGACACTGGACGCGTTTCAGGACTGTCTCAGTCCTTTCTTCAGCAGCTATGAATATGGGTCCCATATTCATAGCTGCTGAAGAAAGGACTGAGACAGTCCTGAAACGCATCCAGCGTCCCCCTAAATAATTACTAACAAGAACTTATATGGTTGCTATTGGTTACAACTATTTACTGGAATCTGTTACAATTTGTGGAGAGAGGAGAGAATTGATTATTGTGGATGAACTAGGACTCTCCTACCCAGATTTCTCTCCTCGTACAGTGTATTCCTATTAGAGGTTTTATATGAACTTTTAAATATATGGTGGTCTTAATAATATATTTTTAAATACATTTATTCATATTGTGGAATACTTATACACTAGATAATATTAGCTGGTGCTGCTCCTTCACAAGAGCCCTGTGAGACGCAGACGTCACTATTTTATTTTACTATATTTTATTCTATATTATATTGTCATACTATATATTAATAAATAAATTTAATTTACTATCTGTCCATTTGTCCTAAACCCTGAGCCCTAATATATTTATTTCAATAGACAAACTACTTCATGACACCTTGGGTATAGGTGTCTAATTAGGTAGCCCGGGTTTATTTGGTGGGTAGTTAGACAAGAGCCTCTCCAACTCCTTTTATAATATAGATTTGTAAATTACTTCTATTAAAAAATCTTAATCCTTCCGCGATTTATCAGCAGCTGTATGCTCCGCAGGAAGTTCTTTTCTTTTTGAATTTCCTTTCTGTCTGACCACAGTGCCCTCTGCTGACACCTCTGTCCATATCAGGAACTGTCCAGAGCAGGAGAGGTTTTCTATGGGGATTTGCTCCTACTCTGGACAGTTCCTAAAATGGACGGAGGTGTCAGCAGAGAGCACTCTGGTCAGACAGAAAGGAAATTCAAAAATAAAAGAACTTCCTCTGGAGCATACATCAGCTGATAAGTACTGGAAGGATTAAGATTTTTTAATAGAAGTAATTTACAAGTCCGTTTAACTTTCTGTCATCAGTTGATTTAAAAACCAACAATGTTTAACTTTTTTAAACACCCCTTTAACTTGATTTTGGTGCCAGCAACACCCTTAAACTCAGCACCTGGGGTTTATGTCCCACCAGTCAATACTATATTCACCTTTTTTTTTATTATTTATTTATTTATTTTATTTCATTTGTTTAATTGTTTATTTTATTTTTGTATTTGTTTATTTATTTATTTAAGTTTAGATTTGTCAGTAAGTTTGTTTGCAGTTGAGGCAATGCACAATGCCACATCTCCTAATTGGTTCATTGAATGACAAGCACATGACAAACAAATTATAGGCCTGTTAGTTTAACCTCGATTGTATGTAAATAGTTTGAGTTGTATGTAAATTGTTTGAGGGTTTCCTAAGAGATGCTATTTTGGAATATCTTGATAAAAATAAATATATATCAGCATGGATTTATGAGGGATCGATCCTGTCAAACTAACCTGATCAGCTTCTATGAGGAAGTGAGCTCCAGACTGGACCAGGGGCAATTGCTGGATGTCGTATATCTGGAATTTTCCAAAGCATTTGATACGGTTCCACATAAAAGGTTGGTGCATAAAATGAGCAGGTTTGGGCTGGGGGAGAATGTGTGCAAGTGGGTAAGTAACTGGCTCAATGATAGGAAACAGGGTGGTTATAAATGGTACTTATTCTGATTCGGTGACTGTTACTAGTCGGGGACCACAGGGATCAGTCTTGAGTCCTGTCCTATTTAATATATTTATTAATGACCTTGTAGAGGGGTTGAATAGTAAAGTAGAAATCTTTGCAGATGGCACTAAACTCTGTAAAGCGGTAAACACTACAGTGCACTGTTACAAATGGATCTGGATAGGTTGGAGGTTTGGGCTGGGAAGTTGCAAATGAGGTTCAATACTGATAAATGTAAGGTAATGCACATGGGGAGCAAAAATCCGGGCTGGGATTATGTATTAAATGGGAGAATACTTGGGATGACTGATGTGGAAAAGGACTTAGGAGTCTTAGTTAATAGTAAATTTAGCTGTAGTGACCAGTGTCAGGCAGCTGCGACCAAGGCTAATAAAATCATGGGGTGCATCAATAGGGGCATAGATGCCCACGACAAGGAAATAATTCTACCGCCGTACAAAGCACTAGTCAGACTACACATAGAATACTGTGTACAGTACTGGGCAGACCACACATAGAATACTGTGTACAGTACTGGTCAGACCACACACTGAATACTGTGTACAGTACTGGGCACCAGTGTACAAGAAAGATTTAGTGGAGCTGGAGAGGGTTTAAAGACGGGCAACCAGAGTAATACGGGGAATGGGAGGACTACAGTACCCAGAAAGATTATCAGAATTAGGGTTATTTAGTTTAGAAAAAAGAAGGCTTAGGGGAGACCTAATAACTATGTATAAATATATCAGGGGACAGAAGGTTGATCCAGGGATTTATTCTGACTGCCATATTTGGAGTCGGGAAGGAATGTTTACCTCTAGTATGTATGAGGGTTTTTTGCCTTCCTCTGGATCAACTCAACTCAACTCAATAGGGACTTATTAGGGTTATAGGTTGAACTTGATGGACTCTGGTCTTTTTTCAACCTTATGAACTATGGGGGAGATTTATCAAAACCTGTCCAGAGGAAAAATTGCCCAGTTGCCCATAGCAGCCAATCAGATCGCTTCTTTCATTTTTAACAAGGCCCTTGCAAAATGAAAGAAGCGATCTGATTGGTTGCTATGGGCAACTGGGCCACTTTTCCTCTGGACAGGTTTTGATAAATTTCCCCCTATGTTACTGTTACTAACTGAAAACAGTCCAATCACATCTAGTTTGTACATTTGTTTTCATCCTCTTTTGCTTCTTGCAAATACTAGAAATCAATATATCTGTATTCTGGTCAAGGACTAGAAAATAAATTCAGTTTACAAGAAAGCAACATAATACTCCTGCAGAAACTACCCTGTAATTCTTTACATAGTCTCATACGGGGAGATTTATCAAAACCTGTGCAGAGGAAGAGTGGTGCAGTTGCCCATAGCAACCAATCAGATTGCATCTTTCATTTTCCACAGGCCTCTTTAGAGGCCTGTGGAAAATGAAAGAAGCAATCTGATTGGTTGCTATGGGCAACTGCACCACTCTTCCTCTGCACAGGTTTTGATAAATCTCCCCCTAGGGTGTAAAACAAAGGTCAACACTTACCATAGCAGTCAGCCCCAATAAATCATCCTGTATGCAGAGATATATCATTAAATGACCTTTGGAATTACATTACTTTAGATCACATGGGGTATTGTGCAGATTTCATCAGTAGAGAATAAAAAATTTAACATTAGAGCTAAAATCTAAAATTAAGGGGAAGTTATACAGTATAGGATCATGTGTGTGTATAGGCAATACATGCTCTTACAATTTGTTCCAAATTTGATGATTTTGAAAATGATATATGATGTATTGAACAAGAAGAATAAATATTTTTTAATAATTAAAAACATTAAAAGTTGCCCATATTTTTCCCCCTTTCTAAGAATCATAAATGCCTGATGAATCTACCAGGGAGAGATATAGCTACTAGAATGAATCCCATTTCCAGCAATCTTGCTCTTTATATTGACCTTCTTTTAGGCTGCATTCACACTTCGTTTTTACATTACGGGTGCCGGATCCGGCTGGGGGAGGGGCAAACTATGAGCTCACGTACCCCAGCCGGACCAGCCCGAGACTCCATTTACTTTAATGAGCTGACCAGAGTGAAATGGTGACTCCGGTCAGCTGATTTTTGACCCGTATGCGGTTTTCTGACCGGACCTAAAACCGTAGTACCGGATACGGGTCAAAAATGAGCCGACCGGAGTCACCGTTTGACTCTGGTCGGCTCATTAAAGTAAATGGAGTTCAGTGCTGGTCTGGCTGGCGTACGTGAGAGCCCGGTTTGCCCCCCCCCAGCCGGATCCGGCACTTGTAATGTAAAAACGAAGTGTGAATGCAGCCTTACAAATGTTTGTCATACAACTGGAATTGCACCTTGAAGATATCTAAATATTAACTGAAGTATTGAAAGAAAACATAGAAACATAGATTGTGTTAGCAGCTAAGAAGCATTTGGCCCATCTAGTCTGCCCAATATTCTGATTATTATGAATAGTCCCTGGAAAGGGTTACAGTATAAGTGGAGACAGGGAAATCTGTGGGCCACTTTGGATACGCATCCTTTTATTCCATGAAATGGGGATTAATGTAATATCTTCTATTTTGATGTTAGATACTTTGAAGCCAAAAGAGAAAAATTATTTATTACATACAGTATTACTTTTGTTAATCATTTTTTATTGTTGACAATGAAAAAGCAGAAACCAGCGCTGGAATGTCTTCAGAATTATCGGAGGTTAAACACACAGGAATGTATAAGCGCACATACCGACACGCGGGGATAGCACTAACGCGTTTCAGGTCATGTGACCCCCGCGTGTCGGTATGTGGGCTTATCCATTCCTGTGTTTTTAACCTCCAATTAATCTGAGGACATTCCAGCGCTGGTTCCAGCTCTTTCATGGTCTGTTTCCTGTGGAGATTACCGTGCGCTTCGGAAAAGGGAAGCGGACATCTACTCTATGTTGTCTTTATTTTTTATTGTTGTTCAACTGCCAGCTATCTCTAACAACTACCAGAATGGCAATGGGCGTATGTTTCGTTCCATTTTTGCCAACTTGTATGTGGGTGCATTCAAACAGGAATTCATCTACACTGGCCATCCCTTCAAAAGCAAAACCATACTGTATAAAAAGTTACCTTGCTGACCTCAGTCCACCTACCCCTTGAACTGGGTCCCCTCATACTCTCTGTTCTGCCGGGTCTAAATCCATTTTCCACTTTCGGTAATCCCTTGCTTATGGAAGTCCTCACTTCCCCCTACCTCTTGTCTTGGCTACAAAATGGAGGAGCTGGTCTGGTCCCTGTGGCTTGACTTCAACCACGTGTGGTGCCATAACTATATATACCCACCCCGACGCACGTTCCGCTGGGAGCTTCTTCAGGGGGCGTACATAAGTTGTTGTGTCTTGTACAACACTTTCATTTTACCGTCACTGACATCCTGTCCAATGAGAGGCTCCATTCTGATTTTTTAATATATCTCACCTGACAGAGGCGGGTCACCTCTTTGACCAGTGATTGGTTGAGCCCAATCCATCTTGTATCAAGACAGAGACCCGGAACTGGTAAACATATTTTTTTATGCCAGTTCGGCCACCTTTAAGTATAGAAGTAAAACACAGAACAACCCGTGGGAACAATACGTTTTTGGCTGCCCTTAGCCTTAGTGGCCACACCTCCCGCAAACTCTGTGTTTTCCATTATGTGACCAGCCTGACACTTTCAATTGCCAATCTATTAAAATTAAAGTATATTATAATAGCTTTTTCTACATCTGTGAGATGACTCTGTCCAAGTGAAGTATTACGAAGAATTTAAATTTAAAGATTTTATTGCAATATTAACAAATAGTAAAACAATATGTCCTCACGCTCATCTTGGCCGTCAATGGTCCTTCACCCCCCCCCCCCCTCATTCTTTATGACCAAGATACCCGGCAACTATCGATCAAGATTTAAATGCTGAGGCTCTTAAACCTGGTGCCTTCACCTGCCACACAATGATAAAAAGGGAGTCTTCCTGGGTCAGAGAGGGGGCTATCAATCAGCCGGCGCAGAAGAGAAAAATTAACTTTGTCATGATAGGTTTCTTAAAGGAGTAAATCCCCTATAAACTATGAGCCTGCAGCGTAGCTAATTTATTCATTATCCACCCCAGAAAAAATAATTAAGTCATGCTTTCTTTCCTAGCGCTTCATTATGGGGTTTCTTTTTCTTTTTTTTTTTTTCTTCTTTTTTTTTTTCGTACTGTCGAAACCAGTGACTGAACGCTTATTAAAATAAATTAGATGCTAAACTTTTAACTCTGGCTTAAAGAAAAACTAATCCACTTTTCTAGTAGAAGCAATATTGATTAAATACATCTAGTTTCATGCCGAGCAGACTAATTCCTTTAGCTACAGTTTCCGATTTTAAATCATGTTGTATCTGTATTACCGAGGTTTGAGCAGTACATAATGAGCTGTGGAGTTTATAATTGGTATTAACCTCTTTATACGTCTGCCATTTTCATATAACTTCCCCTACATCATATTCAGCAGCTACTATACATTAAGTTGTGCAAGATTTCTAATCTTTTTTTTAAAACTTATGTATTGGTTTATTAGTTTCATAAAATTTTCTTAAATATTAATTTCTTGCATTTACATTTTTTTATTTTATATATTAACCTTTTTATGTATCTGACATTTCAGTAAACTTCGCTATAGATTACTATAGATTAAGTTCTGCAAGACGGGGGGGGGGGGGGTTTGATTCATCAAGCTGTGCTTACATACACTGTTTTCCATGGTGTGTTTCTTACATATTTATCATTTGGTTGATATAAATTTGGCATGCATAAGCAATAAAACAATTTTTTTGCATACAAACCAAGAAATAACTTCAGAACACCACTTTGCAACCCCACCTCTTCTCCTCTGTGACTTTTCTGCTCTAAAGCCGCATTTGTGAAAAAAATGTGCCATATACATGTATTTATTTAATTGCTTTTAAACTCTTTTTTCCCCTAAATGTACTAACCCGTTTTTTTTTTCCTCATTTCAGTTCCGTGTATGCAAAGGACTACTTTGGACTACAGTGACCGGCATTTTTTTTTACATTAATAAAATGGTTATCAAGGGCTTGTGGGGGAGTGTTTTTTGAATATTTTTATTTTTTTAATGTGTGGTGTTTTTTTTTTTTTTTTTAGTTTTCTTAACAGGGTTAGTAGTGGAAGTTGTCTAATAGACGGAATCCACAACTAAGTCAGGCTTAGCGTTAGCCACAAAAACAGCTAGCGATAACCCCCAATTATTACCTCGGTACCCACCGCCATAGGGGTGCCGGAATGAGCCAGTACCAACAGGCCTGGAGCATCAAATATGGCGCTCCTGGGCCTAGATGGTAACAGACTGGCGCTATTTGGGCTGGGGAGGGCCAGTAACAATGGTCCTCACCTACCCTGTTAACGTCAGGCTGTTGCTGCTTTGTTGATATCATGCTGAGAATAAAAAAATGGGGAACCACACATTTTTGATGCTCCGGGCCTGTTGGTACCGGCTCTTCCCGGCACCCCTGTGGCGGTTGTTACGCCGAGCGCTCCGGGTCCCCACTCCTCCCCGGAGCGCTCGCAACACCCTCGCTACTGCAGCGCCCCGGTCAGATCTACTGACCGGGTGCGCTGCGATACCGGCTCCAGCCGGGATGCGATTCGCGATGCGGGTGGCGCCCGCTCGCGATGCGCACCTGGGCTCCCGTACCTGACTCGCTCTCCGTCGGTCCTGTCCCGGCGCGCGCGGCCCCGCTCCCTAGGGCGCGCGCGCGCCGGGTCTCTGCGATTTAAAGGGCCACTGCGCCACTGATTGGCGCAGTTGGTCTAATTAGTGTGTTCACCTGTGCACTCCCTATGTATACCTCACTTCCCCTGCACTCCCTCGCCGGATCTTGTTGCCATTGTGCCAGTGAAAGCGTTTCCTTGTGTGTTCCTAGCCTGTGTTCCAGACCTCCTGCCGTTGCCCCTGACTACGATCCTTGCTGCCTGCCCCGACCTTCTGCTACGTCCGACCTTGCTCTTGTCTACTCCCTTGTACCGCGCCTATCTTCAGCAGTCAGAGAGGTTGAGCCGTTGCTAGTGGATACGACCTGGTTACTACCGCCGCTGCAAGACCATCCCGCTTTGCGGCGGGCTCTGGTGAATACCAGTAGTAACTTAGAACCGGTCCACTAGCACGGTCCACGCCAATCCCTCTCTGGCACAGAGGATCCACCTCCTGCCAGCCGAATCATGACAGTAGATCCGGCCATGGATCCCGCTGAAGTTCCACTGCCAGTTGTCGCCGACCTCACCACGGTGGTCGCCCAGCAGTCGCAACAGATAGCGCAACAAGGCCACCAGCTGTCTCAACTGACCGTGATGCTACAGCAGCTACTACCACAGCTTCAGCAATCATCTCCTCCGCCAGCTCCTGCACCTCCTCCGCAGCGAGTGGCCGCTTCCGGCCTACGACTATCCTTGCCGGATAAATTTGATGGGGACTCTAAGTTTTGCCGTGGCTTTCTTTCACAATGTTCCCTGCACTTGGAGATGATGTCGGACCAGTTTCCTACTGAAAGGTCTAAGGTGGCTTTCGTAGTCAGCCTTCTGTCTGGGAAAGCTCTGTCATGGGCCACACCGCTCTGGGACCGCAATGACCCCGTCACTGCCTCTGTACACTCCTTCTTCTCGGAAATTCGAAGTGTCTTTGAGGAACCTGCCCGAGCCTCTTCTGCTGAGACTGCCCTGCTGAACCTGGTCCAGGGTAATTCTTCCGTTGGCGAGTACGCCATCCAATTCCGTACTCTTGCTTCCGAATTATCCTGGAATAATGAGGCCCTCTGCGTGACCTTTAAAAAAGGCCTATCCAGCAACATTAAAGATGTTCTGGCCGCACGAGAAATTCCTGCTAACCTGCATGAACTCATTCATCTAGCCACTCGCATTGACATGCGTTTTTCCGAAAGGCGTCAGGAGCTCCGCCAGGATATGGACTTTGTTCGCACGAGGCATTTTTTCTCCCCGGCTCCTCTCTCCTCTGGTCCTCTGCAATCCGTTCCTGTGCCTCCCGCCGTGGAGGCTATGCAAGTTGACCGGTCTCGCTTGACACCTCAAGAGAGGACACGACGCCGCATGGAGAATCTTTGCCTGTACTGTGCCGGTACCGAACACTTCCTGAAGGATTGTCCTATCCGTCCTCCCCGCCTGGAAAGACGTACGCTGACTCCGCACAAAGGTGAGACAGTTCTTGATGTCAACTCTGCTTCTCCACGCCTTACTGTGCCTGTGCGGATATCTGCCTCTACCTTCTCCTTCTCTACTAAGGCCTTCTTGGATTCCGGATCTGCAGGAAATTTTATTTTGGCCTCTCTCATCAACAGGTTCAACATCCCAGTGACCAGTCTCGTCAGACCCCTCTACATCAATTGTGTTAACAATGAAAGATTGGACTGTGCCGTGCGTTACCGCACGGAAACCCTCCTAATGTGCATCGGACCTCATCACGAAAAAATTGAGTTTTTGCTCCTCTCCAATTGCACTTCCGAAATTATCCTTGGACTACCGTGGCTTCAACGCCATTCCCCAACCCTTGATTGGTCCACAGGAGAAATCAAGAGCTGGGGTACTTCTTGTTTCAAGGACTGTCTTAAACCGGTTCCCAGTACTCCCTGCCGTGACCCTGTGGTTCCCCCTGTAACCGGTCTTCCTAAGGCTTATATGGACTATGCTGACGTATTTTGCAAAAAGCAAGCTGAGACTCTACCTCCTCACAGGCCTTTTGACTGTCCTATTGACCTCCTCCCGGGCACTACTCCACCCCGGGGCAGAATTTATCCTCTGTCCGCCCCAGAGACTCTTGCTATGTCTGAATACATCCACTCCTGCCGGAGCTGGATTTTTCTTTGTGTCCAAAAAAGATGGCTCCCTACGTCCTTGCATTGATTACCGCGGACTTAATAAAATCACGGTAAAGAACCGCTACCCCCTACCTCTTATCTCTGAACTCTTTGATCGCCTTCAAGGTGCCCACATCTTTACCAAACTGGACTTAAGAGGTGCATATAATCTCATCCGCATCAGGGAGGGGGACGAATGGAAAACTACATTTAACACCAGAGATGGACACTTTGAGTATCTGGTCATGCCCTTTGGCCTGTGCAACGCCGTCTTCCAAGACTTTGTTAATGAAATTTTTCGTGATCTCTTATATTCCTGTGTTGTTGTGTATCTGGACGATATTCTGATTTTTTCTGCCAACTTAGAAGAACATCGCCAGCATGTCCGCATGGTTCTTCAGAGACTTCGAGACAATCAACTCTATGCCAAAATGGAGAAATGTCTGTTTGAATGTCAATCTCTTCCTTTCCTAGGATACTTGGTCTCTGGCCAGGGACTACAAATGGACCCAGATAAACTCTCTGCCGTCTTAGATTGGCCACGCCCTTCCGGACTCCGTGCTATCCAACGTTTTTTGGGGTCCGCCAATTATTACAGACAATTTATTCCACATTTTTCCACTATTGTGGCTCCTATCGTGGCTTTAACCAAGAAGAATGCCAATCCTAAGTCCTGGTCTCCCCAAGCGGAAGACGCATTTAAACGGCTCAAGTCTGCCTTTTCTTCTGCTCCCGTGCTCTCCAGACCTGACCCATCTAAACCCTTCCTATTGGAGGTTGATGCCTCCTCAGTGGGAGCTGGAGCGGTCCTTCTACAAAAAAATTCTTCCGGGCATGCTGTTACTTATGGTTTTTTTTCTAGGACCTTCTCTCCGGCGGAGAGGAACTACTCCATCGGGGATCGAGAACTACTGGCCATTAAATTGGCACTTGAGGAATGGAGGCATCTGCTGGAGGGATCAAAATTTCCAGTTATCATTTTCACCGATCACAAGAATCTCTCCTATCTCCAGTCTGCCCAACGGCTGAATCCTCGCCAGGCCAGGTGGTCGTTGTTCTTTGCCCGTTTTAACTTTGAAATTCATTTTCGCCCTGCCGACAAGAACATTAGGGCCGATGCTCTCTCTCGTTCCTCGGATGCCTCGGAAGTAGAGGTCTCTCCGCAACACATCATTCCTCCTGACTGTCTGATCTCCTCTTCTCCAGCCTCCATCAGGCAAACTCCTCCAGGGAAGACCTTCGTTTCTCCACGCCAACGTCTCGGGATTCTCAAATGGGGTCACTCCTCCCACCTCGCAGGCCATGCGGACATCAAAAAGTCCTTGCAACTCATCTTTCGTTTCTATTGGTGGCCGACTCTGGAAACAGATGTTGTTGATTTTGTGCGGGCCTGTACTGTCTGTGCCCGGGATAAGACTCCTCGCCAGAAGCCTGCTGGTCTCCTTCACCCTCTGCCTGTCCCCGAACAGCCTTGGTCTCTGATTGGTATGGACTTTATTACAGACCTACCCCCATCCCGTGGCAACACTGTTGTTTGGGTGGTCGTTGATCGATTTTCCAAGATGGCACATTTTATTCCTCTTCCTGGTCTTCCTTCAGCGCCTCAGTTGGCAAAACAATTTTTTGTACACATTTTTCGTCTTCACGGTTTGCCCACGCAGATTGTCTCGGATAGAGGTGTCCAATTCGTGTCAAAATTCTGGAGGGCTCTCTGTAAACAACTCAAGATTAAATTAAACTTCTCTTCTGCTTATCATCCTCAATCCAATGGGCAAGTAGAAAGAATTAACCAGGTCCTGGGTGACTATTTACGGCATTTTGTTTCCTCCCGCCAGGATGACTGGGCAGATCTTCTACCTTGGGCCGAATTCTCGTACAACTTTAGAGTCTCTGAATCTTCTGCTAAATCCCCATTTTTCGTGGTGTACGGCCGTCACCCTCTTCCCCCCCTCCCTATTCCCTTGTCCTCTGGTTTGCCCGCTGTAGATGAAGTGACTCGTGATCTTTCCACCATATGGAAAGAGACCCAAAATTCTCTTTTACAGGCTTCATCTCGCATGAAAAAGTTTGCCGATAAGAAAAGAAGAGCTCCCCCCATCTTTGCTCCCGGAGACAAGGTATGGCTCTCCGCTAAATATGTCCGCTTTCGTGTCCCCAGTTACAAACTGGGACCACGCTATCTGGGGCCTTTCAAAGTCTTGTGCCAAATTAATCCTGTCTCTTACAAACTTCTTCTTCCTCCTTCTCTTCGTATTCCCAATGCCTTTCATGTCTCTCTCCTTAAACCACTCATCATCAACCGTTTCTCTCACAAACTTGTTTCTCCCACTCCTGTTTCCGGTTCTTCTGACATCTTCTCCGTGAAGGAGATACTGGCCTCCAAGACGGTCAGAGGGAAAAAATGTTTTTTGGTTGATTGGGAGGGCTGTGGTCCTGAAGAGAGATCCTGGGAACCTGAGGACAACATCCTAGACAAAAGTCTGGTCCTCAGGTTCTCAGGCTCCAAGAAGAGGGGGAGACCCAAGGGGGGGGTACTGTTACGCCGAGTGCTCCGGGTCCCCACTCCTCCCCGGAGCGCTCGCAACACCCTCGCTACTGCAGCGCCCCGGTCAGATCTACTGACCGGGTGCGCTGCGATACCGCCTCCAGCCGGGATGCGATTCGCGATGCGGGTGGCGCCCGCTCGCGATGCGCACCTCGGCTCCCGTACCTGACTCGCTCTCCGTCGGTCCTGTCCCGGCGAGCGCGGCCCCGCTCCCTAGGGCGCGCGCGCGCCGGGTCTCTGCGATTTAAAGGGCCACTGCGCCACTGATTGGCGCAGTTGGTCTAATTAGTGTGTTCACCTGTGCACTCCCTATGTATACCTCACTTCCCCTGCACTCCCTCGCCGGATCTTGTTGCCATTGTGCCAGTGAAAGCGTTTCCTTGTGTGTTCCTAGCCTGTGTTCCAGACCTCCTGCCGTTGCCCCTGACTACGATCCTTGCTGCCTGCCCCGACCTTCTGCTACGTCCGACCTTGCTCTTGTCTACTCCCTTGTACCGCGCCTATCTTCAGCAGTCAGAGAGGTTGAGTCGTTGCTAGTGGATACGACCTGGTTACTACCGCCGCTGCAAGACCATCCCGCTTTGCGGCGGGCTCTGGTGAATACCAGTAGTAACTTAGAACCGGTCCACTAGCACGGTCCACGCCAATCCCTCTCTGGCACAGAGGATCCACCTCCTGCCAGCCGAATCGTGACAGCGGTGGGTAGCAGGGTAATAATTGGGGGTTAGTGCTAGCTGTTTTTGTGACTAACGCTAAGCCTGGCTTAGTAATGGATTCCGTCTATAAGACAGCTTCCACTACTAATCCTGTTAAGAAAATTAAAACACCACATGTTTAAAAAAAGTTATTCCAAAAAGCACTCCCCCACAAGCCCTTGCTAACCATTTTATTAATATTAAACAAAAAAAAAAACACTAGAGGTAATCCACAGAATCCGAAGAAGTCCTCGCGAATATTCGCAATGCAAATTTTATTTGCGAATATTGCATATTTGCGAATTCGCGAATATAGCGCTATATATTCGTAATTACGAATATTCTTTTTTTTTTTTTCACAGTACACATCACATTGAGCAACCCTCTCTACTTCCAGCTTGTGTGATGTAAAGAAGGCTCTAATACTACTGTTTGAGACTGGCGTGCAAATTTTCGTACATGCGAAAATTTGCATATGCACATGTTCGCATATGCAAATTTTCGATTAACTAATTTTTGCATGCGCGAATATTCGCATATTCGAAAATAAAACACGAATATTACAAATATGCGAATTTAGCGAATAAATGATGAATATTCGTCCATATATTCGCAAAATATCGTGAATTCGAATATGGCCTATGCTGCTCAACACTATTTAGAAACAGCGAGCCTCCAGTTTGGCAACAACTGGAGGCACCCTGTTCTTAAACTACAACTCCCATCATAGTGTTGAGCGGCATAGGCCATATTCGAATTCGCGAATATTCGCGAATATATGGACGAATATTCGTCATATATTCGCTAAATTCGCATATTCGTAATATTCTCGTTTTATTTTCATATATGCGAAAATTCGCGCATGCAAAAATTTGTATAATCGAAAATTTGCGCGTATGCAAAAATCAACACATGAAAAAATTCCTATATGCGAAAAGTAGCATATGCGAATTTTCGCATACATGAATTTTTCGCATACGTGCAATTTTCGCATATAGGAATTTTTCGCATATGCAAATTTTCGCACATAGGAGTTTTCGTATATGCGAAAATAAAACGAGAATATTACGAATATGCAAATTTAGCGAATATATGACGAATATTCGTCCATATATTCGCAAATATTCGCGAATTCGAATATGGCCTATGCCGCTCAACACTAAGTCGCACAAAAGTTACACGGGATAAATATACACCAAAAATCCAGTGTAAATCCCTTGATGAATTCTCCCCAAGATTTCTCATTTATTTATTGGTTTATCGATTTTTTCAGCGTTTCTTTCAGAATTTTTTTCCATTTTTGCACTTTCATTTTTTCCTTATCACCTTCTAAAGATCATAACGCTTTAAGTTTTCCACCTACAGACCCATATGAGGGCTTGTTTTATGCACTCCCAATTGTAATTTGCAATGACAACAGTCATTTCACCACAAAACCTACGACAAAACAAAAAAAAAAATTATTTGTCGAACAAAATTGAAAAAAATCTGCCATTGAAAAAAATTTTGTAATTTTTTGCAGCATCCGTTTCTACGCAGTAGGTCCGTACATCTGTATGATTAAAATGATACCCGATGTATATAAGTTTATATTTGTTTTACTTCTGTTAAAAATTATAACTTTGTGCATGAAAATGAGTACATTTAAAATTGTCCTCTTCTGACCCTTATAACTTTTTTTATTTTACCGTATACAGGACAGTATGAAGGCTAATTTTTTGCTCCATGATCTGTAGTTTTTTTCAGTACCATTTTTTGTTTTGATGGGACTTTTTGATCGCTTGTTATATACATTTTTTTAGGATATACAAAATGACCAAAAGGACACAATTTAGAACTTTTTGGAATTTTTTATTTTTTTTTACATATACGCCATTGTGTGGCAATATGTTTATTTTTTTACACACACACACACACATATATATATATATATATATATATATATATATATATATATATATATATTTTTTTTTTTTTTTATGGGAAAAGGGGGTGATTCAAACTTTTATTAGAGAAGGGATTAATTCACATTTATTAACTTTTCTTTAACTTTTTTTAGACCATTTTTTAGTCCCCATAGGGGACTATTACATGCAATCCATGGATTTCATACCTGTACCTGGGCATTCTTAAATATAAATTTATTGCATTTACAATTTATTTTTATTTTATATATTTTTAAACTTTTTTTGTGCCTGATATTTCCATAAAACTTCCTTACTTCATGTTCAGGAGCTACTATAGAGTAAAGGGATAATCCGTCCCTAGACATCTTATACCCTATCCAAAGGGTAAGATGTCTGATCACGGGGGGTTCGGCAGCTGGGACCGGGGGGTTCGGCAGCTGCACTCCCCTAATGAAGATCCACAGCCTGATGAAGATCCCAGTTTGGATTGAAACGTGTTGCAAATAAACCTTACAAATATACTTGTGGACCAGCGCCTTTAATCAGAGGAACTCACTTTTATACTTCCATATCGTGTTCCCACCAATGAGACTCCGGGAAGTTCCTCATGGCAGCGGTCTGGCTACTTTCTCTCCAGACCCAACTGTAGGTGTTGTGCCCTGAGCGCAACACCTAAGGGTAAGGACCCACTTTGTCTCTGCTCTGGTTAACTTTGTAAACGGTCCTCACTAGGGGCGCACCCCGTGTTTCTGTTTTTTCTTCTTCCTAATAGTTACATGGGCGAAGGGGATTCCATAAATAGTTACGTTAGGCATATTGGAGCAGAGGTGACAGAGGCAGGGATGCTCCGATAAGTCGGATCCCGCCTTCGTTGCGCAAAGCTGGCTATTTCCACATTAGCAATGGAGGCTGATCCCAGGTCTATCACCAAAACTGCAGCACTTTTCCGGGTGAGTGACACATTATTTTAATCCATTAATCTGGTTTACCCACACTATAACCCTGTATATTGGGTTTAGTGGGATTAGGCAGCTGTCAGTTTTCCACTTTTAAGGGGGTTATCAAGGATTAATAAAGCTAAGATGATTTCTTCCAAAAATAGAACCACACCTGTACATTGAGGTGAATGGAGTCAAGTGATAATACAGCACACAACCTGGGGACAGAGGTGGGGCTGTTTTTGGAAGAAATTAGCTCTGGATTTCTATTCCTGAATAACATCTTTACGTTGTGCAAGTCATTGACTTGAGGAATACACATTTTCAATAAATTTTTTTTTATTGATTGATTATTTCTTAATTATTTTATTTCTTTTAAATATGTTTTGAATATTTTTTACATGCTTTTTATATTTATTAACTTCTGTATATCTGTGATATCTTCACATAACCTCCCTGTCCTTTACAGAACCTACTCTGTAGATGAAATCGGTATTCTAGGATTTTTTTATTTTTTATTTGACTATTCTACAGGGGCTGTAAAGTGTAGTTCATAATGTAGTGTCTGTGCCTGTGTTTGATGGATGGTCTCTTATATGATCGCTGCTCCAGATGTTCATTTTTAGCAGTATGCAAGATGAGTGTTGTCTCAGTTTTTCCCAATGTTCATTGCACTGAGACATTACATCCCTAGTCAGGAGTTGAAAGGGAGCCTGTCTGAGCTTTACTGGGTAAAGCGACTGCTGGATGAGAGGGAGATCATTCTTCACAGGGCTGCGGGGGATTGTAGTTTCAATCACAGTACGTGTGGAAGGGAGCCTAGCTGGGCTGCAATGGGTGGGGTGGCTGATGTATGGGAGGGTGACCTCACATTTTCAAACAAGGGATCCTGGGATTTGTAGTTGGAGGGAAGGATCTCCAACAGGAAATAGCCATTTCACTAAAAGAAAGCAGCAGTGTTATGGTGGAATCACAACACAGCCATTTAAACCTAAGACAAGCACGGATTCT